>NC_088423.1:80258733-80567593 GCF_034236695.1 Oncorhynchus nerka
TAGCTCTATGGTGGGTTAGCCTCTCTACCCTTAGGCATGGAGGAAGGAGAGAGATAGCTCTCTACCCTTATGCATGGAGAAAGGAGAGATGGCTCTATGTTAGCCTCTCTACCCTTAGGCATGGAGAAAGGAGAGAGGATAGCTCTATGGTGGGTTAGCCTCTCTACCCTTATGCATGGAGAAAGGAGAGATGATAGCTCTATGGTGAGTTAGCCTCTCTACCCTTATGCATGGAGAAAGGAGAGATGATAGCTCTATGGTGGGTTAGCCTCTCTACCCTTAGGCATGGAGAAAGGAGAGAGGATAGCTCTGTGGTGGGTTAGCCTCTCTACCCTTAGTCATGGAGGAAGGAGAGAGGATAGCTCTGTGGTGGTTAGCCTCTCTACCCTTAGGCATGGAGGAAGGAGAGAGGATAGCTCTGTGGTGGGTTAGCCTCTCTACCCTTAGGCATGGAGGAAGGAGAGAGGATAGCTCTGTGGTGGGTTAGCCTCTCTACCCTTAGGCATGGAGGAAGGAGAGAGGATAGCTCTGTGGTGGGTTAGCCTCTCTACCCTTAGGCATGGAGGAAGGAGAGAGGATAGCTCTGTGGTGGGCATGGAGGAAGGAGAGAGGATAGCTCTCCTCTCCACCCTTATGCATGGAGGAAGGAGAGATGATAGCTCTATGGTGGGTTAGCCTCTCTACCCTTAGGCATGGAGGAAGGAGAGATGATAGCTCTATGGTGGGTTAGCCTCTCTACCCTTATGCATGGAGAAAGGAGAGATGATAGCTCTATGGTGGGTTAGCCTCTCTGCCCTTAGTCATGGAGGAAGGAGAGAGGATAGCTCTGTGGTGGGTTAGCCTCTCTACCCTTATGCATGGAGAAAGGAGAGATGATAGCTCTGTGGTGGGTTAGCCTCTCTACCCTTAGGCATGGAGGAAGGAGAGAGGATAGCTCTGTGGTGGGTTAGCCTCTCTACCCTTAGTCATGGAGGAAGGAGAGAGGATAGCTCTGTGGTGGGTTAGCCTCTCTACCCTTAGTCATGGAGGAAGGAGAGAGGATAGCTCTGTGGTGGGTTAGCCTCTCTACCCTTATGCATGGAGAAAGGAGAGATGATAGCTCTATGGTGAGTTAGCCTCTCTACCCTTATGCATGGAGAAAGGAGAGATGATAGCTCTATGGTGGGTTAGCCTCTCTACCCTTATACATGGAGAAAGGAGAGATGATAGCTCTGTGGTGGGTTAGCCTCTCTACCCTTAGTCATGGAGGAAGGAGAGAGGATAGCTCTGTGGTGGGTTAGCCTCTCTACCCTTAGTCATGGAGGAAGGAGAGAGGATAGCTCTGTGGTGGGTTAGCCTCTCTACCCTTAGTCATGGAGGAAGGAGAGAGGATAGCTCTGATGGGTTAGCTCTACCCTTAGGCATGGAGAAAGGAGAGAGGATAGCTCTGTGGTGGGTTAGCCTCTCTACCCTTAGTCATGGAGGAAGGAGAGAGGATAGCTCTGTGGTGGGTTAGCCTCTCTACCATTAGGCATGGAGGAAGGAGAGAGGATAGCTCTGTGGTGGGTTAGCCTCTCTACCCTTAGGCATGGAGGAAGGAGAGGGATAGCTCTGTGGTGGGTTAGCCTCTCTACCCTTAGGCATGGAGGAAGGAGAGAGGATAGCTCTGTGGTGGGTTAGCCTCTCTACCCTTAGGCATGGAGGAAGGAGAGGATAGCTCTGTGGTGGGTTAGCCTCTCTACCCTTAGGCATGGAGGAAGGAGAGAGGATAGCTCTATGGTGGATTGCCTCTCCACCCTTATGCATGGAGGAAGGACAGATGATAGCTCTATGGTGGGTTAGCCTCTCTACCCTTAGGCATGGAGGAAGGAGAGATGATAGCTCTATGGTGGGTTAGCCTCTCTACCCTTATGCATGGAGAAAGGAGAGATGATAGCTCTATGGTGGGTTAGCCTCTCTACCCTTAGGCATGGAGGAAGGAGAGAGATAGCTCTGTGGTGGGTTAGCCTCTCTACCCTTATGCATGGAGAAAGGAGAGATGATAGCTCTGTGGTGGGTTAGCCTCTCTACCCTTAGGCATGGAGGAAGGAGAGATGATGGAGCCTCTCTACCCTTAGTCATGGAGGAAGGAGAGAGGATAGCTCTGTGGTGGGTTAGCCTCTCTACCCTTAGTCATGGAGGAAGGAGAGAGGATAGCTCTGTGGTGGGTTAGCCTCTCTACCCTTAGCATGGAGGAAGGAGAGAGGATAGCTCTGTGGTGGGTTAGCCTCTCTACCCTTAGTCATGGAGGAAGGAGAGAGGATAGCTCTGTGGTGGGTTAGCCTCTCTACCCTTAGTCATGGAGGAAGGAGAGAGGATAGCTCTGTGGTGGGTTAGCCTCTCTACCCTTAGTCATGGAGGAAGGAGAGAGGATAGCTCTGTGGTGGGTTAGCCTCTCTACCCTTAGGCATGGAGGAAGGAGAGAGGATAGCTCTGTGGTGGGTTAGCATGGATGGAGGAAGGAGAGAGGATAGCTCTGTGGTGGGTTAGCCTCTCTACCCTTAGGCATGGAGGAAGGAGAGAGGATAGCTCTGTGGTGGGTTAGCCTCTCTACCCTTAGGCATGGAGGAAGGAGAGAGGATAGCTCTGTGGTGGGTTAGCCTCTCTACCCTTAGGCATGGAGGAAGGAGAGAGGATAGCTCTATGGAGGCAAGGAAGGAGAGATGATAGCTCTATGGTGGGTTAGCCTCTCTACCCTTAGTCATGGAGGAAGGAGAGAGGATAGCTCTGTGGTGGGTTAGCCTCTCTACCCTTAGGCATGGAGGAAGGAGAGAGGATAGCTCTGTGGTGGGTTAGCCTCTCTACCCTTAGGCATGGAGGAAGGAGAGAGATAGCTCTGTGGTGGGTTAGCCTCTCTACCCTTAGGCATGGAGGAAGGAGAGGATAGCTCTGTGGTGGGTTAGCCTCTCTACCCTTAGGCATGGAGGAAGGAGAGAGGATAGCTCTGTGGTGGGTTAGCCTCTCTACCCTTAGGCATGGAGGAAGGAGAGAGGATAGCTCTATGGTGGATTTGCCTCTCCACCCTTATGCATGGAGGAAGGAGAGATGATAGCTCTATGGTGGGTTAGCCTCTCTACCCTTAGGCATGGAGGAAGGAGAGATGATAGCTCTATGGTGGGTTAGCCTCTCTACCCTTATGCATGGAGAAAGGAGAGATGATAGCTCTATGGTGGGTTAGCCTCTCTGCCCTTAGTCATGGAGGAAGGAGAGAGGATAGCTCTGTGGTGGGTTAGCCTCTCTACCCTTATGCATGGAGAAAGGAGAGATGATAGCTCTGTGGTGGGTTAGCCTCTCTACCCTTAGTCATGGAGGAAGGAGAGAGGATAGCTCTGTGGTGGGTTAGCCTCTCTACCCTTAGTCATGGAGGAAGGAGAGAGGATAGCTCTGTGGTGGGTTAGCCTCTCTACCCTTAGGCATGGAGGAAGGAGAGAGGATAGCTCTGTGGTGGGTTAGCCTCTCTACCCTTAGTCATGGAGGAAGGAGAGAGGATAGCTCTGTGGTGGGTTAGCCTCTCTACCCTTAGGCATGGAGGAAGGAGAGAGGATAGCTCTGTGGTGGGTTAGCCTCTCTACCCTTAGGCATGGAGGAAGGAGAGAGGATAGCTCTGTGGTGGGTTAGCCTCTCTACCCTTAGGCATGGAGGAAGGAGAGAGGATAGCTCTGTGGTGGGTTAGCCTCTCTACCCTTAGGCATGGAGGAAGGAGAGAGGATAGCTCTATGGTGGATTTGCCTCTCCACCCTTATGCATGGAGGAAGGAGAGATGATAGCTCTATGGTGGGTTAGCCTCTCTACCCTTAGGCATGGAGGAAGGAGAGATGATAGCTCTATGGTGGGTTAGCCTCTCTACCCTGGATGGAGAAGGAGAGATGATAGCTCTGTGGTGGGTTAGCCTCTCTACCCTTAGTCATGGAGGAAGGAGAGAGGATAGCTCTGTGGTGGGTTAGCCTCTCTACCCTTAGTCATGGAGCCTCTCTACCCTTAGTCATGGAGGAAGGAGAGGGATAGCTCTGTGGTGGGTTAGCCTCTCTACCCTTAGTCATGGAGGAAGGAGAGAGGATAGCTCTGTGGTGGGTTAGCCTCTCTACCCTTAGGCATGGAGGAAGGAGAGAGGATAGCTCTGTGGTGGGTTAGCCTCTCTACCCTTAGTCATGGAGGAAGGAGAGAGGATAGCTCTGTGGTGGGTTAGCCTCTCTACCCTTAGTCATGGAGGAAGGAGAGAGGATAGCTCTGTGGTGGGTTAGCCTCTCTACCCTTAGTCATGGAGGAAGGAGAGAGGATAGCTCTGTGGTGGGTTAGCCTCTCTACCCTTAGTCATGGAGGAAGGAGAGAGGATAGCTCTGTGGTGGGTTAGCCTCTCTACCCTTAGGCATGGAGGAAGGAGAGAGGATAGCTCTGTGGTGGGTTAGCCTCTCTACCCTTAGTTGGTGGGTTAGCATGGATGGAGGAAGGAGAGAGGATAGCTCTGTGGTGGGTTAGCCTCTCTACCCTTATGCATGGAGGAAGGAGAGATGATAGCTCTGTGGTGGGTTAGCCTCTCTACCCTTAGGCATGGAGGAAGGAGAGAGGATAGCTCTGTGGTGGGTTAGCCTCTCTACCCTTATGCATGGAGGAAGGAGAGATGATAGCTCTGTGGTGGGTTAGCCTCTCTACCCTTAGTCATGGAGGAAGGAGAGAGGATAGCTCTGTGGTGGGTTAGCCTCTCTACCCTTAGTCATGGAGGAAGGAGAGAGGATAGCTCTGTGGTGGGTTAGCCTCTCTACCCTTAGTCTCTGTGGTGGGTTATGGGAGGAAGGAGAGAGGATAGCTCTGTGGTGGGTTAGCCTCTCTACCCTTAGTCATGGAGGAAGGAGAGAGGATAGCTCTGTGGTGGGTTAGCCTCTCTACCCTTATGCATGGAGGAAGGAGAGAGGATAGCTCTGTGGTGGGTTAGCCTCTCTACCCTTAGTCATGGAGGAAGGAGAGAGGATAGCTCTGTGGTGGGTTAGCCTCTCTACCCTTAGTCATGGAGGAAGGAGAGAGGATAGCTCTGTGGTGGGTTAGCACCCTTAGTCATGGAGGAAGGAGAGAGGATAGCTCTGTGGTGGGTTAGCCTCTGGAGGAAGGAGAGGGATAGCTCTGTGGTGGGTTACCTCTTAGTTAGTCATGGAGGAAGGAGAGAGGATAGCTCTGTGGTGGGTTAGCCTCTCTACCCTTAGTCATGGAGGAAGGAGAGATAGCTCTGTGGTGGGTTAGCCTCTCTACCCTTAGGCATGGAGGAAGGAGAGAGGATAGCTCTGTGGTGGGTTAGCCTCTCTACCCTTAGGCATGGAGGAAGGAGAGAGGATAGCTCTGTGGTGGGTTAGCCTCTCTACCCTTAGGCATGGAGAAAGGAGAGAGGATAGCTCTGTGGTGGGTTAGCCTCTCTACCCTTATGCATGGAGGAAGGAGAGAGGATAGCTCTATGGTGGGTTAGCCTCTCTACCCTTAGGCATGGAGGAAGGAGAGAGGATAGCTCTATGACCCTTATGCATGGAGGAAGCTCTATGGTGGGTTAGCCTCTCTACCCTTAGGCATGGAGGAAGGAGAGATGATAGCTCTATGGCTCTCTACCCTTATGCATGGAGAAAGGAGAGATGATAGCTCTATGGTGGGTAGCCTCTCTACCCTTAGTCATGGAGGAAGGAGAGAGATAGCTCTGTGGTGGGTTAGCCTCTCTACCCTTAGTCATGGAGGAAGGAGAGAGGATAGCTCTGTGGTGGGTTAGCCTCTCTACCCTTAGTCATGGAGGAAGGAGAGAGGATAGCTCTGTGGTGGGTTAGCCTCTCTACCCTTAGTCATGGAGGAAGGAGAGAGGATAGCTCTGTGGTGGGTTAGCCTCTCTACCCTTAGTCATGGAGGAAGGAGAGAGGATAGCTCTGTGGTGGGTTAGCCTCTCTACCCTTAGTCATGGAGGAAGGAGAGAGGATGCTCTGTGTTAGCCTCTCTACCCTTAGTCATGGAGGAAGGAGAGAGGATAGCTCTGTGGTGGGTTAGCCTCTCTACCCTTAGTCATGGAGGAAGGAGAGAGGATAGCTCTGTGGTGGGTTAGCCTCTCTACCCTTAGTCATGGAGGAAGGAGAGAGGATAGCTCTGTGGTGGGTTAGCCTCTCTACCCTTAGTCATGGAGGAAGGAGAGAGGATAGCTCTGTGGTGGGTTAGCCTCTCTACCCTTAGTCATGGAGGAAGGAGAGAGGATAGCTCTGTGGTGGGTTAGCTCTGTGGTGGGTTAGCCTCTCTACCCTTATGCATGGAGGAAGGAGAGAGGATAGCTCTGTGGTGGGTTAGCCTCTCTACCCTTAGTCATGGAGAAAGGAGAGATGATAGCTCTGTGGTGGGTTAGCCTCTACCCTTAGGCATGGAGAAAGGAGAGAGGATAGCTCTGGGTGGGTTAGCCTCTCTACCCTTATGCATGGAGAAAGGAGAGATGATAGCTCTGTGGTGGGTTAGCCTCTCTACCCTTAGTCATGGAGGAAGGAGAGAGGATAGCTCTGTGGTGGGTTAGCCTCTCTACCCTTAGTCATGGAGGAAGGAGAGGGATAGCTCTGTGGTGGGTTAGCCTCTCTACCCTTAGTCATGGAGGAAGGAGAGAGGATAGCTCTGTGGTGGGTTAGCCTCTCTACCCTTAGTCATGGAGGAAGGAGAGAGGATAGCTCTGTGGTGGGTTAGCCTCTCTACCCTTAGTCATGGAGGAAGGAGAGAGGATAGCTCTGTGGTGGGTTAGCCTCTCTACCCTTAGTGCATGGAGGAAGGAGAGAGGATAGCTCTGTGGTGGGTTAGCCTCTCTACCCTTAGTCATGGAGGAAGGAGAGAGGATAGCTCTGTGGTGGGTTAGCCTCTCTACCCTTAGTCATGGAGGAAGGAGAGAGGATAGCTCTGTGGTGGGTTAGCCTCTCTACCCTTAGTCATGGAGGAAGGAGAGAGGATAGCTCTGTGGTGGGTTAGCCTCTCTACCCTTAGTCATGGAGGAAGGAGAGAGGATAGCTCTGTGGTGGGTTAGGGAGGAAGGAGAGAGGATAGCTCTGTGGTGGGTTAGCCTCTCTACCCTTAGTCATGGAGGAAGGAGAGAGGATAGCTCTGTGGTGGGTTAGCCTCTCTACCCTTAGTCATGGAGGAAGGAGAGAGATAGCTCTGTGGTGGGTTAGCCTCTCTACCCTTAGGCATGGAGGAAGGAGAGAGGATAGCTCTGTGTGGGTTAGCCTCTCTACCCTTAGTCATGGAGGAAGGAGAGAGGATGGAGGAAGGGAGGAAGGAGAGAGGATAGCTCTGTGGTGGGTTAGCCTCTCTACCCTTATGCATGGAGGAAGGAGAGAGGATAGCTCTGTGGTGGGTTAGCCTCTCTACCCTTAGTCATGGAGGAAGGAGAGAGGATAGCTCTGTGGTGGGTTAGCCTCTCTACCCTTATGCATGGAGGAAGGAGAGAGGATAGCTCTGTGGTGGGTTAGCCTCTCTACCCTTATGCATGGAGAAAGGAGAGATGATAGCTCTGTGGTGGGTTAGCCTCTCTACCCTTAGGCATGGAGAAAGGAGAGAGGATAGCTCTGTGGTGGGTTAGCCTCTCTACCCTTATGCATGGAGAAAGGAGAGATGATAGCTCTGTGGTGGGTTAGCTCTCTACCCTTAGTCATGGAGGAAGGAGAGAGGATAGCTCTGTGGTGGGTTAGCCTCTCTACCCTTAGTCATGGAGGAAGGAGAGAGGATAGCTCTGGATCTCTACCCTTAGTCATGGAGGAAGGAGAGAGGATAGCTCTGTGGTGGGTTAGCCTCTCTACCCTTAGTCATGGAGGAAGGAGAGAGGATAGCTCTGTGGTGGGTTAGCCTCTCTACCCTTAGTCATGGAGGAAGGAGAGAGGATAGCTCTGTGGTGGGTTAGCCTCTCTACCCTTAGTGCATGGAGGAAGGAGAGAGGATAGCTCTGTGGTGGGTTAGCCTCTCTACCCTTAGTCATGGAGGAAGGAGAGAGGATAGCTCTGTGGTGGGTTAGCCTCTCTACCCTTAGTCATGGAGGAAGGAGAGAGGATAGCTCTGTGGTGGGTTAGCCTCTCTACCCTTAGTCATGGAGGAAGGAGAGAGGATAGCTCTGTGGTGGGTTAGCCTCTCTACCCTTAGTCATGGAGGAAGGAGAGAGGATAGCTCTGTGGTGGGTTAGCCTCTCTACCCTTAGTCATGGAGGAAGGAGAGAGGATAGCTCTGTGGTGGGTTAGCCTCTCTACCCTTAGGCATGGAGGAAGGAGAGAGGATAGCTCTGTGGAGGAACCCTTAGGGAGGAAGGAGAGGATAGCTCTGTGGTGGGTTAGCCTCTCTACCCTTAGTCATGGAGGAAGGAGAGAGGATAGCTCTGTGGTGGGTTAGCCTCTCTACCCTTATGCATGGAGGAAGGAGAGAGGGCGGCTCTGTGGTGGGTTAGCCTCTCTACCCTTATGCATGGAGGAAGGAGAGAGGATAGCTCTGTGGTGGGTTAGCCTCTCTACCCTTAGTCATGGAGGAAGGAGAGAGGATAGCTCTGTGGTGGGTTAGCCTCTCTACCCTTAGTCATGGAGGAAGGAGAGAGGATAGCTCTGTGGTGGGTTAGCCTCTCTACCCTTAGGCATGGAGGAAGGAGAGAGGATAGCTCTGTGGTGGGTTAGCCTCTCTACCCTTATGCATGGAGGAAGGAGAGATGATAGCTCTATGGTGGGTTAGCCTCTCTACCCTTAGGCATGGAGGAAGGAGAGATGATAGCTCTGTGGTGGGTTAGCCTCTCTACCCTTGCATGGAGAAAGGAGAGATGATAGCTCTATGGTGGGTTAGCCTCATGGAGGAAGGAGAGAGGATAGCTCTATGGTGGGTTAGCCTCTCTACCCTTATGCATGGAGAAAGGAGAGATGATAGCTCTATGGTGGGTTAGCCTCTCTACCCTTATGCATGGAGAAAGGAGAGATGATAGCTCTGTGGTGGGTTAGCCTCTCTACCCTTAGTCATGGAGGAAGGAGAGATGATAGCTCTGTGGTGGGTTAGCCTCTCTACCCTTAGTCATGGAGGAAGGAGAGAGGATAGCTCTGTGGTGGGTTAGCCTCTCTACCCTTAGTCATGGAGGAAGGAGAGAGGATAGCTCTGTGGTGGGTTAGCCTCTCTACCCTTAGTCATGGAGGAAGGAGAGAGGATAGCTCTGTGGTGGGTTAGCCTCTCTACCCTTAGTCATGGAGGAAGGAGAGAGGATAGCTCTGTGGTGGGTTAGCCTCTCTACCCTTAGGCATGGAGAAAGGAGAGAGGATAGCTCTGTGGTGGGTTAGCCTCTCTACCCTTAGTCATGGAGGAAGGAGAGAGGATAGCTCTGTGGTGGGTTAGCCTCTCTACCATTAGGCATGGAGGAAGGAGAGAGGATAGCTCTGTGGTGGGTTAGCCTCTCTAGCTCTGTGGTGGGTTAGCCTCTCTACCCTTAGGCATGGAGGAAGGAGAGAGGATAGCTCTGTGGTGGGTTAGCCTCTCTACCCTTAGGCATGGAGGAAGGAGAGAGGATAGCTCTGTGGTGGGTTAGCCTCTCTACCCTTAGGCATGGAGGAAGGAGAGAGATAGCTCTGTGGTGGGTTAGCCTCTCTACCCTTATGCATGGAGGAAGGAGAGATGATAGCTCTGTGGTGGGTTAGCCTCTCTACCCTTAGGCATGGAGGAAGGAGAGATGATAGCTCTATGGTGGGTTATCTCTACCCTTATGGATGGAGGAAGGAGAGATGATAGCTCTATGGTGGGTTAGCCTCTCTGCCCTTAGTCATGGAGGAAGGAGAGAGGATAGCTCTGTGGTGGGTTAGCCTCTCTACCCTTAGTCATGGAGGAAGGAGAGAGGATAGCTCTGTGGTGGGTTAGCCTCTCTACCCTTAGTCATGGAGGAAGGAGAGAGGATAGCTCTGTGGTGGGTTAGCCTCTCTACCCTTAGTCATGGAGGAAGGAGAGAGGATAGCTCTGTGGTGGGTTAGCCTCTCTACCCTTATGCATGGAGGAAGGAGAGAGGATAGCTCTGTGGTGGGTTAGCCTCTCTACCCTTAGTCATGGAGGAAGGAGAGATGATAGCTCTGTGGTGGGTTAGCCTCTCTACCCTTAGTCATGGAGGAAGGAGAGAGGATAGCTCTGTGGTGGGTTAGCCTCTCTACCCTTAGTCATGGAGGAAGGAGAGAGGATAGCTCTGTGGTGGGTTAGCCTCTCTACCCTTAGTCATGGAGGAAGGAGAGAGGATAGCTCTGTGGTGGGTTAGCCTCTCTACCCTTAGTCATGGAGGAAGGAGAGAGGGATAGCTCTGTGGTGGGTTAGCCTCTCTACCCTTAGTCATGGAGGAAGGAGAGAGGATAGCTCTGTGGTGGGTTAGCCTCTCTACCCTTAGTCATGGAGGAAGGAGAGAGGATAGCTCTGTGGTGGGTTAGCCTCTCTACCATGGAGGAAGGAGAGGATAGCTTAGTCATGGAGGAAGGAGAGAGGATAGCTCTGTGGTGGGTTAGCCTCTCTACCCTTAGTCATGGAGGAAGGAGAGAGGATAGCTCTGTGGTGGGTTAGCCTCTCTACCCTTATGCATGGAGGAAGGAGAGAGGATAGCTCTGTGGTGGGTTAGCCTCTCTACCCTTAGTCATGGAGGAAGGAGAGAGGATAGCTCTGTGGTGGGTTAGCCTCTCTACCCTTAGTCATGGAGGAAGGAGAGAGGATAGCTCTGTGGTGGGTTAGCCTCTCTACCCTTAGTCATGGAGGAAGGAGAGAGGATAGCTCTGTGGTGGGTTAGCCTCTCTACCCTTAGTCATGGAGGAAGGAGAGAGGATAGCTCTGTGGTGGGTTAGCCTCTCTACCCTTAGTCATGGAGGAAGGAGAGAGGATAGCTCTGTGGTGGGTTAGCCTCTCTACCCTTAGTCATGGAGGAAGGAGAGAGGATAGCTCTGTGGTGGGTTAGCCTCTCTACCCTTAGTCATGGAGGAAAGGAGAGAGGATAGCTCTGTGGTGGGTTAGCCTCTCTACCCTTAGTCATGGAGGAAGGAGAGAGGATAGCTCTGTGGTGGGTTAGCCTCTCTACCCTTATGCATGGAGGAAGGAGAGATGATAGCTCTGTGGTGGGTTAGCCTCTCTACCCTTAGGCATGGAGGAAGGAGAGAGGATAGCTCTGTGGTGGGTTAGCCTCTCTACCCTTATGCATGGAGAAAGGAGAGAGGATAGCTCTGCCTCTCTACCCTTAGTCATGGAGGAAGGAGAGAGGATAGCTCTGTGGTGGGTTAGCCTCTCTACCCTTAGTCATGGAGGAAGGAGAGAGGATAGCTCTGTGGTGGGTTAGCCTCTCTACCCTTAGGCATGGAGGAAGGAGAGAGATAGCTCTGTGGTGGGTTAGCCTCTACCCTTAGTCATGGAGGAAGGAGAGAGGATAGCCCCTTACCCTTAGTCATGGAGGAAGGAGAGAGGATAGCTCTGTGGTGGGTTAGCCTCTCTACCCTTAGGCATGGAGGAAGGAGAGAGGATAGCTCTGTGGTGGGTTAGCCTCTCTACCCTTAGGCATGGAGGAAGGAGAGAGGATAGCTCTGTGGTGGGTTAGCCTCTCTACCCTTAGGCATGGAGGAAGGAGAGAGGATAGCTCTGTGGTGGGTTAGCCTCTCTACCCTTAGGCATGGAGGAAGGAGAGAGGATAGCTCTGTGGTGGGTTAGCTCTCTACCCTTAGCATGGAGGAAGGAGAGAGGATAGCTCTGTGGTGGGTTAGCCTCTCTACCCTTAGGCATGGAGAAAGGAGAGAGGATAGCTCTGTGGTGGGTTAGCCTCTCTACCCTTAGGCATGGAGGAAGGAGAGAGGATAGCTCTGTGGTGGGTTAGCCTCTCTACCCTTATGCATGGAGGAAGGAGAGATGATAGCTCTATGGTGGGTTAGCCTCTCTACCCTTAGGCATGGAGGAAGGAGAGATAATAGCTCTATGGTGGGTTAGCCTCTCTACCCTTAGGCATGGAGGAAGGAGAGAGATAGCTCTATGGTGGGTTAGCCTCTCTACCCTTAGGCATGGAGAAAGGAGAGAGGATAGCTCTATGGTGGGTTAGCCTCTCTACCCTTAGTCATGGAGGAAGGAGGAGAGGATAGCTCTGTGGTGGGTTAGCCTCTCTACCCTTAGGCATGGAGAAAGGAGAGAGGATAGCTCTGTGGTTTAGCCTCTCTACCCTTAGTCATGGAGGAAGGAGAGAGGATAGCTCTATGGTGGGTTAGCTCTCTACCCTTAGGCATGGAGAAAGGAGAGATGATAGCTCTGTGGTGGGTTAGCCTCTCTACCCTTAGGCATGGAGAAAGGAGAGAGGATAGCTCTGTGGTGGGTTAGCCTCTCTACCCTTATGCATGGAGAAAGGAGAGAGGATAGCTCTGTGGTGGGTTAGCCTCTCTACCCTTAGTCATGGAGGAAGGAGAGAGGATAGCTCTGTGGTGGGTTAGCCTCTCTACCCTTAGTCATGGAGGAAGGAGAGAGGATAGCTCTGTGGTGGGTTAGCCTCTCTACCCTTAGGCATGGAGGAAGGAAGGATAGGATAGCTCTGTGGTGGGTTAGCCTCTCTACCCTTAGGCATGGAGGAAGGAGAGAGGATAGCTCTGTGGTGGGTTAGCCTCTCTACCCTTATGCATGGAGGAAGGAGAGAGGATAGCTCTGTGGTGGGTTAGCCTCTCTACCCTTAGTCATGGAGGAAGGAGAGAGGATAGCTCTGTGGTGGGTTAGCCTCTCACCCTTATGCATGGAGGAAGGAGAGAGGATAGCTCTGTGGTGGGTTAGCCTCTCTACCCTTAGTCATGGAGGAAGGAGAGAGGATAGCTCTGTGGTGGGTTAGCCTCTCTACCCTTAGTCATGGAGGAAGGAGAGAGGATAGCTCTGTGGTGGGTTAGCCTCTCTACCCTTAGTCATGGAGGAAGGAGAGAGGATAGCTCTGTGGTGGGTTAGCCTCTCTACCCTTAGTCATGGAGGAAGGAGAGAGGATAGCTCTGTGGTGGGTTAGCCTCTCTACCCTTATGCATGGAGGAAGGAGAGAGGATAGCTCTGTGGTGGGTTAGCCTCTCTACCCTTAGGCATGGAGGAAGGAGAGAGGATAGCTCTGGTGGGTTAGCCTCTCTACCCTTATGCATGGAGGAAGGAGAGAGGATAGCTCTGTGGTGGGTTAGCCTCTCTACCCTTAGGCATGGAGAAAGGAGAGATGATAGCTCTGTGGTGGGTTAGCCTCTCTACCCTTAGGCATGGAGAAAGGAGAGATGATAGCTCTGTGGTGGGTTAGCCTCTCTACCCTTAGGCATGGAGAAAGGAGAGAGGATAGCTCTGTGGTGGGTTAGCCTCTCTACCCTTAGGCATGGAGGGAAGGAGAGCATGGAGATAGCTCTGTGGTGGGTTAGCCTCTCTACCCTTAGTCATGGAGGAAGGAGAGAGGATAGCTCTGTGGTGGGTTAGCCTCTCTACCCTTAGTCATGGAGGAAGGAGAGAGGATAGCTCTGTGGTGGGTTAGCCTCTCTACCCTTAGTCATGGAGGAAGGAGAGAGGATAGCTCTGTGGTGGGTTAGCCTCTCTACCCTTAGTCATGGAGGAAGGAGAGAGGATAGCTCTGTGGTGGGTTAGCCTCTCTACCCTTAGTCATGGAGGAAGGAGAGAGGATAGCTCTGTGGTGGGTTAGCCTCTCTACCCTGGCATGGAGGAAGGAGAGAGGATAGCTCTGTGGTGGGTTAGCCTCTCTACCCTTAGGCATGGAGAAAGGAGAGAGGATAGCTCTATGGTGGGTTAGCCTCTCTACCCTTAGGCATGGAGGAAGGAGAGAGGATAGCTCTGTGGTGGGTTAGCCTCTCTACCCTTATGCATGGAGGAAGGAGAGAGGATAGCTCTGTGGTGGGTTAGCCTCTCTACCCTTAGTCATGGAGGAAGGAGAGAGGATAGCTCTGTGGTTGGTTAGCCTCTCTACCCTTATGCATGGAGGAAGGAGAGAGGATAGCATGGATGGAGGAAGGAGAGAGGATAGCTCTGTGGTGGGTTAGCCTCTCTACCCTTAGTCATGGAGGAAGGAGAGAGGATAGCTCTGTGGTGGGTTAGCCTCTCTACCCTTAGTCATGGAGGAAGGAGAGAGGATAGCTCTGTGGTGGGTTAGCCTCTCTACCCTTAGTCATGGAGGAAGGAGAGAGGATAGCTCTGTGGTGGGTTAGCCTCTCTACCCTTATGCATGGAGGAAGGAGAGAGGATAGCTCTGTGGTGGGTTAGCCTCTCTACCCTTAGGCATGGAGGAAGGAGAGAGGATAGCTCTATGGTGGGTTAGCCTCTCTACCCTTAGCATGGAGGAAGGAGAGAGGATAGCTCTGTGGTGGGTTAGCCTCTCTACCCTTAGGCATGGAGAAAGGAGAGATGAGCTCTGTGGTGGGTTAGCTACCCTTAGGCATGGAGAAAAGAGAGATGATAGCTCTGTGGTGGGTTAGCCTCTCTACCCTTAGGCATGGAGAAAGGAGAGAGGATAGCTCTGTGGTGGGTTAGCCTCTCTACCCTTATGCATGGAGAAAGGAGAGATGATAGCTCTGTGGTGGGTTAGCCTCTCTACCCTTAGTCATGGAGGAAGGAGAGAGGATAGCTCTGTGGTGGGTTAGCCTCTCTACCCTTAGTCATGGAGGAAGGAGAGAGGATAGCTCTGTGGTGGGTTAGCCTCTCTACCCTTAGTCATGGAGGAAGGAGAGAGGATAGCTCTGTGGTGGGTTAGCCTCTCTACCCTTAGTCATGGAGGAAGGAGAGAGGATAGCTCTGTGGTGGGTTAGCCTCTCTACCCTTAGTCATGGAGGAAGGAGAGAGGATAGCTCTGTGGTGGGTTAGCCTCTCTACCCTTATGCATGGAGGAAGGAGAGAGGATAGCTCTGTGGTGGGTTAGCCTCTCTACCCTTAGTCATGGAGGAAGGAGAGAGGATAGCTCTGAGCCTCTCTACCCTTAGTCATGGAGGAAGGAGAGGATAGCTCTGTGGTGGGTTAGCCTCTCTACCCTTAGTCATGGAGGAAGGAGAGAGGATAGCTCTGTGGTGGGTTAGCCTCTCTACCCTTATGCATGGAGGAAGGAGAGAGGATAGCTCTGTGGTGGGTTAGCCTCTCTACCCTTAGGCATGGAGGAAGGAGAGAGGATAGCTCTATGGTGGGTTAGCCTCTCTACCCTTAGCATGGAGGAAGGAGAGAGGATAGCTCTGTGGTGGGTTAGCCTCTCTACCCTTAGGCATGGAGAAAGGAGAGATGATAGCTCTGTGGTGGGTTAGCCTCTCTACCCTTAGGCATGGAGAAAGGAGAGAGATAGCTCTGTGGTGGGTTAGCCTCTCTACCCTTAGGCATGGAGAAAGGAGAGAGGATAGCTCTGTGGTGGGTTAGCCTCTCTACCCTTAGTCATGGAGGAAGGAGAGAGATAGCTCTGTGGTGGGTTAGCCTCTCTACCCTTAGTCATGGAGGAAGGAGAGAGGATAGCTCTGTGGTGGGTTAGCCTCTCTACCCTTAGTCATGGAGGAAGGAGAGAGGATAGCTCTGTGGTGGGTTAGCCTCTCTACCCTTATGCATGGAGGAAGGAGAGAGGATAGCTCTGTGGTGGGTTAGCCTCTCTACCCTTAGTCATGGAGGAAGGAGAGAGGATAGCTCTGTGGTGGGTTAGCCTCTCTACCCTTATGCATGGAGGAAGGAGAGAGGATAGCTCTGTGGTGGGTTAGCCTCTCTACCCTTAGGCATGGAGGAAGGAGAGAGGATAGCTCTGTGGTGGGTTAGCCTCTCTACCCTTATGCATGGAGGAAGGAGAGAGATAGCTCTGTGGTGGGTTAGCCTCTCTACCCTTAGGCATGGAGGAAGGAGAGAGGATAGCTCTGTGGTGGGTTAGCCTCTCTACCCTTAGTCATGGAGAAAGGAGAGATGATAGCTCTGTGGTGGGTTAGCCTCTCTACCCTTAGGCATGGAGAAAGGAGAGAGGATAGCTCTGTGGTGGGTTAGCCTCTCTACCCTTATGCATGGAGAAAGGAGAGAGGATAGCTCTGTGGTGGGTTAGCCTCTCTAGTCATGGAGGAAGGAGAGAGGATAGCTCTGTGGTGGGTTAGCCTCTCTACCCTTAGTCATGGAGGAAGGAGAGAGGATAGCTCTGTGGTGGGTTAGCCTCTCTACCCTTAGTCATGGAGGAAGGAGAGAGGATAGCTCTGTGGTGGGTTAGCCTCTCTACCCTTAGCATGGAGGAAGGAGAGAGGATAGCTCTGTGGTGGGTTAGCCTCTCTACCCTTAGTCATGGAGGAAGGAGAGAGGATAGCTCTGTGGTGGGTTAGCCTCTCTACCCTTAGTGCATGGAGGAAGGAGAGAGGATAGCTCTGTGGTGGGTTAGCCTCTCTACCCTTAGTCATGGAGGAAGGAGAGAGGATAGCTCTGTGGTGGGTTAGCCTCTCTACCCTTAGTCATGGAGGAAGGAGAGAGGATAGCTCTGTGGTGGGTTAGCCTCTCTACCCTTAGTCATGGAGGAAGGAGAGAGGATAGCTCTGTGGTGGGTTAGCCTCTCTACCCTTAGTCATGGAGGAAGGAGAGAGGATAGCTCTGTGGTGGGTTAGCCTCTCTACCCTTAGTCATGGAGGAAGGAGAGAGGATAGCTCTGTGGTGGGTTAGCCTCTCTACCCTTAGTCATGGAGGAAGGAGAGAGGATAGCTCTGTGGTGGGTTAGCCTCTCTACCCTTAGTCATGGAGGAAGGAGAGAGGATAGCTCTGTGGTGGGTTAGCCTCTCTACCCTTATGCATGGAGGAAGGAGAGAGGATAGCTCTGTGGTGGGTTAGCCTCTCTACCCTTAGTCATGGAGGAAGGAGAGAGGATAGCTCTGTGGTGGGTTAGCCTCTCTACCCTTAGGCATGGAGGAAGGAGAGAGGATAGCTCTGTGGTGGGTTAGCCTCTCTACCCTTAGTCATGGAGGAAGGAGAGAGGATAGCTCTGTGGTGGGTTAGCCTCTCTACCCTTAGTCATGGAGGAAGGAGAGAGGATAGCTCTGTGGTGGGTTAGCCTCTCTACCCTTATGCATGGAGGAAGGAGAGAGGATAGCTCTGTGGTGGGTTAGCCTCTCTACCCTTATGCATGGAGAAAGGAGAGAGGATAGCTCTGTGGTGGGTTAGCCTCTCTACCCTTAGGCATGGAGGAAGGAGAGAGGATAGCTCTGTGGTGGGTTAGCCTCTCTACCCTTATGCATGGAGAAAGGAGAGATGATAGCTCTATGGTGGGTTAGCCTCTCTACCCTTAGTCATGGAGGAAGGAGAGAGGATAGCTCTGTGGTGGGTTAGCCTCTCTACCCTTAGGCATGGAGGAAGGAGAGAGGATAGCTCTGTGGTGGGTTAGCCTCTCTACCCTTAGTCATGGAGGAAGGAGAGAGGATAGCTCTGTGGTGGGTTAGCCTCTCTACCCTTAGTCATGGAGGAAGGAGAGAGGATAGCTCTGTGGTGGGTTAGCCTCTCTACCCTTAGGCATGGAGGAAGGAGAGAGGATAGCTCTGTGGTGGGTTAGCCTCTCTACCCTTAGGCATGGAGGAAGGAGAGAGGATAGCTCTGTGGTGGGTTAGCCTCTCTACCCTTAGGCATGGAGGAAGGAGAGAGGATAGCTCTGTGGTGGGTTAGCCTCTCTACCCTTAGGCATGGAGGAAGGAGAGAGGATAGCTCTGTGGTGGGTTAGCCTCTCTACCCTTAGGCATGGAGGAAGGAGAGAGGATTCTGTGGTGGGTTAGCCTCTCTACCCTTATGCATGGAGGAAGGAGAGAGGATAGCTCTGTGGTGGGTTAGCCTCTCTACCCTTAGGCATGGAGAAAGGAGAGAGGATAGCTCTGTGGTGGGTTAGCCTCTCTACCCTTAGGCATGGAGGAAGGAGAGAGGATAGCTCTATGGTGGGTTAGCCTCTCCACCCTTATGCATGGAGGAAGGAGAGATGATAGCTCTATGGTGGGTTAGCCTCTCTACCCTTAGGCATGGAGGAAGGAGAGATGATAGCTCTATGGTGGGTTAGCCTCTCTACCCTTATGCATGGAGAAAGGAGAGATGATAGCTCTATGGTGGGTTAGCCTCTCTACCCTTAGGCATGGAGAAAGGAGAGAGGATAGCTCTATGGTGGGTTAGCCTCTCTACCCTTATGCATGGAGAAGGAGAGAGATAGCTCTGTGGTGGGTTAGCCTCTCTACCCTTAGGCATGGAGGAAGGAGAGAGGATAGCTCTGTGGTGGGTTAGCCTCTCTACCCTTAGTCATGGAGGAAGGAGAGAGGATAGCTCTGTGGTGGGTTAGCCTCTCTACCCTTAGTCATGGAGAAAGGAGAGAGGATAGCTCTGTGGTGGGTTAGCCTCTCTACCCTTAGGCATGGAGAAAGGAGAGAGGATAGCTCTATGGAGTTAAAGGCATGGAGAGGAGATAGCTCTGTGGTGGGTTAGCCTCTCTACCCTTAGTCATGGAGAAAGGAGAGAGGATAGCTCTATGGTGAGTTAGCCTCTCTACCCTTAGGCATGGAGAAAGGAGAGAGGATAGCTCTGTGGTGGGTTAGCCTCTCTACCCTTAGGTATGGAGAAAGGAGAGAGGATAGCTCTGTGGTGGGTTAGCCTCTCTACCCTTATGCATGGAGGAAGGAGAGAGGATATCTCTATGTTGGGTTAGCCTCTCTACCCTTAGTCATGGAGAAAGGAGAGAGGATAGCTCTATGGTGGTTAGCCTCTCTACCCTTAGGCATGGAGAAAGGAGAGAGGATAGCTCATGGAGCCTCTCTAAAGGATGGAGAAAGGAGAGAGGATAGCTCTATGGTGGGTTAGCCTCTCTACCCTTAGGCATGGAGAAAGGAGAGAGGATAGCTCTGTGGTGGGTTAGCCTCTCTACCCTTAGGTATGGAGAAAGGAGAGAGGATCTGTGAGCCTCTCTACCCTTAGCATGGAGGAAGGAGAGAGGATAGCTCTATGTTGGGTTAGCCTCTCTACCCTTAGTCATGGAGGAAGGAGAGAGGATAGCTCTGTGGTGGGTTAGCCTCTCTACCCTTAGTCATGGAGGAAGGAGAGAGGATAGCTCTGAGCCTCTCTACCCTTAGAATGGAGGAAGGAGAGATAGCTCTATGGTGGGTTAGCCTCTCTACCCTTAGGCATGGAGGAAGGAGAGAGGATAGCTCTATGGTGGGTTAGCCTCTCTACCCTTATGCATGGAGGAAGGAGAGAGGATAGCTCTGTGGTGGGTTAGCCTCTCTACCCTTAGGCATGGAGGAAGGAGAGAGATAGCTCTGTGGTGGGTTAGCCTCTCTACCCTTAGTCATGGAGGAAGGAGAGAGGATAGCTCTGTGGTGGGTTAGCCTCTCTACCCTTAGGCATGGAGGAAGGAGAGAGGATAGCTCTGTGGTGGGTTAGCCTCTCTACCCTTAGGCATGGAGGAAGGAGAGAGGATAGCTCTGTGGTGGGTTAGCCTCTCTACCCTTAGGCATGGAGGAAGGAGAGAGGATAGCTCTGTGGTGGGTTAGCCTCTCTACCCTTAGGCATGGAGGAAGGAGAGAGGATAGCTCTGAGCCTCTCTACCCTTAGGCATGGAGGAAGGAGAGAGATAGCTCTGTGGTGGGTTAGCCTCTCTACCCTTATGCATGGAGGAAGGAGAGAGGATAGCTCTGTGGTGGGTTAGCCTCTCTACCCTTAGGCATGGAGGAAGGAGAGAGGATAGCTCTGTGGTGGGTTAGCCTCTCTACCCTTAGGCATGGAGGAAGGAGAGAGGATAGCTCTGTGGTGGGTTATGGGAGGAAGGAGAGAGGATAGCTCTGTGGTGGGTTAGCCTCTCTACCCTTAGGGAGGAAGGAGAGAGGATAGCTCTGTGGTGGGTTAGCCTCTCTACCCTTAGGCATGGAGGAAGGAGAGAGGATAGCTCTATGGTGGGTTAGCCTCTCTACCCTTATGCATGGAGGAAGGAGAGATGATAGCTCTATGGTGGGTTAGCCTCTCTACCCTTAGGCATGGAGGAAGGAGAGATGATAGCTCTATGGTGGGTTAGCCTCTCTACCCTTATGCATGGAGAAAGGAGAGATGATAGCTCTATGGTGGGTTAGCCTCTCTACCCTTAGGCATGGAGAAGGAGAGAGGATAGCTCTATGGTGGGTTAGCCTCTCTACCCTTATGCATGGAGTGGTGGGTTAGCCTCTCTACCCTTAGGGAGAAGGAGAGAGGATAGCTCTGTGGTGGGTTAGCCTCTCTACCCTTAGGCATGGAGGAAGGAGAGAGGATAGCTCTGTGGTGGGTTAGCCTCTCTACCCTTATGCATGGAGGAAGGAGAGAGGATAGCTCTGTGGTGGGTTAGCCTCTCTACCCTTAGGCATGGAGGAAGGAGAGAGATAGCTCTTAGGCATGGAGGAAGGAGAGAGATAGCTCTGTGGTGGGTTAGCCTCTCTACCCTTAGGCATGGAGGAAGGAGAGGATAGCTCTGTGGTGGGTTAGCCTCTCTACCCTTAGGCATGGAGGAAGGAGAGAGGATAGCTCTGCTCTACCCTTAGGTGGAGTTAGCCTCTCTACCCTTAGGGAGGAAGGAGAGAGGATAGCTGGAGCCTCTCTACCCTTAGTCATGGAGGAAGGAGAGAGGATAGCTCTGTGGTGGGTTAGCCTCTCTACCCTTAGGCATGGAGGAAGGAGAGAGGATAGCTCTATGGTGGGTTAGCCTCTCTACCCTTATGCATGGAGGAAGGAGAGATGATAGCTCTATGGTGGGTTAGCCTCTCTACCCTTAGGCATGGAGGAAGGAGAGATGATAGCTCTATGGTGGGTTAGCCTCTCTACCCTTATGCATGGAGAAAGGAGAGATGATAGCTCTATGGTGGGTTAGCCTCTCTACCCTTAGGCATGGAGAAAGGAGAGAGGATAGCTCTATGGTGGGTTAGCCTCTCTACCCTTATGCATGGAGGAAGGAGAGAGGATAGCTCTGTGGTGGGTTAGCCTCTCTACCCTTAGGCATGGAGGAAGGAGAGAGGATAGCTCTGTGGTGGGTTAGCCTCTCTACCCTTATGGAGGAAGGAGAGAGGATAGCATGGAGCCTCTCTACCCTTATGCATGGAGGAAGGAGAGAGGATAGCTCTGTGGTGGGTTAGCCTCTCTACCCTTAGGCATGGAGAAAGGAGAGAGGATAGCTCTGTGGTGGGTTAGCCTCTCTACCCTTAGGCATGGAGGAAGGAGAGAGGATAGCTCTGTGGTGGGTTAGCCTCTCTACCCTTAGGCATGGAGGAAGGAGAGAGGATAGCTCTATGGTGGGTTAGCCTCTCTACCCTTATGCATGGAGGAAGGAGAGATGATAGCTCTATGGTGGGTTAGCCTCTCTACCCTTAGGCATGGAGGAAGGAGAGATGATAGCTCTATGGTGGGTTAGCCTCTCTACCCTTATGCATGGAGAAAGGAGAGATGATAGCTCTATGGTGGGTTAGCCTCTCTACCCTTAGGCATGGAGAAAGGAGAGAGGATAGCTCTAAACCCTTAGGGAGAAAGGAGAGAGGATAGCTCTATGGTGGGTTAGCCTCTCTACCCTTAGGCATGGAGAAAGGAGAGAGGATAGCTCTATGGTGGGTTAGCCTCTCTACCCTTATGCATGGAGGAAGGAGAGAGGATAGCTCTGTGGTGGGTTAGCCTCTCTACCCTTAGGCATGGAGGAAGGAGAGAGGATAGCTCTGTGGTGGGTTAGCCTCTCTACCCTTAGGCATGGAGGAAGGAGAGAGGATAGCTCTATGGTGGGTTAGCCTCTCTACCCTTAGGCATGGAGAAAGGAGAGAGGATAGCTCTATGGTGGGTTAGCCTCTCTACCCTTAGGCATGGAGAAAGGAGAGAGGATAGCTCTGTGGTGGGTTAGCCTCTCTACCCTTAGGCATGGAGGAAGGAGAGAGGATAGCTCTGTGGTGGGTTAGCCTCTCTACCCTTAGGCATGGAGGAAGGAGAGAGGATAGCTCTATGGTGGGTTAGCCTCTCTACCCTTATGCATGGAGGAAGGAGAGAGGATAGCTCTATGGTGGGTTAGCCTCTCTACCCTTAGGCATGGAGAAAGGAGAGAGGATAGCTCTATGGTGGGTTAGCCTCTCTACCCTTATGCATGGAGAAAGGAGAGATGATAGCTCTATGGTGGGTTAGCCTCTCTACCCTTAGGCATGGAGAAAGGAGAGAGGATAGCTCTATGGTGGGTTAGCCTCTCTACCCTTATGCATGGAGAAGGAGGAAGGAGGCATGGAGAAAGGAGAGAGGATAGCTCTATGGTGGGTTAGCCTCTCTACCCTTAGGCATGGAGGAAGGAGAGAGGATAGCTCTGTGGTGCCTCTCTACCCTTAGGCATGGAGGAAGGTTAGCCTCTCTACCCTTATGCATGGAGGAAGGAGAGAGGATAGCTCTATGGTGGGTTAGCCTCTCTACCCTTAGGCATGGAGAAAGGAGAGAGGATAGCTCTATGGTGGGTTAGCCTCTCTACCCTTAGGCATGGAGGAAGGAGAGAGGATAGCTCTATGGTGGGTTAGCCTCTCTACCCTTATGCATGGAGGAAGGAGAGATGATAGCTCTATGGTGGGTTAGCCTCTCTACCCTTAGGCATGGAGGAAGGAGAGATGATAGCTCTATGGTGGGTTAGCCTCTCTACCCTTATGCATGGAGAAAGGAGAGATGATAGCTCTATGGTGGGTTAGCCTCTCTACCCTTAGGCATGGAGAAAGGAAGAGATAGCTCTATGGTGGGTTAGCCTCTACCCTTAGATGGAGAAAGGAGATAGCTCTATGGTGGGTTAGCCTCTCTACCCTTATGCATGGAGAAAGGAGAGAGGATAGCTCTCCTCTCTACCCTTAGGCATGGAGGAAGGAGAGAGGATAGCTCTGTGGTGGGTTAGCCTCTACCCTTAGTCATGGAGGAAGGAGAGATATAGCTCTGTGGTGGGTTAGCCTCTCTACCCTTAGGCATGGAGGAAGGAGAGAGGATAGCTCTGTGGTGGGTTAGCCTCTCTACCCTTAGGCATGGAGGAAGGAGAGAGGATAGCTCTGTGGTGGGTTAGCCTCTCTACCCTTAGGCATGGAGGAAGGAGAGAGGATAGCTCTGTGGTGGGTTAGCCTCTCTACCCTTAGGCATGGAGGAAGGAGAGAGGATAGC
Organism: Oncorhynchus nerka; assembly: GCF_034236695.1. Taxonomy (NCBI): domain Eukaryota; kingdom Metazoa; phylum Chordata; class Actinopteri; order Salmoniformes; family Salmonidae; genus Oncorhynchus; species Oncorhynchus nerka. Next base: position 80,281,831 of record NC_088423.1, read on the forward strand.
TCTGTGGTGGGTTAGCCTCTCTACCCTTAGGCATGGAGGAAGGAGAGAGGATAGCTCTGTGGTGGGTTAGCCTCTCTACCCTTAGGCATGGAGGAAGGAGAGAGGATAGCTCTGTGGTGGGTTAGCCTCTCTACCCTTAGGCATGGAGGAAGGAGAGAGGATAGCTCTGTGGTGGGTTAGCCTCTCTACCCTTAGGCATGGAGGAAGGAGAGAGGATAGCTCTGTGGTGGGTTAGCCTCTCTACCCTTAGGCATGGAGGAAGGAGAGAGGATAGCTCTATGGTGGGTTAGCCTCTCTACCCTTATGCATGGAGAAAGGAGAGAGGATAGCTCTGTGGTGGGTTAGCCTCTCTACCCTTAGGCATGGAGAAAGGAGAGAGGATAGCTCTGTGGTGGGTTAGCCTCTCTACCCTTAGGCATGGAGGAAGGAGAGAGGATAGCTCTATGGTGGGTTAGCCTCTCTACCCTTATGCATGGAGGAAGGAGAGATGATAGCTCTATGGTGGGTTAGCCTCTCTACCCTTAGGCATGGAGGAAGGAGAGATGATAGCTCTATGGTGGGTTAGCCTCTCTACCCTTATGCATGGAGAAAGGAGAGATGATAGCTCTATGGTGGGTTAGCCTCTCTACCCTTAGGCATGGAGAAAGGAGAGAGGATAGCTCTATGGTGGGTTAGCCTCTCTACCCTTATGCATGGAGGAAGGAGAGAGGATAGCTCTGTGGTGGGTTAGCCTCTCTACCCTTAGGCATGGAGAAAGGAGAGAGGATAGCTCTGTGGTGGGTTAGCCTCTCTACCCTTAGGCATGGAGGAAGGAGAGAGGATAGCTCTATGGTGGGTTAGCCTCTCTACCCTTATGCATGGAGGAAGGAGAGATGATAGCTCTATGGTGGGTTAGCCTCTCTACCCTTAGGCATGGAGGAAGGAGAGAGGATAGCTCTATGGTGGGTTAGCCTCTCTACCCTTATGCATGGAGAAAGGAGAGAGGATAGCTCTATGGTGGGTTAGCCTCTCTACCCTTAGGCATGGAGAAAGGAGAGAGGATAGCTCTATGGTGGGTTAGCCTCTCTACCCTTAATGGAGAAAGGAGAGATGATAGCTCTATGGTGGGTTAGCCTCTCTACCCTTAGGCATGGAGAAAGGAGAGAGATAGCTCTATGGTGGGTTAGCCTGGCATGGAGAAAGGAGAGAGGATAGCTAGCCTCTCTACCCTTAGGCATGGAGGAAGGAGAGAGGATAGCTCTGTGGTGGGTTAGCCTCTCTACCCTTAGGCATGGAGGAAGGAGAGAGGATAGCTCTGTGGTGGGTTAGCCTCTCTACCCTTAGGCATGGAGGAAGGAGAGAGGATAGCTCTGTGGTGGGTTAGCCTCTCTACCCTTAGGCATGGAGGAAGGAGAGAGGATAGCTCTGTGGTGGGTTAGCCTCTCTACCCTTAGGCATGGAGGAAGGAGAGAGGATAGCTCTGTGGTGGGTTAGCCTCTCTACCCTTAGGCATGGAGAAGGAGAGAGGATAGCTCTATGGTGGGTTAGCCTCTCTACCCTTATGCATGGAGGAAGGAGAGAGGATAGCTCTATGGTGGGTTAGCCTCTCTACCCTTAGGCATGGAGGAAAGGAGAGATGATAGCTCTATGGTGGGTTAGCCTCTCTACCCTTAGGCATGGAGAAAGGAGAGATGATAGCTCTATGGTGGGTTAGCCTCTCTACCCTTAGTCATGGAGGAAGGAGAGGGATAGCTCTGTGGTGGGTTAGCCTCTCTACCCTTATGCATGGAGAAAGGAGAGATGGATAGCTCTGTGGTGGGTTAGCCTCTCTACCCTTAGGCATGGAGGAAGGAGAGAGGATAGCTCTGTGGTGGGTTAGCCTCTCTACCCTTAGTCATGGAGGAAGGAGAGAGGATAGCTCTCTCTAGCCTCTCTACCCTTAGTCATGGAGGAAGGAGAGAGGATAGCTCTGTGGTGGGTTAGCCTCTCTACCCTTAGGCATGGAGAAGGAGAGAGGATAGCTCTCTGGTGGGTTAGCCTCTACCCTTATGCATGGAGAAAGGAGAGATGATAGCTCTATGGTGGGTTAGCCTCTCTACCCTTATACATGGAGAAAGGAGAGATGATAGCTCTGTGGTGGGTTAGCCTCTCTACCCTTAGTCATGGAGGAAGGAGAGAGGATAGCTCTGTGGTGGGTTAGCCTCTCTACCCTTAGTCATGGAGAAAGGAGAGAGGATAGCTCTGTGGTGGGTTAGCCTCTCTACCCTTAGTCATGGAGGAAGGAGAGAGGATAGCTCTATGGTGGGTTATCTCTACCCTTAGGATGGAGGAAGGAGAGAGGATAGCTCTGTGGTGGGTTAGCCTCTCTACCCTTAGGCATGGAGGAAGGAGAGAGGATAGCTCTGTGGTGGGTTAGCCTCTCTACCCTTAGTCATGGAGGAAGGAGAGAGGATAGCTCTGTGGTGGGTTAGCCTCTCTACCCTTAGGCATGGAGGAAGGAGAGAGGATAGCTCTGTGGTGGGTTAGCCTCTCTACCCTTAGGCATGGAGGAAGGAGAGAGGATAGCTCTGTGGTGGGTTAGCCTCTCTACCCTTAGGCATGGAGGAAGGAGAGAGGATAGCTCTGTGGTGGGTTAGCCTCTACCTCTTAGGCATGGATGGAAAGGAGAGAGGATAGCTCTATGGTGGGTTAGCCTCTCTACCCTTAGGCATGGAGGAAGGAGAGATGATAGCTCTAGGTGGGTTAGCCTCTCTATAGCATGGAGGAAGGAGAGATGATAGCTCTATGGTGGGTTAGCCTCTCTACCCTTATGCATGGAGAAAGGAGAGAGGATAGCTCTATGGTGGGTTAGCCTCTCTACCCTTAGTCATGGAGAAAAAAGGAGAGAGGATAGCTCTATGGTGGCTTAGCCTCTCTACCCTTATGCATGGAGAAAGGAGAGAGGATAGCTCTGTGGTGGGTTAGCCTCTCTACCCTTAGGCATGGAGAAAGGAGAGAGGATAGCTCTGTGGTGGGTTAGCCTCTCTACCCTTATGCATGGAGAAAGGAGAGATGATAGCTCTATGGTGGGTTAGCATCTCTACCCTTAGGCATGGAGGAAGGAGAGATAGCTCTATGGTGGGTTAGCCTCTCTACCCTTATGCATGGAGAAAGGAGAGAGGGCATGGAGAAATGGAGAGAGGATAGCTCTCTCTACCCTTATGCATGGAGAAAGGAGAGAGGATAGCTCTCTCTACCCTTAGGCATGGAGAAAGGAGAGATGATAGCTCTATGGTGGGTTAGCCTCTCTACCCTTAGGCATGGAGAAAGGAGAGAGGATAGCTCTGTGGTGGGTTAGCCTCTCTACCCTTAGTCATGGAGGAAGGAGAGAGGATAGCTCTGTGGTGGGTTAGCCTCTCTACCCTTAGGCATGGAGGAAGGAGAGAGGATAGCTCTGTGGTGGGTTAGCCTCTCTACCCTTAGGCATGGAGGAAGGAGAGAGGATAGCTCTGTGGTGGGTTAGCCTCTCTACCCTTAGGCATGGAGGAAGGAGAGAGGATAGCTCTGTGGTGGGTTAGCCTCTCTACCCTTAGGCATGGAGGAAGGAGAGAGGATAGCTCTGTGGTGGGTTAGCCTCTCTACCCTTAGGCATGGAGGAAGGAGAGAGGATAGCTCTATGGTGGATTTGCCTCTCCACCCTTATGCATGGAGGAAGGAGATGATTAGCTCTCCTCTACCCTTAGGCATGGAGGAAGGAGAGAGGATAGCTCTATGGTGGGTTAGCCTCTCTACCCTTATGCATGGAGAAAGGAGAGATTAGCTCTATGGTGGGTTAGCCTCTCTGCCCTTAGTCATGGAGGAAGGAGAGAGGATAGCTCTGTGGTGGGTTAGCCTCTCTACCCTTATGCATGGAGAAAGGAGAGATGATAGCTCTGTGGTGGGTTAGCCTCTCTACCCTTAGGCATGGAGGAAGGAGAGGATAGCTCTGTGGTGGGTTAGCCTCTCTACCCTTAGTCATGGAGGAAGGAGAGAGGATAGCTCTGTGGTGGGTTAGCCTCTCTACCCTTAGTCATGGAGGAAGGAGAGAGGATAGCTCTGTGGTGGGTTAGCCTCTCTACCCTTATGCATGGAGAAAGGAGAGATGGCTCTATAGTTAGCTCTGCATGGACAAAGGAGAGATGATAGCTCTATGGTTTAGCCTCTCTACCCTTAGTCATGGAGGAAGGAGAGATGATAGCTCTGTGGTGGGTTAGCCTCTCTACCCTTAGTCATGGAGGAAGGAGAGAGGATAGCTCTGTGGTGGGTTAGCCTCTCTACCCTTAGTCATGGAGGAAGGAGAGAGGATAGCTCTGTGGTGGGTTAGCCTCTCTACCCTTAGTCATGGAGGAAGGAGAGAGGATAGCTCTGGAGCCTCTCTACCCTTAGAAGGAAGGAGAGAGGATAGCTCTGTGGTGGGTTAGCCTCTCTACCCTTAGGCATGGAGAAAGGAGAGAGGATAGCTCTGTGGTGGGTTAGCCTCTCTACCCTTAGTCATGGAGGAAGGAGAGAGGATAGCTCTGTGGTGGGTTAGCCTCTCTACCATTAGGCATGGAGGAAGGAGAGAGGATAGCTCTGTGGTGGGTTAGCCTCTCTACCCTTAGGCATGGAGGAAGGAGAGAGGATAGCTCTGTGGTGGGTTAGCCTCTCTACCCTTAGGCATGGAGGAAGGAGAGAGGATAGCTCTGTGGTGGGTTAGCCTCTCTACCCTTAGGCATGGAGGAAGGAGAGAGGATAGCTCTGTGGTGGGTTAGCCTCTCTACCCTTAGGCATGGAGGAAGGAGAGAGGATAGCTCTATGGTGGATTTGCCTCTCCACCCTTATGCATGGAGGAAGGAGAGATGATAGCTCTATGGTGGGTTAGCCTCTCTACCCTTAGGCATGGAGGAAGGAGAGATGATAGCTCTATGGTGGGTTAGCCTCTCTACCCTTATGCATGGAGAAAGGAGAGATGATAGCTCTATGGTGGGTTAGCCTCTCTGCCCTTAGTCATGGAGGAAGGAGAGAGGATAGCTCTGTGGTGGGTTAGCCTCTCTACCCTTAGTCATGGAGGAAGGAGAGAGGATAGCTCTGTGGTGGGTTAGCCTCTCTACCCTTAGTCATGGAGGAAGGAGAGAGATAGCTCTGTGGTGGGTTAGCCTCTCTACCCTTAGTCATGGAGGAAGGAGAGAGGATAGCTCTGTGGTGGGTTAGCCTCTCTACCCTTAGTCATGGAGGAAGGAGAGAGGATAGCTCTGTGGTGGGTTAGCCTCTCTACCCTTAGTCATGGAGGAAGGAGAGAGGATAGCTCTGTGGTGGGTTAGCCTCTCTACCCTTATGCATGGAGGAAGGAGAGAGGATAGCTCTGTGGTGGGTTAGCCTACCCTTAGTCATGGAGGAAGGAGAGGATAGCTCTGTGGTGGGTTAGCCTCTCTACCCTTAGTCATGGAGGAAGGAGAGAGGATAGCTCTGTGGTGGGTTAGCCTCTCTACCCTTAGTCATGGAGGAAGGAGAGAGGATAGCTCTGTGGTGGGTTAGCCTCTCTACCCTTAGTCATGGAGGAAGGAGAGAGGATAGCTCTGTGGTGGGTTAGCCTCTACCCTTAGTCATGGAGGAAGGAGAGAGGATAGCTCTGTGGTGGGTTAGCCTCTCTACCCTTAGGCATGGAGGAAGGAGAGAGGATAGCTCTGTGGTGGGTTAGCCTCTCTACCCTTAGGCATGGAGGAAGGAGAGAGGATAGCTCTGTGGTGGGTTAGCCTCTCTACCCTTAGGCATGGAGGAAGGAGAGAGGATAGCTCTGTGGTGGGTTAGCCTCTCTACCCTTAGGCATGGAGGAAGGAGAGAGGATAGCTCTGTGGTGGGTTAGCCTCTCTACCCTTAGGCATGGAGGAAGGAGAGAGGATAGCTCTATGGTGGGTTAGCCTCTACCCTTATGCATGGAGGAAGGAGAGATGATAGCTCTGTGGTGGGTTAGCCTCTCTACCCTTAGTCATGGAGGAAGGAGAGAGGATAGCTCTGTGGTGGGTTAGCCTCTCTACCCTTATGCATGGAGAAAGGAGAGATGATAGCTCTGTGGTGGGTTAGCCTCTCTACCCTTAGGCATGGAGGAAGGAGAGATGATAGCTCTGTGGTGGGTTAGCCTCTCTACCCTTAGTCATGGAGGAAGGAGAGAGGATAGCTCTGTGGTGGGTTAGCCTCTCTACCCTTAGGCATGGAGGAAGGAGAGAGGATAGCTCTGTGGTGGGTTAGCCTCTCTACCCTTAGGCATGGAGGAAGGAGAGAGGATAGCTCTGTGGTGGGTTAGCCTCTCTACCCTTAGGCATGGAGGAAGGAGAGAGGATAGCTCTGTGGTGGGTTAGCCTCTCTACCCTTAGTCATGGAGGAAGGAGAGAGGATAGCTCTGTGGTGGGTTAGCCTCTCTACCCTTAGTCATGGAGGAAGGAGAGAGGATAGCTCTGTGGTGGGTTAGCCTCTCTACCCTTAGTCATGGAGGAAGGAGAGAGGATAGCTCTGTGGTGGGTTAGCCTCTCTACCCTTAGTCATGGAGGAAGGAGAGAGGATAGCTCTGTGGTGGGTTAGCCTCTCTACCCTTAGTCATGGAGGAAGGAGAGAGGATAGCTCTGTGGTGGGTTAGCCTCTCTACCCTTAGTCATGGAGGAAGGAGAGAGGATAGCTCTGTGGTGGGTTAGCCTCTCTACCCTTAGTCATGGAGGAAGGAGAGAGGATAGCTCTGTGGTGGGTTAGCCTCTCTACCCTTAGTCATGGAGGAAGGAGAGAGGATAGCTCTGTGGTGGGTTAGCCTCTCTACCCTTATGCATGGAGGAAGGAGAGAGGATAGCTCTGTGGTGGGTTAGCCTCTCTACCCTGGATGGAGAAAGGAGAGATGATAGCTCTGTGGTGGGTTAGCCTCTCTACCCTTAGTCATGGAGGAAGGAGAGAGGATAGCTCTGTGGTGGGTTAGCCTCTCTACCCTTATGCATGGAGAAAGGAGAGATGATAGCTCTGTGGTGGGTTAGCCTCTCTACCCTTAGTCATGGAGGAAGGAGAGAGGATAGCTCTGTGGTGGGTTAGCCTCTCTACCCTTAGTCATGGAGGAAGGAGAGAGGATAGCTCTGTGGTGGGTTAGCCTCTCTACCCTTAGTCATGGAGGAAGGAGAGAGGATAGCTCTGTGGTGGGTTAGCCTCTCTACCCTTAGTCATGGAGGAAGGAGAGAGGATAGCTCTGTGGTGGGTTAGCCTCTCTACCCTTAGTCATGGAGGAAGGAGAGAGGATAGCTCTGTGGTGGGTTAGCCTCTCTACCCTTAGTCATGGAGGAAGGAGAGAGGATAGCTCTGTGGTGGGTTAGCCTCTCTACCCTTAGTCATGGAGGAAGGAGAGAGGATAGCTCTGTGGTGGGTTAGCCTCTCTACCCTTAGTCATGGAGGAAGGAGAGAGGATAGCTCTGTGGTGGGTTAGCCTCTCTACCCTTAGTCATGGAGGATGGAGGGAAAGGAGAGAGGATAGCTCTGTGGTGGGTTAGCCTCTCTACCCTTAGTCATGGAGGAAGGAGAGAGGATAGCTCTGTGGTGGGTTAGCCTCTCTACCCTTAGGCATGGAGGAAGGAGAGAGGATAGCTCTGTGGTGGGTTAGCCTCTCTACCCTTAGTCATGGAGGAAGGAGAGAGGATAGCTCTGAGCCTCTCTACCCTTAGTCATGGAGGAAGGAGAGAGGATAGCTCTGTGGTGGGTTAGCCTCTCTACCCTTAGTCATGGAGGAAGGAGAGAGGATAGCTCTGTGGTGGGTTAGCCTCTCTACCCTTATGCATGGAGGAAGGAGAGAGGATAGCTCTGTGGTGGGTTAGCCTCTCTACCCTTAGTCATGGAGGAAGGAGAGAGGATAGCTCTGTGGTGGGTTAGCCTCTCTACCCTTAGCATGGAGGAAGGAGAGAGGATAGCTCTGTGGTGGGTTAGCTACCCTTAGTCATGGAGGAAGGAGAGAGGATAGCTCTGTGGTGGGTTAGCCTCTCTACCCTTATGCATGGAGGAAGGAGAGATGATAGCTCTGTGGTGGGTTAGCCTCTCTACCCTTAGGCATGGAGGAAGGAGAGAGGATAGCTCTATGGTGGGTTAGAAGGAGAAGGAGAGGATAGCTCTATGGTGGGTTAGCCTCTCTACCCTTAGTGCATGGAGAAAGGAGAGAGATAGCTCTGTGGTGGGTTAGCCTCTCTACCCTTAGGCATGGAGAAAGGAGAGAGGATAGCTCTGTGGTGGGTTAGCCTCTCTACCCTTATGCATGGAGGAAGGAGAGAGGATAGCTCTGTGGTGGGTTAGCCTCTCTACCCTTAGTCATGGAGGAAGGAGAGAGGATAGCTCTGTGGTGGGTTAGCCTCTCTACCCTTAGTCATGGAGGAAGGAGAGAGGATAGCTCTGTGGTGGGTTAGCCTCTCTACCCTTAGTCATGGAGGAAGGAGAGAGGATAGCTCTGTGGTGGGTTAGCCTCTCTACCCTTAGTCATGGAGGAAGGAGAGAGGATAGCTCTGTGGTGGGTTAGCCTCTCTACCCTTAGTCATGGAGGAAGGAGAGAGGATAGCTCTGTGGTGGGTTAGCCTCTCTACCCTTAGTCATGGAGGAAGGAGAGAGGATAGCTCTGTGGTGGGTTAGCCTCTCTACCCTTAGTCATGGAGGAAGGAGAGAGGATAGCTCTGTGGTGGGTTAGCCTCTCTACCCTTAGTCATGGAGGAAGGAGAGAGGATAGCTCTGTGGTGGGTTAGCCTCTCTACCCTTAGTCATGGAGGAAGGAGAGAGGATAGCTCTGTGGTGGGTTAGCCTCTCTACCCTTAGTCATGGAGGAAGGAGAGAGGATAGCTCTGTGGTGGGTTAGCCTCTCTACCCTTAGTCATGGAGGAAGGAGAGAGGATAGCTCTGTGGTGGGTTAGCCTCTCTACCCTTAGGCATGGAGGAAGGAGAGAGGATAGCTCTGAGTTAGCCTCTCTAAGGGAGAAGGAGAGAGATAGCTCTGTGGTGGGTTAGCCTCTCTACCCTTAGTCATGGAGGAAGGAGAGAGGATAGCTCTGTGGTGGGTTAGCCTCTCTACCCTTATGCATGGAGGAAGGAGAGAGGATAGCTCTGTGGTGGGTTAGCCTCTCTACCCTTATGCATGGAGGAAGGAGAGAGGATAGCTCTGTGGTGGGTTAGCCTCTCTACCCTTAGTCATGGAGGAAGGAGAGAGGATAGCTCTGTGGTGGGTTAGCCTCTCTACCCTTAGTCATGGAGGAAGGAGAGAGGATAGCTCTGTGGTGGGTTAGCCTCTCTACCCTTAGGCATGGAGGAAGGAGAGAGGATAGCTCTATGGTGGGTTAGCCTCTCTACCCTTATGCATGGAGGTAGGAGAGATGATAGCTCTATGGTGGGTTAGCCTCTCTACCCTTAGGCATGGAGGAAGGAGAGATGATAGCTCTATGGTGGGTTAGCCTCTCTACCCTTATGCATGGAGAAAGGAGAGATGATAGCTCTATGGTGGGTTAGCCTCTCTACCCTTAGGCATGGAGAAAGGAGAGAGGATAGCTCTATGGTGGGTTAGCCTCTCTACCCTTATGCATGGAGAAAGGAGAGATGATAGCTCTATGGTGGGTTAGCCTCTCTACCCTTATGCATGGAGAAAGGAGAGAGGATAGCTCTGTGGTGGGTTAGCCTCTCTACCCTTATGCATGGAGAAAGGAGAGATGATAGCTCTGTGGTGGGTTAGCCTCTCTACCCTTAGGCATGGAGGAAGGAGAGAGGATAGCTCTGTGGTGGGTTAGCCTCTCTACCCTTAGTCATGGAGGAAGGAGAGAGGATAGCTCTGTGGTGGGTTAGCCTCTCTACCCTTAGTCATGGAGGAAGGAGAGAGGATAGCTCTGTGGTGGGTTAGCCTCTCTACCCTTAGGCATGGAGGAAGGAGAGAGGATAGCTCTGTGGTGGGTTAGCCTCTCTACCCTTAGGCATGGAGGAAGGAGAGAGGATAGCTCTGTGGTGGGTTAGCCTCTCTACCCTTAGCATGGAGGAAGGAGAGAGGATAGCTCTACCCTCTACCCTTAGGCATGGAGGAAGGAGAGAGGATAGCTCTGTGGTGGGTTAGCCTCTCTACCCTTAGGCATGGAGGAAGGAGAGAGGATAGCTCTGTGGTGGGTTAGCCTCTCTACCCTTAGGCATGGAGGAAGGAGAGAGGATAGCTCTGTGGTGGGTTAGCCTCTCTACCCTTAGGCATGGAGGAAGGAGAGAGGATAGCTCTGTGGTGGGTTAGCCTCTCTACCCTTAGGCATGGAGGAAGGAGAGAGGATAGCTCTATGGTGGGTTAGCCTCTCTACCCTTATGCATGGAGGAAGGAGAGAGGATGATAGCTCTATGGTGGGTTAGCCTCTCTACCCTTAGGCATGGAGGAAGGAGAGATGATAGCTCTATGGTGGGTTAGCCTCTCTACCCTTATGCATGGAGAAAGGAGAGAGATGGTGGGTTAGCCTCTCTACCCTTAGTCATGGAGGAAGGAGAGAGGATAGCTCTGTGGTGGGTTAGCCTCTCTACCCTTAGGCATGGAGGAAGGAGAGAGGATAGCTCTGTGGTGGGTTAGCCTCTCTACCCTTAGTCATGGAGGAAGGAGAGAGGATAGCTCTGTGGTGGGTTAGCCTCTCCCTTAGTCATGGAGGAAGGAGAGAGGATAGCTCTGTGGTGGGTTAGCCTCTCTACCCTTAGTCATGGAGGAAGGAGAGAGGATAGCTCTGTGGTGGGTTAGCCTCTCTACCCTTAGGCATGGAGGAAGGAGAGAGGATAGCTCTGTGGTGGGTTAGCCTCTCTACCCTTATGCATGGAGGAAGGAGAGAGGATAGCTCTGTGGTGGGTTAGCCTCTCTACCCTTAGGCATGGAGGAAGGAGAGAGGATAGCTCTATGGTGGGTTAGCCTCTCTACCCTTAGGCATGGAGGAAGGAGAGAGGATAGCTCTATGGTGGGTTAGCCTCTCTACCCTTATGCATGGAGGAAGGAGAGAGGATAGCTCTATGGTGGGTTAGCCTCTCTACCCTTAGTCATGGAGGAAGGAGAGAGGATAGCTCTGTGGTGGGTTAGCCTCTCTACCCTTAGTCATGGAGGAAGGAGAGAGGATAGCTCTGTGGTGGGTTAGCCTCTCTACCCTTAGTCATGGAGGAAGGAGAGAGGATAGCTCTGTGGTGGGTTAGCCTCTCTACCCTTAGGCATGGAGGAAGGAGAGAGGATAGCTCTGTGGTGGGTTAGCCTCTCTACCCTTAGTCATGGAGGAAGGAGAGGGATAGCTCTGTGGTGGGTTAGCCTCTCTACCCTTAGTCATGGAGGAAGGAGAGGATAGCTCTGTGGGACCCTTAGGCATGGAGAAGGAGAGATAGCTCTGTGGTGGGTTAGCCTCTCTACCCTTAGGCATGGAGGAAGGAGAGAGGATAGCTCTGATTAGCTCTCTACCCTTAGTCATGGAGGAAGGAGAGAGGGGCTCTAGCCTCTCTACCCTTAGCATGGAGAAGGAGAGAGGATAGCTCTGTGGTGGGTTAGCCTCTCTACCCTTAGGCATGGAGGAAGGAGAGAGGATAGCTCTGTGGTGGGTTAGCCTCTCTACCCTTAGTCATGGAGGAAGGAGAGAGGATAGCTCTATGGTGGGTTAGCCTCTCTACCCTTAGGCATGGAGGAAGGAGAGAGATAGCTCTGTGGTGGGTTAGCCTCTCTACCCTTATGCATGGAGAAAGGAGAGATATAGCTCTGTGGTGGGTTAGCCTCTCTACCCTTAGGCATGGAGGAAGGAGAGAGGATAGCTCTATGGTGGGTTAGCCTCTCTACCCTTATGCATGGAGAAAGGAGAGAGGATGGGTTAGCTCTACCCTTAGGCATGGAGAAAGGAGAGAGGATGGCTCTAGCCTCTCTACCCTTAGGCATGGAGAAAGGAGAGAGGATAGCTCTGTGGTGGGTTAGCTCTCTACCCTTAGTGCATGGAGTTAGCTCTCTCTACCCTTAGGCATGGAGGAAGGAGAGAGGATAGCTCTATGGTGGGTTAGCCTCTCTACCCTTAGGCATGGAGAAAGGAGAGAGGATAGCTCTATGGTGGGTTAGCCTCTCTACCCTTAGGCATGGAGGAAGGAGAGAGGATAGCTCTATGGTGGGTTAGCCTCTCTACCCTTATGCATGGAGAAAGGAGAGAGATAGCTCTGTGGTGGGTTAGCCTCTCTACCCTTAGGCATGGAGAAAGGAGAGAGGATAGCTCTATGGTGGGTTAGCCTCTCTACCCTTATGCATGGAGAAAGGAGAGAGGATAGCTCTATGGTGGGTTAGCCTCTCTACCCTTAGGCATGGAGAAAGGAGAGAGGATAGCTCTATGGTGGGTTAGCCTCTCTACCCTTAGTCATGGAGAAAGGAGAGAGGATAGCTCTGTGGTGGGTTAGCCTCTCTACCCTTAGTCATGGAGGAAGGAGAGAGGATAGCTCTGTGGTGGGTTAGCCTCTCTACCCTTAGTCATGGAGGAAGGAGAGAGGATAGCTCTATGGTGGGTTAGCCTCTCTACCCTTAGTCATGGAGGAAGGAGAGAGATAGCTCTCCTCTACCCTTAGTCATGGAGGAAGGAGAGAGGATAGCTCTGTGGTGGGTTAGCCTCTCTACCCTTATGCATGGAGAAGGAGAGAGGATAGCTCTGTGGTGGTTAGCCTCTCTACCCTTAGTCATGGAGGAAGGAGAGAGGATAGCTCTGTGGTGGGTTAGCCTCTCTACCCTTATGCATGGAGGAAGGAGAGAGGATAGCTCTATGGTGGGTTAGCCTCTCTACCCTTATGCATGGAGAAAGAGAGAGGATAGCTCTATGGTGGGTTAGCCTCTCTACCCTTAGGCATGGAGAAAGGAGAGAGGATAGCTCTATGGTGGGTTAGCCTCTCTACCCTTAGCATGGAGAAAGGAGAGAGGATAGCTCTATGGTGGGTTAGCCTCTCTACCCTTATGCATGGAGAAAGGAGAGAGGATAGCTCTATGGTGGGTTAGCCTCTCTACCCTTATGCATGGAGAAAGGAGAGAGGATAGCTCTATGGTGGGTTAGCCTCTCTACCCTTAGGCATGGAGAAAGGAGAGGATAGCTCTATGGTGGGTTAGCCTCTCTACCCTTATGCATGGAGAAAGGAGAGAGATAGCTCTATGGTGGGTTAGCCTCTCTACCCTTAGTCATGGAGGAAGGAGGAGAGGATAGCTCTATGGTGGGTTAGCCTCTCTACCCTTAGGCATGGAGAAAGGAGAGAGGATAGCTCTATGGTGGGTTAGCCTCTCTACCCTTAGGCATGGAGAAAGGAGAGAGGATGGGTTAGCCTCTACCCTTAGGTGGAGTTCTATGGTGGGTTAGCCTCTCTACCCTTAGGCATGGAGAAAGGAGAGAGGATAGCTCTATGGTGGGTTAGCCTCTCTACCCTTATGCATGGAGAAAGGAGAGGGATAGCTCTATGGTGGGTTAGCCTCTCTACCCTTAGGCATGGAGGTAGCTCTATGGTGGGTTAGCCTCTCTACCCTTAGGCATGGAGAAAGGAGAGAGGATAGCTCTATGGTGGGTTAGCCTCTCTACCCTTATGCATGGAGAAAGGAGAGAGGATAGCTCTATGGTGGGTTAGCCTCTCTACCCTTAGGCATGGAGAAAGGAGAGAGGATAGCTCTATGGTGGGTTAGCCTCTCTACCCTTATGCATGGAGAAAGGAGAGAGGATAGCTCTATGGTGGGTTAGCCTCTCTACCCTTAGTCATGGAGAAAGGAGAGAGGATAGCTCTATGGTGGGTTAGCCTCTCTACCCTTAGGCATGGAGAAAGGAGAGAGGATAGCTCTATGGTGGGTTAGCCTCTCTACCCTTAGGCATGGAGAAAGGAGAGAGGATAGCTCTATGGTGGGTTAGCCTCTCTACCCTTAGGCATGGAGAAAGGAGAGGATAGCTCTATGATGGGTTAGCTTATGCATGGAGGGTTAGCCTCTCTACCCTTAGTCATGGAGAAAGGAGAGAGGATAGCTCTATGGTGGGTTAGCCTCTCTACCCTTAGGCATGGAGAAAGGAGAGAGGATGGCTCTATGGTGGGTTAGCCTCTCTACCCTTAGTCATGGAGAAAGGAGAGGATAGCTCTATGGTGGGTTAGCCTCTCTACCCTTATGCATGGAGAAAGGAGAGAGGATAGCTCTATGGTGGGTTAGCCTCTACCCTCATGGAGAAAGGAGAGAGGATAGCTCTATAGTTAGCCTCATGGATGGAGAAAGGAGAGAGGATAGCTCTATGGTGGGTTAGCCTCTCTACCCTTATGCATGGAGAAAGGAGAGAGATAGCTCTATGCCTCTACCCTTAGGCATGGAGAAAGGAGAGAGGATAGCTCTATGGTGGGTTAGCCTCTCTACCCTTAGGCATGGAGAAAGGAGAGAGGATAGCTCTATGGTGGGTTAGCCTCTCTACCCTTAGGCATGGAGAAAGGAGAGAGGATAGCTCTATGGTGGGTTAGCCTCTCTACCCTTATGCATGGAGAAAGGAGAGAGGATAGCTCTATGGTGGGTTAGCCTCTCTACCCTTAGGCATGGAGAAAGGAGAGAGGATAGCTCTATGGTGGGTTAGCCTCTCTACCCTTAGGCATGCATGGAGAAAGGAGAGAGGATAGCTCTATGGTGGGTTAGCCTCTCTACCCTTATGCATGGAGAAAGGAGAGAGGATAGCTCTATGGTGGGTTAGCCTCTCTAGGCATGGAGAAAGGAGAGAGGATAGCTCTAGCCTCTCTACCCTTATGCATGGAGAAAGGAGAGAGGATAGCTCTATGGTGGGTTAGCCTCTCTACCCTTATGCATGGAGAAAGGAGAGAGGATAGCTCTATGGTGGGTTAGCCTCTCTACCCTTAGGCATGGAGAAAGGAGAGAGGATAGCTCTATGGTGGGTTAGCCTCTCTACCCTTATGCATGGAGAAAGGAGAGAGGATAGCTCTATGGTGGGTTAGCCTCTCTACCCTTAGGCATGGAGAAAGGAGGAGGATAGCTCTATGGTGGGTTAGCCTCTCTACCCTTAGGCATGGAGAAAGGAGAGAGGATAGCTCTATGGTGGGTTAGCCTCTCTACCCTTAGGCATGGAGAAAGGAGAGAGGATAGCTCTATGGTGGGTTAGCCTCTCTACCCTTATGCATGGAGAAAGGAGAGAGGATAGCTCTATGGTGGGTTAGCCTCTCTACCCTTATGCATGGAGCCTCTCTAAATGGAGAAAGGAGGATAGCTCTATGGTGGGTTAGCCTCTCTACCCTTAGGCATGGAGAAAGGAGAGAGGATAGCTCTATGGTGGGTTAGCCTCTCTACCCTTATGCATGGAGAAAGGAGAGAGGATAGCTCTATGGTGGGTTAGCCTCTCTACCCTTATGCATGGAGAAAGGAGAGAGGATAGCTCTATGGTGGGTTAGCCTCTCTACCCTTAGGCATGGAGAAAGGAGAGGGGATAGCTCTATGGTGAGTTAGCCTCTCTACCCTTAGGCATGAAGAAAGGAGAGAGGATAGCTCTATGCTGAGTTAGCCTCTGTCTCTCTCTACCTCCAGGCGCATGGCTGCCTCCCTAACTGGAGATCTGACACTGTTCTTTCTTTGAGACAGAAGTGGTCTAACAGCAGTAGTATGAGAGAGAAACCTATTCTACTTTTTACTTTCTCCCCTTTTTCTTTCATTCTAGAAGTATTTATCACTGGTATGAATAAGCACAGTGTCACGTTCTGACCATAGTTCTTGTGTGTTTTCCTTGTTTTAGTGTTGGTCAGGACGTTTGCTGGGTGGGCATTCTATGTTGTGTGTCTAGTTTGTCTGCTTCTGTGGTTGGCCTGATATGGTTCTCAATCAGAGGCAGGTGTTAGTCATTGTCTCTGATTGGGAACCATATTTAGGTAGCTTGTTTTGTTTTGGGGTCTGTGGGTGATTATTTCCGTGTCTGTGTTTGTTTCACCACACAGGACTGGTTTCGGGTTTTACAGTGATTGTTTTGTATATTTGTAGTGGTTTCTCGGTATTCGTCTTTATTAAAGATGTTTAACCCTAACCACGCTGCGTTTTGGTCTGCCTCTCCTTCCCAGGAAGAAAGCCGTTACACACAGGGGTACTTATGCCGCAGTTTAGCTTCTCAGTGAAAGCAAGACCAAAATCTATTAAGTGTAGATTTTAGTAATAAAAGCCAAAAATAGCAGGGTTGTTTTTCCCTGAGAGAATCAATACTCTGACATATTAATTTTTTCAACTCTCAGCTTAAAACCCAGATATTTGTCTGCATACCAGTATTTAGGTTAGTATAGTTCTATGATACAAAACATATAACTGAAACTTTTCTTAGTTTTTAAATATTCTGATGGACACTAAGTCCCAACATTGAGTAAATCAAGTCGTCTTATTGGCTTTGCATACCATCTGCTAGCACCGAGTACCTGACAAAAATCACAGCCGTATATATCCCCCCCCAAGCAGACACATCGATGGCTCTGAACGAACTTTATTTAACTCTTTGCAAACTGGAAACCATTTATCCGGAGGCTGCATTCATTGTAACTGGGGATTTTAACAAGGCTAATCTGAAAACAAGACTCCCTAAATTTTACCAGCATATCGATTGCGCAACCAGGGGTGGTAAAACCTTGGATCATTGTTACTCTAACTTCCGCGACGCATATAAGGCCCTGCCCCGCCCCCCTTTCGGAAAAGCTGACCACGACTCCATTTTGCTGATCCCTGCCTACAGGCAGAAACTAAAACAAGAGGCTCCCACGCTGAGGTCTGTCCAACGCTGGTCAGACCAAGCTGACTCCACACTCCAAGACTGCTTCCATCACGTGGACTGGGACATGTTTCGTATTGCGTCAGATGGAAATATTGACGAATACGCTGATTCGGTGTGCGAGTTCATTAGAACGTGCGTCGAAGATGTCGTTCCCATAGCAACGATAAAAACATTCCCAAACCAGAAACCTTGGATTGATGGCAGCATTCGCGTGAAACTGAAAGCGCGAACCACTGCTTTTAATCAGGGCAAGGTGTCTGGTAATATGTCCGAATATAAACAATGCAGCTATTCCCTCCACAAGGCTATTAAACAAGCTAAGCGTCAGTACAGAGACAAAGTGGAATCTCAATTCAATGGCTCAGACACAAGAGGCATGTGGCAGGGTCTACAGTCAATCACGGACTACAAGAAGAAACCCAGCCCAGTCACGGACCAGGATGTCTTGCTCCCAGGCAGACTAAATCACTTTTTTGCCCGCTTTGAGGACAATACAGTGCCACTGACACGGCCTGCAACGAAAACATGCGGTCTCTCCTTCACTGCAGCCGAGGTGAGTAAGACATTTAAACGTGTTAACCCTCGCAAGGCTGCAGGCCCAGACGGCATCCCCAGCCGCGCCCTCAGAGCATGCGCAGACCAGCTGGCCGGTGTGTTTACGGACATATTCAATCAATCCCTATACCAGTCTGCTGTTCCCACATGCTTCAAGAGGGCCACCATTGTTCCTGTTCCCAAGAAAGCTAAGGTAACTGAGCTAAACGACTACCGCCCCGTAGCACTCACTTCCGTCATCATGAAGTGCTTTGAGAGACTAGTCAAGGACCATATCACCTCCACCCTACCTGACACCCTAGACCCACTCCAATTTGCTTACCGCCCAAATAGGTCCACAGACGATGCAATCTCAACCACACTGCACACTGCCCTAACCCACCTGGACAAGAGGAATACCTATGTGAGAATGCTGTTCATCGACTACAGCTCGGCATTCAATACCATAGTACCCTCCAAGCTCGTCATCAAGTCGCTCTGGATAAGAGCGTCTGCTAAATGACTTAAATGTAAATGTAAATGTAAGCTCGAGACCCTGGGTCTCGACCCCGCCCTGTGCAACTGGGTACTGGACTTCCTGACGGGCCGCCCACAGGTGGTGAGGGTAGGCAACAACATCTCCTCCCCGCTGATCCTCAACACGGGGGCCCCACAAGGGTGCGTTCTGAGCCCTCTCCTGTACTCCCTGTTCACCCACGACTGCGTGGCCATGCACGCCTCCAACTCAATCATCGTTTGCGGACGACACAACAGTGGTAGGCTTGATTACCAACAACGACGAGACGGCCTACAGGGAGGAGGTGAGGGCCCTCGGAGTGTGGTGTCAGGAAAATAACCTCACACTCAACGTCAACAAAACTAAGGAGATGATTGTGGACTTCAGGAAACAGCAGAGGGAACACCCCCCTATCCACATCGATGGATCAGTAGTGGAGAGGGTAGCAAGTTTTAAGTTCCTCGGCATACACATCACAGACAAACTGAATTGGTCCACTCACACTGACAGCGTCGTGAAGAAGGCGCAGCAGCGCCTCTTCAACCTCAGGAGGCTGAAGAAATTCGGCTTGTCACCAAAAGCACTCACAAACTTCTACAGATGCACAATCGAGAGCATCCTGGCGGGCTGTATCACCGCCTGGTACGGCAACTGCTCCGCCCTCAACCGTAAGGCTCTCCAGAGGGTAGTGAGGTCTGCACAACGCATCACCGGGGGCAAACTACCTGCCCTCCAGGACACCTACACCACCCGATGTTACAGGAAGGCCATAAAGATCATCAAGGACATCAACCACCCGAACCACTGCCTGTTCACCCCGCTATCATCCAGAAGGCGAGGTCAGTACAGGTGCATCAAAGCTGGGACCGAGAGACTGAAAAACAGCTTCTATCTCAAGGCCATCAGACTGTTAAACAGCAATCACTAACATTGAGTGGCTGCTGCCAACACACTGTCATTGACACTGACCCAACTCCAGCCACTTTAATAATGGGAATTGATGGGAAATGATGTAAATATATCACTAGCCACTTTAAACAATGCTACCTTATATAATGTTACTTACCCTACATTATTCATCTCATATGCATATGTATATACTGTACTCTAGATCATCGACTGCATTCTTATGTCACTAGCCACTTTAACTATGCCACTTTGTTTACTTTGTCTACATACTCATCTCATATGTATATACTGTACTCGATACCATCTACTGTATGCTGCTCTGTACCATCACTCATTCATATATCCTTATGTACATATTCCTTATCCCCTTACACTGTGTATAAGACAGTAGTTTTGGAATTGTTAGTTAGATTACTTGTTGGTTATCACTGCATTGTCGGAACTAGAAGCACAAGCATTTCGCTACACTCGCATTAACATCTGCTAACCATGTGTATGTGACAAATAAAATTTGATTTGATTTGATTTGAAAAAGTGAATGACACAATGAATTAAATGAAAAAAGTAGATCAAGTAATCTTAAAAGTTAATCAACCTCACAATTAAAAAGTTTCAGACAACATCACTAACTAATCCTTTGTAAAAAATAAAATAAAATAAAATGCTTAGCTAGCTGACAAAAAGCAACAATCTTCCCCTGTATTTTGTACTGCAATGAGAGTGCTCAACTCTTATCTTCATTGTCTTTCAGCTCCAGCTCTTCTGCCCTTCACCACCCATGCATCTCTTCCTAAGCCCCCGGGCTGCGTCCTGACCGTGATCACCAACCTCATGACATCCCTCCCTGAGCCAGACCCTGACACGCATCATCACCCTACTGCCACCACACACACCACAGAGGAGCTGTGCTCTATTACTGTGTCCCCTACACGCCATTCACCTCTTCCTAAATCACTGTTCTGTGGAGAGATAAATACACCAGAGGAGGCTGGTGGGAGGAGCTATAGGAGTACAAACTAATGGATAGAATAAATGGAACAGAGTCAAACATGTGGTTTCCATATGTTTGATGTTTTTTAAACTGTTCCATTTATTCCATTCCAGCCATTACAATGTCACTGCATAGATACTGGAAGACGGGTTTGATTTGAAGATGGATAACATGTCACTAATCAAACTCAAACTTCAGGCAAAGACACCAGCACTGTCTGCACAGGGGGAATCCAATTTAGGGGTAATAATTATTCAAAACCATCCTTCATAACAGTACTGAAATAAATAATTACTTTCAAAATAATGTGCAGCGTTGTTGGCTGTTAAGAGCCTCTGGCTGTGATCACTCACTGCAACAAAACTCAATTAATAAAATTGCTCACTAATCCTGACAGATTGAATCCCAATGGATAATACACCTCCCACCACTCCCCACCATGCAAAAACTATATTAAAACATATTCATTCATTACTTACAATGAATACTTTATTATCTTGTTAATTAATTAATTACAGTATCTAGGCCTCTATAAAAAGGTTTTCAAAATTGCAGAGAGTGCTGTTTGTTTGTTGATGATGCAGAAATATTGCCATCATTATCCTTGTGGAGG
Organism: Oncorhynchus nerka; assembly: GCF_034236695.1. Taxonomy (NCBI): domain Eukaryota; kingdom Metazoa; phylum Chordata; class Actinopteri; order Salmoniformes; family Salmonidae; genus Oncorhynchus; species Oncorhynchus nerka. The sequence continues at coordinate 80,302,128 of NC_088423.1, forward strand.
ATTCTAGAGGCTACTTCTGTCACAGTAGCCTGTGAATGCAGCGATGGACTCTGCAATAACTCCAGAGGTTTTTGTGTAGAAGGTGGAGGCCAGGTGGGGTGGGGGAGGAGGTATGTGAGAGTGGGTGATGATGTGTGGACACTGTGTTGGGTCACTGGCTCTTTCCCTCTGTCACTGAGCATTCCTCAGTGATAGAGCCTTGCGTGACCTCTCTGCCAGCCCTGCAGCCAAAGCAGCCTTGCCTTGATGTGTTCAGACACAATACCTCCTCCTTCTCCACTACCTGCACCTGTTCTGTCAGATCCTCTCACTGTACTGATTAGTGCACAGACATTAGAGAAGCATCCCCCATCTAAAGCGAATATGATGATGTCATGGAGGCTGAGAGTGAGACTGATGAGAGGACTAGGATGCTAGGAGTACGGTCAGCAGAGCTTTGTTAAGTGTCTCATATAAACATCACAGACCCTCAAGCCAAAGTACTCAGGAGAAGCTGTTGCTGTCCCCAGCCAGACCAAACAGTGGACAGGTAGATGGGCATAGTGCTAGGGAAAGGGATTTGGTCACAGGAACAATCATATTTTTACATACTCCAACACACACCTACACACACACAGCCCAAGCTTTCCTTTCCCCAGACTGACTGGAATCTCCAAGAATAATGTCCGAAAGAAAAGCAGGTCAGTCTCACAGCAGTGAGATGAGACTGAGTGGTCTGGTCAGCAGTGCAGTCAGACAGGACACCTATACAACTATGTACTATAAACTCCCATTTGTGTTCTGCAGCAGCTCAAACTCAGCCCAGGGTTGCGTCCAAAATGGTACATTGTTCCTTATGTAGTGTACTACTTTTGACAAGGGTCCATAGCACTATATGGGGAATAGGGTGCCATTTCGGACACAGACCTGGCATTTCTATCTCTTTTCCGTTGACAGTGTCAAGAGTCTGAAGAATCCCATCAAGATGAAACACAAAGCACCACGGCTTATCTGAGTTTGTTTTTAGGGGCCAAATAGATTTCAGTGAACTGGTGAAGGGATGGGCAGTAGGGAGGGAAGTAGGACGTCTAATCAGCAGTGCTGTGAATGTAATTCAACCAGAGGAACACACCTTGATAGATCAGAAACATAGTGGTTTTACCATCACCTTTAAGGGCAGACAGTACAGGACAGTGCAACAGCCAAACCCTCTGGTCAAACAATATAATTTTCTTAACAGTGTATTGTCACACTAAGATGTGTTTAAAGAATTGTATTTCACAGCACATGGTACTGTACACACAGTGACATATACAGACAACATATTCATACCTCTCCATTTCATATTCTTTCTGTCCATGTTCTCACATGCTTCATTATCTGAAGAGAAATGACAACAGCACTTTATTGTGTCTGTTTGTGAAAAATTGTAGAGAACTACTTGTTGTTCTCTTTAAAGTAATTGCTGTTGTGGCTAAAGGCTAATGGTGCACATTTAGTATTCACTGTTGTAATGTATCCATCCTACACTGTGGGAGGTGAGGGCGGTTGTGGGAGTGTTTCATTCTGGATTGGAAAATGAGGTGCAATAGCCTGCAAATGACATGCTATTGAGTCCATGTGATAAGATAAGTGTCATCTACTCAAGTCCAAACAAACTCACTATCTGACAGAAAAGGAAAATTATGCTTCAGGGACAAAGGGGAATATTCACAATTGAAGGCGATTTGAACAGTTATGGAGTAACTCATGGAGTAAGCATCTTAGCCAAGATAATAGCAAGTTATAATAGGAAGTGTGGGTCAAGATAACACTTGGTATGATGTGCCAGTGCAATGTGTACTGCTGTACAACTGGTATAGTTAGTTCTCAGGCATTTTACCTTCCAAATGGGAGAAATACTCTATTTGCCAGGGACTAGATAAAATGCTACAGGCCTATACCGTAGAGACTGTCAAGACCAATACTATGTGTGCCACTCTAACTCAAGCCCTCAAGACATCATGAGGAATGAAGACAAACACAAATTACCGATGTGTATTTGTAGTCTCACTAGACACGAAATTCAATATCAGTTCAATTGTTTTGTTTCATTTGAAAGTTGTAAATGTTGTGTTGTCCCCTCTGACATAGTCTGCAGTGTAACACAGCTAAAAGGTTACAGTGTTTCAGTTCAATAGGAACACGTTTCACTAAATGCCTCAGCCGGGTAGCAGAAAGAAACACTTGCCATTCACATGCACAGAACAAGAGAACAAATCTGCAGTCCACGTACTCAGGGCCATGCTTAAGAAAACTATAACACATTGTAGCGACCCGCACAGACAGCTGTGTGTTATGTGTTATGTTGTTCGTTGGCTTTGTTGTACTTACCAGTATCCAGTGTTAGCGGGGTCCGACATGCCAGTCAACCTGCTATCTGCCAACCACAGGAATGCCATGTTTAGCCATTGTTCTCTCTCTCTCTTACGTCTGGTCTTCACAAGAGAAGGTCACAGTTGTTGTATAGGGGTATCCTTCGTTTATTTGGCGTGGGCTACGGCCAAACAGTAGTCTGTGTGGAGTTGGGTTAATAAACCGTCAATTCGTAAACTCAATCCTCTGTCTGGACAATTGTTCCTTTATCATCTAGCCACGTCATTACAATATGTTTCTTACTGGACATTTTCAGATAGTACCTCCCTGTTTCACTCTGTTTTCTTCCATTTCGTGCCTACTGAACACAACCTATCTGTGATATGGTACTATAATAATCTAGGGCAAGCGCTGCAATGATCTGGAAAGGGCCAGTTTTATTTGGCCGTCTGACACAGCCAACCAGATCTCTCCATAGACTCCACAACACTGACGGACCAGCCTCTGGAGAAACTTTTGATTTCAATTTGAGTCAGGGCCAAGGAACGAGGACATCACATCATAGAGCAGGGAGTCAGGGAGGGACGTGACCAGAGGCGTCAAAGAGGCTCAGGTGCTGGGAACAGAAATTTAATGACGTCCCAGGAGGAAGACAGTGCTCAGGAAGGCTGACCCTGTCAAGTCCAACTGAAGCCAGCCACCTTGGCAGAGCAGGCAGAGCAGAGAAGCATACTAGTACATGTAAATGTGTTTTCTTCCACCCTACTCACACTTTGACATTTTCATCCCAGGAAATAATTTGCCTCATTAAACAGTTATGCCAGTGAAGGAAGGAAGTGTATTGCTTAATTATGCACAAATAGTTTGTCTGCCTTCAGGTGTCCAAAAGGATAAAAGACAGGGAAGATTATACAAAGAAAACTATAACTTTAAAAAAAAATGATGTTGACATGCGGCAGCGCTCTTATCATTGAGCTGGAGTAGCTTCTTCTATTATGACAAATTACATCATCAGAGCGAGCAGTGGAATGGGAAAACTGCAGCCAAATGTGTCACCGAATCCTCCTAGCTCCATCCATATTGACTTAGTGCAAGAGCTCCAAGTGGAAGTGGGACAACGTCAGTGGGACAACAATCCTGTTATAATACACTACATCAAGTTAATACAGTGTCAGTATTCCCCAGCCCAGAGCCTTTAACATCTTTCTGCACACCGCCTTCTCATTAAGCAGGACCAAGGATCAAACGGCTGCACAGCCCTCCTCTAGTCAGATTGATAAGACTGGGGAGGCCTTGGGACAGAGCACACATCATCCCTCAGCTGGAGACAGAATATAGGGGCTCCAGAGTAAAACATCCTCCCTGTTGGCCAATAGATGGGACATCAGTGCATTTTGTTACATTGTTCAATTTCAACAGTGGTATCTTGGTTTCACCTGAATAACCTGCATGGTAGACACACTGAATGTCCAAATGCTGTATGTCATGTGAATAGTAAAATAAGACCTGTGCCTTTCCTTCTTTAAAAAAAATCATATTGCTCTGTTACACATCGTTTTAACATTCATGACTAGAAGAGTAGTATACAATAATTCACATCGCATTCCAAGACTATAACGGTATAATTAATATTACAGTATAGGGGCAAAGAAGCTGATTAACTCCTTCCAGTTAGTTATATTTAGTTGTTTACCCAGAATGCTCAATTGCTTTTGTTCTCTGTGAAACTTAATGTTCAATTAAACAGACAGGCAGATTTAGGCTAACTAAGTCATTAAGTGGAAATATTACACATTTCTAATATGGTTATTTAATTAAGTATGATGCAATGAGAGAGACCAATTCAGAGAGGGGGCATATTATTGTGGCCCTGGTGGCACAACATCAAAGGTCTGACTGCACAGAGATACACACTCACACTTAACAAATATTGTGGTTAAACTCAAATATACTAATTGTCACGCCCTGACCATAGTAAGCTGTTTATTCTCTATGTTGGTTGGGGTGTGATAGTGACTAGGGTGTGTCATCTAGGTTTTTTGTATGTCTATGTTGTCCTGATATGGTTCCCAATCAGAGACAGCTGTTTATCATTGTCTCCGATTGGGGATTATATTTAGGCAGCCATTTCCTAATTTGTGTTTGTGGGATCTTGTCTACGGATAGTTGCCTGTGTGCACCAGTAGCGTTTCGTTTGTGCTGGTTTGTTTTGATTTATAAAAAATATGTGGAACTCTACTCACGCTGCGCCTTGTTCTACTCATTACGACGATCGTGACACTAATTGATTTAAAAACATATTTTTTTATTAGTTTTTTTAAAAGGTATCATTTTTGGAAATTGTCATTAATAGGACTGGTGGAGTTAAGTCACACATGCAGCTAACACAGACATATGAAAGTGTCTGGAAATTACAACCAACTAATTGCAGCATTACCACAAAAATGGAAGAGACAAGTAGAAGGGGAGGAAAGTAAGGAACTTGTCTGTCGGCCCTGCATTAAAGACCATAAATGGTTAAAGAAAATTGTGGTGAATAAAAACATATACCAATTTAATTTAAGGAGTTGGGATGAGATTTTCGATGTACCGATTCCATGGCACATCCTTTATGAATTGATACGTAAAACAATGCCAGATTCAAAACTTCAAATTTTTTAATTAAATTTATTATACAAAATTCTTGCAACCAATAGAATGTCATATATATGGGGGATACAATCTTCCCAGCTCTGCAGATTTTGCTGCGAGGAGGCAGAGTCATTAGATCATTTATTTTGGTATTGTCCATACGTAGCTTGTTTTTGGTCACAGGTCCAGGAATGGATGAAGAATTGCAACATTTACCTAGAACTAATGCTGCAGATAGCAATATTGGGTGATTTAAAAAGTCATAGTCAATTAATCAATAATATAGAAATTATTTTAGCAAAAATGTTTATCTTTAATTTAATATCTGTAGAAGCTATGAGAATATAAAGTTGCAGTACTTTTGTGAAGCATCACAGCACAGTTGAAAAAATATATGGCAAATAGAAATATATAGAAAATGTGTGGGTAGAACTGAAAAAGCGTGTACGAGAAAGGAGGCCTACAAACCTGACACAGTTACACCAGCTCTATCGGGAGGAATGGACATAATTCACTTAACTTATTGTGGGAAGCTTGTGAAAGGCTACCCAAAAATTTGACCCAAGTTATACAATTTAAAGGCAATGCTACCAAATACTAATTGAGTGTATATAAACTTCTGACCCACTGGGAATGTGATGAAAGAAATTAAAGCTGAAATAAATCATTCTCTCTACTATTATTCTGACATTTCACATTCTTAAAATAAAGTGGTGATCCTAACTGACCTAAGACAGGGAAGTTTTACTAGGATTAAATGTCAGGAATTGTGAAATGTATTTGGCTAAGGTGTACGTAAACATCCGACTTCAACTGTATGTATGTAAGATGCATGTATGTATGTAAGTAAGACGTAAGATGCAACGAGAGAGACCAATAGGTATGATGTTAATGACTTAATATGACTGCATGAATTAATGCCTAAGACCTGGCCTTTACCCATCGGCATGCTGCATCTTAACAAAGCTCTGTCAGGTTTTTATTTTCACTCAGATTTCCCCTGTTGGATTTAGTGCTAATTCTCTAGAGCAGTTTTCTTGCATGACCAGTTCTGCTGAAATTATACGAACCTAATATCATCGGCACTCGGTAAGCAATGCCCCTGTATTGAACCCATAACACTATTGGATTTTTAAATTAATTTCTGCATTCAGTATCCATTTGTTTTAACTTCATTGTTGCCTCCAGAGTCCTGCACCTCTCAAAGGGTTTGCAGCAATAAAGGAGAGAACAGCGGTCGGCAGGAAAGCAGAGGTATTTGTCTTTATAAGTCCTTCGTGATACTGCCACTTATGAAGACCAATGTCGGTTAATATACGTACATCAACGGCTTTATTGCAGAAAATGAGACCACAGGCAGGTTCAGCGCCTCAGGCTGCTCAAGGTCGGGCAAACCTGGAGCAGCAATTGGCCTTGTCTGTCAAGGACACCCCTACACGTGATGGGGCAGTGGAAACATTTCCTACAGTGCAAGGGAATACTTCTGGGGTATATCCAGCACGTATTAGGACATGGAGACTGGAAGAAAATTATACTTGAACTTTAACTGTCTAAATATGGAATCTTTTCCCCTTGTCATTATTTTTAGAATATACTATGGATATTGCATTCTGATATAATTGAGATAATTAATGAAATATTCTTCAAGTATTTCATCCATTGTGGGAAATACTACCTAGAGATTTCAACATCAAATTGTTTTCATCAGGCTCAATTTGTTTTTGTTATTTTGGAGCCAAGATGACAACCCAACTCAATATCAATTTGTCATCACATTCGTAATTTATTTTGCCAATAAAAAGCCAGCAAGTGCATTAATATTGCATTTCCTAGAATAAACTCCTTTCATATTTTAATTCACTACTAGCAATTATTTTCTTTCCATTACAGTATGTGACCATCAATCTGGATTAGTCAATTACTCTAAAGCAGGGGTGTCAAAGTCAAATGGACGGAGGGCCAAATAAAAAAATCAGCTACAAGACGAGGGCCGGACTGTTCGAATGTTCATTGAAAATTTTTAAATGACGCATATAGTCTAGTGAACCTAATTGAACCTACTGAAAACCTAACAAATATATTACAATATGATCAGATAAATAAAGCAATATTTTCTTATGGCTCTGTCAGTAATCTTTAATTTTCAACAGACACAAAAGACAAATTTCCTTTATATAAATATCCCCATAACATGAACATTAAATGAAAGAAACCGGTATTCAAGGCACCATCAGTAGACTATATTTTCTATTTTAGCAAAAGTGGGCTAAATTTACTTCAAAGAAAAAACAATAATAGCAATTTTCTATCATCCACTCAACTGAAATATTTTTAAAATATAATTGGATTGAAATACAAAAAAATAAAGTGCAAAAATCTATTAATCAAAAACAACACTTTGTTTAAGGAGAAGTAACATGCAGTGAAAACAAATATTAAATTTTAACTTTTAAACTTGAACTGAGTAAAAACTCTAAATATGTGATTGCACAGTAATGTTCACTTGTTTGAGGTTGAGGTGATACTTGGTGGTGTCCCATCTTTTCCACAAGTTCATCAATGTTCGGGGTAAGGCTCTGAGCTGAAGAAATCCTCAGAATTGAGTGGAGGTGTTCAGCAGTAAGTCGACTTCTGTGTGATGTTTTGTTCAGGTTCATCAAAGAAAACAGTTGTTCACACAGGTATGTGCTGCCAAACATAGACAACGTTTGAGCAGCCTGGATGCGCAGCTGGGGCATTGTGCCGGGAGGAAACGGGCGAACTCCGCAGCACCCACTGCCGCATATTTTGCCCTCAGTGCATCATTGCATTGGAGGTCAATCAACTCCATTTGGAGGTTTGGTGGTGAGCTTTCCACGTCAACAGCAAATGGGTTACCGAGCAGTTCAACCTGCTTTTTGTGCTTCAAAGTCAGCAAATCGGCGTCGAAAGTCAGCGGCAAGCATACCTATTTTATCAGCCAACTGTGTGCTCGGGGAACGCACTGGTAGAGAGCTTCTCTTTCATGGTCTGGCAGCTGGGAAAGTGGCTCAAATTTTCTTTCCGCATCTCGTCTCCCACAGAGTCAGTTTGGTTTTAAATGCCTTCACTGTACTGTACATATCAGAGATGACACGATCCCGACCCTGCAGCTGCAAGTTTATTGCATTCAGATGACTCGTAATGTCACACAGAAAAGCCATTTCACACAGAAACATTTCGTCTCGGAGTTGTGTTGTGTCTTTCCCTTTGCTGTCCAAGAACAGACAAATCTCCTCACGAAGCTCGAAACATCTTTGAAGCACCTTTCCCTGGCTTAGCCATCGCACCTCTGTGTGATAAGGCAAATCACCATGCTCCGTTTCTAACTCCGTCAGAAATGCCTTGAACTGGCGGTGATTCAAACCTTTGGCTCTGATAAAGTTAACTGTGCGTGATGATGCTCATTACATGCTCCATTTTCAAGGCTTTACCGCACAACGCTTCCTGGTGTATGATACAATGATAAGCTGTCAGCTCACCTGTCGCGTTTTCCTCTTGCATCTTTTCGTATCTTCGCCACCAGTCCGCTCCTGTGTCCACACATCGCAGGTGCTCCGTCGGTTGTCAAACCCACGAGTTTTTCCCAAGGCAGCTCCATCTCATTTACACATCTTGACACCTCTTCATACAAATCATGCCCCGTAGTTGTGCCATGCATAGGACGTAAAGCCAAAAACTCCTCTGTCACGCTTAGGTTGGAGTCCACTCCGCGGATGAAAATTGACAACTGGGCAATGTCAGAAATGTCGGTGCTCTCATCCACAGCCAAGGAATATGCAATAAAATCTTTTCCCTTTTTCACAAGCTGCTCTTTTAGATTGATGGACAACTGGTCTACTCTCTCGGCAATGGTGTTTCTGCTCAGACTCACATTTAAAAAGAGTTGCCTTTTTTCTGGGCAAACTTCGTCACAAACTTTAATCATGCAGTTTTTGATGAAATCCCCCTCCGTAAATGGCCGGGCTGATTTAGCGATCTCTTCTGCCAAAATAAAACTGGCCTTGACAGCAGCCTGGCCTTGTGATTTGGCTTTTTGAACAGAGCCTGTCGAGATTTGAGGCCTCGTTTTAATTCCTCTGCCTTTTGTAGCCTTTGTCCCATGTCCATATTCTTGTTTTTGTCCGCGTGTTTCGTTTCATAATGTCGTCTCAGATTATACTCTTTCAGTACCGCCACACTTTCTCCACACAGAAGACACACAGGTTTTCCAGCTACCTTCGTGAACATATACTCCGACTCCCACCTTGTTTGAAACCCCCGGTTCTCAGTATCCACCTTCCGTTTTGCCATTTTTGATGGGTATCTGAAAGTTAATTTTACTGTGATGCTGACGACTGCTGTGCCAATAAATATTGAAATGAAGCAGCCTACTGCTCGGTGCGTCACCTTTGCATTGTGGGAAATGTAGTATTGGTGCGTGTAAAAGATCTGCGGGCTGCCGGCTTGCTGCGGGCCGGTTCTAATAATAAATCAAGATCATCCCAGGGGCCGTAAAAAACCTTCTTGCGGGCCGGATGTGGCCCGCGGGCCTTGACTCTGACATATGTGCTCTAAAGCTTCCAAAGGCACATTTCACTTCTGCTCCTTGACTGCACTGCACTTCTCTGAGAAAACCTTTTAAGACAAGACTTTTAAGTATGGATAACGGGAGAGAGTGTATGTAGGGTAGAGCTTTGAACCCCAACCATTCTAGGCACTTTTTTTCTTAATGGGACCAGGGTTTGCCCAGCTTGACTGTTAGGAGGGACTGTATGAATCGTCCCCATCGTAGTGTTTGCTTTTATTACTATAATACCATGATCCTGCCAAGTTGCATGGCAGGGTAGCCTAGTGGTTAGAATGTTGGACTAGTAACCGGAAGGTTGCATGTTCAAACCCCCGAGCTGACAAGGTACAATTCTGACGTTCTGCCCCTGAACAAGCAGTTAACCCACTGTTCCTAGGCCGTCATTGAAAATAAGAATTTGTTCTTAACTGACTTGCCTAGTAAAATAAATATGGGATGGCTTAGCCTTTTAGGTCCACACTATAGTGCCTGGTGGTTGGTGGTTGGTGTTGCAAGGTGGGAATTGATGCCTAAGATCTGTAACTATGTAGGCTATCTTTGTAGTTTACAGTAATTTGTGTTTACAGTCCTAGTACATAGAATCAATGTAATCTGTATAGAGTAGCATCAAGACGCTATAGTGGGTTCACGTCTGTTTACATTGCTAGCAGGCTGTAAACTTTCTTCTGCATTTAGAACATATTCATACGCTGAATTGCTGCACCTCAGAAGATCCTGGCATTCCATTTCCAAAATGCACAGATCACCTCCCTTTGAAAATGAGATGAGCCAGAATCTGGAGCTCCTTCTCCCCCTGTGGCAGGTATGTCTGTCTGTCCTGCAGGATTTTACCTCTTTATGGGCTTCACTGGAAATCCGGTTAGTGTATCGCAGAACCTCCAGCTCCATGTCAGTCTTAGTCAGCCGGCTGCAGGAAGAGAAGGAACAAGGAGTCAAGGGCCTCTTCTCTATGTTCATTAGATTAGATCAACTGCTTAACGTTAGCATGCCAGGTGTAGATTACTATATTTTATCATGCACAAACACACATTATCTAGGTCTACTGTATAGCACCCAGCCAGAGGTAACAGTACCACCAATAAATTCAAAGCTGTGTGTGTGTGTGTGTGTGTGTGTGTGTGTGTGTGTGTGTGTGTGTGTGTGTGTGTGTGTGTGTGTGTGTGTGTGTGTGTGTGTTAGAGTGGGGGGCTGTGATAGAAAAAGTGATACGAAAGCTCATCTGTTCACCTCATTGGAAGTAAATCTATGTCGATGTTGAGGTGAAACTTTAATAAACAGGTGGATAATGAATTCAGCTAACACTCACATTACTCATCCTTTCCTCACTGCTGATACACACACACGAACATGCGCACAAGGAAATCAGCTTCTTACCATATTGTTAGTGAGGTGTTTTTCTGATTCTATTCTTGGTTATGGTTTCTACCACCATTTATGTCTTAATGATTCTCTTCACATTAGAGATGCAGTTACCACCTCAGATGACTCAGTGTGAAACCGCCACAGTAGACTATTAAGACTTTACAAAAATAGTTCCAAATAAGAAAATAAGTAGTAACCAATGGTTACGGGTGGATATTCTACAGAGCACTGTGACAGAACTATTCTAATGGGGTGTTACATTTCAGGGGTCCTCAAACTAACACACATCATACTGGTAAATATACATTACCTCTAAAAGGCCTGGTTACAAAACTCTCATGCCTAAAAATATGATTTCTATCATTCACCACTAGGAGACGTGCCTGAATGGTGATTTAGCTCATTTGAGAAAATGTCAGTTCATCAGGACGTTAAGGCCCTTGAACTCTCTTTGGTAAATCTTTGGTAATAAGCAAGGAGAGAAAGAAATGGAAAGTTTGCAGCAGAGAGGAGTGTAGGCATAATGAACCGTCTTCCTATAGAGGTAAAGGTCTGAGCCTAATGCCAGGGGCAGCCAGGCAAGCACGAAGACTATTACAGCTGAGAAGACTGGCTTAGGGCTATGCCTGGGAGGCCATAAACAGCCCAGGGAAAAGCACTGGTTCTGACAGCATAAACACAATTACCTCAGGAGGCTGATGCTGCAATAGCTGCTGTCTCACTGGTGGGTCTGAGAGTAAAGATGCTCTAGAACTAACACTATGTTTTTATTGACTTAAACTATAGTGGTTATAAAAAAAGGTGACATTTAAATGTCATTTCGGTTCATTTCCTGTTCAACAGAGAGACATTTTGGTAAAACTGCCAAATCAAATGAAATTGTATTTGTAAAATGCGCTGAACACAACAGGTGTACCTTCCCGTGAAATGTGTACTTATAAGCTCTTAAACTTCTTACAGATCATTGGGACGCTAGAGTCTCACCTCAACAACATTCCGTGAAATTGCAGAGCGCAAAATTCAAATTACAGAAATCGTAATATTAAACATTCATGAAAATACAAGTGTCATACATCATTTAAAAGCTTAACTTCTTGTTAATCCAGTCCCGCTGTCAGATTTCAAAGAGGCTTTACGGCGAAAGCACACCATGCGATTATCTGAGGACAGTGCCCCGCACACAAAAGCATTACATACATTACATACATTTTCTATCCAAGCAGAGAGTCGGAAATAGAGATAAAATAAATCACTTACCTTTGAAGATCTTCATCTGGTTGCAATCACAAGGGTCCCAGCAAATGACAAATTGTCCTTTTGTTCGATAAAGTCCTTCTTTATATCCCAAAAAGGTCAGTTTCATTGGCGCGCTAGACTCAGTACTCCACCCTCGTTTCCCTCGTTCAAAATGCATACAAATGAATCCCGAAAGTTACCAATAAACTTCATCCAAACAAGTCAAACAACGTTTCTAATCAATCCTCAGGTACCCTAATATGTAAATAAATGATACATTTAAGACGGAGAATACTGGAGACCATTACCGGAGATAAATAACTAAGTACGCACACTCACCGGAACGTGCAACAAACACTACAGCCAAAATGGGAGCCACTTACTAAAACTACAAATTCTAGCTAATTTTTCAAAAAACAAGCCTGAAACTCTTTCTAAAGATCTAGTGGAAGCCCTAGGAACTGCAGTCTGGGAGGTATTCCTTTTATATTCCCATTGACAGCAATAGTAATCAAAGGTGGATGGATTGTCCTCGGGTTTTCGGCTGCCATATCAGTTTTCGGCTGCCATATCCAATGCTACCAATTATTAGCATACCATAATTTCTGGGCCTAAGTAACAGGCAGTTTACTTTGGGCACCTCATTAATCCAAACTTCCGAATACTGCCCCCTAGCCCGAAGAAGTTAACCAAAAAGCAGTTCAAGAAATAGAGTTTAAAAAATACTTACTAAATAAATTAAAGTAAAAAATTAAATGAAAAGTAACAATCAAATTACATAACAATAACGAGTCAATGTACTGGGGTGCAGGTTAGTCGAGGTAATTTGTACATGTAGGTAGGGGTAGAGTGACTATGCATAGATATCAAAGCATTGGTTGCAAAATAACATGTTTTAGAGGGAATGGGGAGAAAAGCTGACACTTTAAAATCAGAACTTCAGTTTTGGGCCATCTAAATTCATAGAAGGAGCACCAACACAAATGACCGGAACCCATTTTTACAGTTCAAGGGGTGCAATCAAGAGCCGTATGGACTGAGATTGTCTACAGTATATGGAATAAAATAATATGCACCAAATGGGATGTAGAAAGTCATTTGAAATGGCAGTGAGGCGTAAGAGGAAAATTGAGGATGGAGATGTTTCATAGCTTGACCATTAACTCTTCCTTATAATTTGCCTGGCCTTTGATCACACACAACCTACTGTATCTAACACGCCATGAAAATAAACATGAAAGGGTGCTAGGCGCCTGCAGATTCAAACTACTTTACTGATCAAATTTAGCAAAAAAAATTCTAAACGTCTCCAAAATGCAGCTGCTCCTCCTGATTGTCCGGAATCTGGAAGTCTGAGAGATGAAAGCTTTTCAATTGATCCCCAACAGTTCAGAAATAGGTCTTGAATGTCTTTCACAAATACGTTTTTCAAAGGAAACTTCTTAAATAGTGGTAGCCAATATAAAATATGATCTATAACAGGATGTATGTGTTCTGATGGAAAACTACCTTCTACAAAACATTATTATGTCAAATCAGTGAGAAAGGTAACACGTAAGCTGAAAGAGAGTTGAATGATGCAGTTACTCTATTATACTTCATTATATCAGAATACAGAACCTCCCACTCTTTCCAGAATTACACAGAGGGTCCAAAGAGATTAAACTTCTCTATGAAGTTTCAATTAACAAGAATTCATTATTGTTCATTTAATCTTTTATCAAAGCGGAACTTCAGAATTTTATGAAAGCAACATTTTGATTTGACTTAGTTTCGAGTTTGATGGATCATTTTTTAATTCAATTTCTGTAAAACAATCAAGACCTTAATTGATTGATCAGAGATAACGAGCATGTATATCATTTCAGAAGTGTTTCAATCTTCAATTTGACAAAAAAAATCACAGTTAACACTGCAGAATCTCAGAGAGTGAAAGTGCAGCAAACAGAAACAAGTTGCAACCATTCCTACAATGACTGGATGCAGAACAATGTTGTTCACTTGGAGTCTGAAATATCAGACACAAGGTTGTGTTGTTGATCAAGGTACACAACCAAGATAATACAATTAGAAATACAACAGAAATGCCTTTGAAGTTTTTAAGACAGATTTCGAGATGTGCAGGAATATGCTTCCAAGCTCACATAGCTCACTGTGCATTATATAGATTATCTTAAGAATGTATAGCTTAAGGGTAAAAGTTAGAGTATTTAAAATCCTCTTGGATGTAGACATTAACACCAAAGGCCTCTTATATTAAAATGAGGCTTCTATCCAAACAGATGTTTCTGTTCTATCCAAACAGATATTATCACAACTGTGCTAACAGCATTAACAGTTGACTGTTAAGTACCACACTTCTATTTGGCTTCCATTAATGAAGATGGCAAGAGTGTATTGGTTATGTTGTGGATAAAAGTGTGTGTGCATATACAGACAGAGTGTATTGGTTATGTTGTGGATAAAAGTGTGTGTGCATATACAGACAGAGTGTATTGGTTATGTTGTGGATAAAATTGTGTGTGCATATACAGACAGAGTGTATTGGTTATGTTGTGGATAAAAGTGTGTGTGCATATACAGACAGAGTGTATTGGTTATGTTGTGGATAAAAGTGTGTGTGCATATACAGACAGAGTGTATTGGTTATGTTGTGGATAAAAGTGTGTGTGCATATACAGACAGAGTGTATTGGTTATGTTGTGGATAAAATTGTGTGTGCATATACAGACAGAGTGTATTGGTTATGTTGTGGATAAAAGTGTGTGTGCATATACAGACAGAGTGTATTGGTTATGTTGTGGATAAAAGTGTGTGTGCATATACAGACAGAGTGTATTGGTTATGTTGTGGATAAAAGTGTGTGTGCATATACAGACAGAGGACATTTTGCAAATATGAAAAGAACAGAAGAAAAAAATGAAGGCCAACAGAACAGAAAATAATGTTGCTGCCATGAATTAATAACTCACAAGCAAGGAACAAGATCTCAGTGTCAACCGAATTAGTTCCAGAATTAAATGAATCACCAAGCAATCTGTATGCAGGAGCATTCACTGCATGCCGGTAATAAAACTCTGTCGACCTCGCTGAACAATGTACAATTACACTAATGAATAATTGATGCGAATTAAACATACTGGCTGATTCCTTCAAAGGAGGCTTCGCGGCAGGTACTCCCACTATCTGTGTTCTGTCCACGCTGGAAGAAACATGATATACTTATCAGGCCCACTTTCACGTCTCGGTCTACTGCAGGAGTAGAACACTGTGTAAACAATTACTGTCTGTCTGGGTCTAAAAGGAAAATGAACTCATCCCAAATCATGGCAACAAGTTTAGAGAGAAACACCAATAGAATAACATTGATGCAGATTGTAGAGAGCGACTGTTTAAACAACAACATATGGGTCTTACATGTTGGACCTACAGTTCATTAAGACAAAGATATTTGCATGTTAATACTGAATGACACACCCAGCATATTGAAAAGGTGAACGTGTGCAGCATGTTGGTAAGAGATACAGCATGATGACAGTTAACTCTGTTTGCTGGTTTCTGATCTAACAGACCCACATTGATTGAATTCACAGCATCTACATGCTACAAAGGGATTAGTTGATGGTGGAGGCATACCAAGGCATAACATTATGTTGCAAATGATGACAACGACTGTGTGTATAATAACCAAAATCATATCATTTAACTACTGCTATGCTTTGCCGCCTTACATATCTAACACAGTGTAAAGAGAAGTGAAGTATCAACTGTTGCATTGAGTGTTACCAAAGTTAGTAGAAGTCCCAGCTTTATTTTGGAAATAACATCAAAGGTCCTCTGTAGCTCAGTTGGTAGAGCATGGCCTGTATAGAGGGTTTGATTCCTGGTACCACCCATACGTAAAAAAAAAAATATATATATATATATATATAAGCACAAATGATTGTGTCACTTTGGATAAAAGTGTCTAAATGGCATATATTATCAGCAATCTATATAAGGAGCATTGATGAAGGATCACTGTGATGATCAATCTTATAATTGGGAGAAACAAAAGCTCATGTTTTCTTATTGTCCTGAACTGCTGACAGGAAGGTCTCCCTCATAAGCAGTGATGTGGTACTATGGCTCCCCTGTTACTAAACACATTAAATGGCAAAGCTCAAACGAGCTTAACACGGTTTATTACTCCTCTGCAAACAGCTTAAATGTCAGGCAACATGGCCCTGACTTGATAATGTTTATAGAGAACATTAATGAATGTAGAGAACTACCATTGATTTTCACAGAGGATACACAACCTCATAAGAAAACATAACAAGCAGCCACTGGAGTTGGAGAACTATTAGTTTTAACATCAGTAATGTCTCTGACACTATACTGTGATAAAGTAAAGTGATAAAGTAAAACATTTAACAAAGCTACCAGCTGGTTAAGTGAGTATTTTATTTTATCTACCACCCCACGCAATATTATAAAAGCTTATAAAAGCTAGGAAATATACATATATCCATACTGTATATCTGAGTGATGTGACAGCTGAAATCAAGCAGTAAGTGAGGGAAGTGTTTATTGAGTTTAGTTGAAGGATCTACTTCATCATGCTTCACACCCGTAGCAAATACAGCAGAAAAACATGTAGCGTGACTTTTTATTTGGAATTAATGAGCCCAGAAAGAAGATTCTGATTAATGACACAAAATCAGAGGATGATGTTCCACATCCAACAAATTATAAACATGCTGTGAGCAATATAAAAACCATACAACTTTAACTCTCATTTTAGGGGATGATGGATTAGAGAGAACTACTTTAATGTTTGCGAGGCTCACTATGGGAAAACATCTCACCCTGACCCCTACTCAAACAGATGTCCATGTGTCCAGCATTTTGATCAAGTCTAAAGAGACCATGTTGACTCCCTGAGGGCACTGTTATTCTAAACAGCAATGATTCCCTGGGCACCATTTCAGCATTCACACCGTGTTGAAGCCATACTAAAGTACTGTCCTTGTTCGCTAGTAAAAATAGCAGAAGCCTGGCATAACCAACAGTGTACCAACGTCATACTTCATTACCAGTCAGAGAAGACCAAAGACCCAAATTGACAGTCGAAACACCCCTGCTGTTCTGAAGAAAACGGTAAAAAGCTACCACCCACTGGGCACACACTGGTTGAATCGGTGATGTTTCAACATCATTTCTCAATGTATTGTGACATGGAATCAACGTGGAAAATACATCGTATTTAAAAAAAATCATCAACCAGTACTGTAATTTCAACCAGAATTGTTGTAAACATTGAAATTAGGGTAAAACTTCAACTTACAGACATTGACTTAAACTAACTAACAGATTGTTACATCAATATACTTTCAGAATAATATACAATGAGATGTTTCTACAACTTGATTGGAGTCCACCTGTGGTAAATTCAATTGATTGGACATGATTTGGAAAGGCACACGCCTGTCTATATAAGGTCACACAGTTGACAGTGCATGTCAGAGCAAAAACCAAGCCACGAAGTCGAAGGAATTGTCCGTAGAGCTCCGTTGAGCTGTCGAGGCACAGATCCGGGGAAGGGTACCAAAAAATGTCTGTAGCATTGAAGGTCCCCAAGAACACAGTGGCCTCCATCATTCTTAAATGGAAGAAGTTTGGAACCACCAAGACTCTTCCTAGAGCTGGCCGCCCAGCCAAACTGAGCAATCCGGGGAGAAGGTCCTTGGTCAGGGAGGTGTTAGGTGCCTCCTAAGAGGAGGTAGGTGCAGGAGTCAGGAGCAGGAGAGCAAGGAATTCCAGTTTGCACAGTCGTTAATTATAAGTCCCAACCCACCAACAACAGGTGGGGAAAATCACAAAACACACGGAGGAGAAACCTCTACTCCTACACAGTACCAACGGTACAACGACTGAGGGAAAATACACTGTGGCGCAAACACGCACCCCTAACAGAGCTCACACAGAAAAATAATCCTGCACATGGACTAGCAGGCAGCGGAGGTTAATAAACCCAACAAAATTAACTAATCAGACACAGGTGATAACAACAACAGACAGACACAAACGAAAAGGAAAAATGGATCGGTGGCAGCTAGTAGGCCGACGACGACGACCGCCGAGCAACACAGCTTTGCACACTCTTGGCATTATGTCAACCAGCTTCATGAGGTAGTCACCTGGAATACATTTCAATTAACAGGTGTGCCTTGTTAAAAGTTCATTTGTGGAATTTCTATCCTTCTTAATGCATTTGAGTCAATCAGTTGTTTTGTTACAAGGTAGGGGTGTCATGACGTTGGCCTGGGGGGTAGGTTTATGACAGTCATAAATACCTCTTCCCCCATTTTCCTCTCTCTACCCTACTGAGGTTACATTTAAAAACCCCGTGGTTAACATAGACATTGAACATATGCGGTGGTACTTAATGAATATAATGTCAGTTCGGTTGTCATCTGAGACATTCTCATCAATGATAAGATGACATAAACTCTACAGTGGAAAGTCTACACATCAGAGTTATCGGATTCACATGGAATTGTTGTTCAATTTAAATGTTTGAATATGAAATTATTCGTGATGGGATGAAATGTGATTTTAGCTTCTAAAATGTGAGATTTGGGTTTTCATAAGATATGGCTCTGCTCAATCAGTGACCCGCCCCTGTGAAGGGACATGGGCTAAAAAACTTTTCAAACACGCCCTCCTCTCCCATCCTAAATAAGCCCTTGACGACAATATAACCTCCTGTTCCGAGGACGTGAGGACGACGGTCCGATGTCAGAATGGTTCAGATAATAACTACAGAACGAAGCCAACATCAGCGTGAGCTTTGGTTGTGAATGGTATGAACTTTGAACTCTTATTCACTACAGAAGTGAAACCTCCTAGCCGTTGAGTTAGCAACAGCCGCTGCAAACGAGGGTTAGGAAGGAACAGACAGAGTATCCCGTCTATCACCCAACAACGTTACTACAACGTATTCAATTTACCAGCAGAGACATTCTTCAAAGGACAAAGGACTCGGTTGGGCAACACGGCCTTCCATCTACCACCAACCTACCGAAGCGCAGCTCAGAGTAAATATTTATTGCATGTTAATTTTCCTTTTCCAAATGGGCGGTAATTTAGAATGCATAAGAGGCTGTACGATAGCACAGCTTCGCCCTTTGTTCCTCAGTCTTCCCGCTCTTTCACTCAAAACCCAGCCCCTTTTCTTTTGTGTAACCAGCTGTCATAAATGTTCCGCCCGCTAGGGACGTTTTCCTTTATGACGTCATTTGTAATCAAGTTATCTTGTTAGGGAAGTGCTCCCACTGTGGGAACATCAATCAGCGGAAATTTCAAGTGCGCCACGTATAGTTTTTGATAAAACTCAAACTTTCATTAAAATGCACATACAATGTACTGAATTAAAGCTACACTCGTTGTGAATCTATCCACCAAGTCAGATTTGTAAAATGCTTTTCAGCGAAAGCATGAGAAGCTATTATCTGATAACATGTACCCCCAAAATACTGCAACATCACCTAACGACAGATTTTGCGATAGCCGGGGCTACCCAAAACGCAGAAATAAAATATAAAACATTCATTACCTTTGACGAGCTTCTTTCTTGGCACTCCTAGATGTCCCATAAACATAATTTTGGGTCTTTTTTAGATTAAATCGGTCCATATATAGCCTAGATATCGATCTATGAAGAGTGTGTGATCAACAAAAAAAGAGCGTTTTTTAACGTAACGTCATTTTTTTTAATTAAAAAAGTCGACGATAAACTTTCACAAAACACTTCGAAATACTTTTGTAATGCAACTTTAGGTATTAGTAAACGGTAATAATATATCAAAATGATCACGGGGCGATGTATATTCTTTAGCTTCACGTCTTGAAATCATGTCCGGATATGTCTCAACCAAAACATCCTGTCGGAGACCGGAAGAAATCGGCTCCCTTGTTTCGGTTTGACCAGGAAACAAATCCGAGACAAATGACAAGACTGTTGACATCGTGTGGAAGCTGTCGGTATTGCAACCTCGGCCTCATTTAATCTGGGTCACCTTTAACAATTGGTTGAAGTCGCGCATGGATATATTTTTCCATTTTCAGTGATCAGATTTTCCTGCACTTTTCGATGAAACGCACGTTCTGTTATAGTCACAGCCGTGATTCAACCATTTTTAGAAACGTCTGAGTGTTTTCTATCCACACATACTAATCATATGCATATACTATATTCCTGGCATGAGTAGCAGGGCGCTGAAATGTTGCGCAATTTTTAACAAAAAGCTGCGAAAATGATTTAAATATGTGTATGTGTAATTCTGTGTGATTAGTTAGGTATTTAGTAAGTAAATAATTAAACCCTATTTTGTATTGCTGATTCAACTTGTTAGCCAGGGTTCTTGCAAATAACCAAGAATTTACAACTTTCAGATGAGACTGAATTTGTCACTTTCTGACCTTAGTTCCTTCGTTTTGTCTTTGTTTAGTATGGTGAGGGCGTGAGTTGGGGTGGGCAGTCTGTTTTTCTATGTTGGTTTCTGTGTTCGGCCTAGTATAGTTCTCAATCAGAGGCAGGTGTCATTTAGTTGTCTCTGATTGAGAATCATACTTAGGTAGCCTTTTTTCCACCTGAGTTTCGTGGGTGTTTGTCTTCCGTGTCAGTGTTTGTCTCCACACGGGACTGTTTCGTTGATGCACGTTATTTTGTTTTGTTCCAGAGTTCTGTTGTTTTTATTAAACATTATGGACACTTACCACTCTGTGTTTTGGTCCTCCGATCCTTCTCGCTACTCCTCCTCAGAAGAGGAGGACGAGATTCGTGACAGAAACACCCACCACAAATGGACCAAGCAGCGTGGTAACGGGTAGCAGCAGCAGAAGCAGCGATCGCAGGACTCCTGGACATGGGAGGACATTCTGGACGGCAAGGGACCCTGGTTACAGGCTGGAGAATATCGCCGCCCCATGGCTGAGCTGGAGGGAGCGAAAGCCGAGAGGCGGTGGTATGAGGAGGCAGGATGGCAGCGCGGCTGGAAGCCCGAGAGGCAGCCCCAAAAATGTATTGGGGGGTGGCACACGGGGAGTGTGGCGAAGGTGCTTACCGGAGAGGTAGAGGGACGTGGCAGGAAACGCGTTATGCCGTGAGGCGCACGGTGTCCCCGGTGCGTGTGCATAGCCTGGTGCGGTACATCCCAGCTCCTCGTATCGGCCGGGCTAGAGTTGGCATCGAGCCAGGTGCCATGAAGCCGGCTCAGCGTATCTGGTCTCCAGTGCGTCTCCTCGGGCCGGTGTACATGGTACCAGCCTTACGCATGGTGTCCCCAGTTCGCCAGCACAGCCCAGTGCGGGCTATTCCACTTCGCTGCACTGGCCTGGCTACGGGGAGCATTCAACCAGGTAAGGTTGGACAGGCTCGGTGCTCGAGACCTCCTGTGCACCTTCACGATCCGGTCTATCCGGTGCCACCTCTACGTACCAGCCCTCCGGTGGCAGCCCCCCGCACCAGGCTGTCTCTCCATCTTCTTCCTACAGGTGCTCCCGTCTGTCCAGTGCTGTCAGAGCCTTCCTCCTCTCCAGCGCTGCCAGAGTCTCCCGTCTGTCCTGAGCTGCCAGAGTCTCCCGTCTGTCCTGAGCTGCCAGAGCCGCCAGTCTATCCTGAGCTGCCAGAGCCGCCAGTCTGTCCTGAGCCATCAGTCAGCCAGAAGCTGTCAGAGCCGTCAGTCAGCCAGGAGCTGGCAGAGCCGTCAGTCAGCCAGGACCTGCCAGAGTCGTCGGTCAGCCAGGACCTGCCAGAGCCGTCAGTCAGCCAGGAGCTGCCAGAGCCGTCGGTCAGCCAGGAGCTGCCAGAGCCGTCGGTCAGCATGGAGCTGCCAGAGCCGTACGTCAGCCAGGAGCTGCCAGAGCCGTACGTCAGACAGGAGCTGCCAGAGCCGTCGGTCAGCCAGGAGCTGCCAGAGCCGTCGGTCAGCCAGGAGCTGCCAGAGCGGCCTGTCACGCCGGAGATGCCAGAATCGCCCTTCACTCCGGAGCTGCCAGAGTCTCCTGCCTGTCCGGCGCTGCCGGAATCTCCCGTCCATTCGGGACCCATTGCTAGGGTCCCCAGTCTGAGGTCAGCGGCGAGGGTCGCCGCTTGTAAAAAGCCACGGGGGCGGTTGAGGAGGCGGACAAAAACTATGGTGAAGTGGGGTTCACGTCCCGTGCCAGAGCCGCCCCCCCGGACAGACGCCCACCCAGACCCTACCCTATAGATTTAGGTTTGCGGCCGGAGTCCACACCTTTCGGGGGGTACTGTCACTTTCTGACCTTAATTCCTTTGTTTTGTCTTTGTTTAGTATGGTCAGGGCGTGAGTTGGGGTGGGCAGTCTATGTTTGTTTTTCTATGTTGGTTTCTGTGTTCGGCCTAGTATGGTTCTCAATCAGAGGCAGATGTCGTTAGTTGTCTCTGATTGAGAATCATACTTAGGTAGCCTTTTTCCACCTGTGTTTCGTGGGTGTTTGTCTTCGGTGTCAGTGTTTGTAGCCACACGGGACTGTTTCGTTGATGCACGTTATATTGTTTTGTTCCAGAGTTCTGTTGTTTGTATTAAACATTATGGACACTTACCACGCTGCGTTTTGGTCCTCCGATCCTTCTCGCTACTCCTCCTCAGAAGAGGAGGACGAGATCCGTGACAGAATTAAGATGACGATTAATATTGACTGCTATTTATGCTTCTCATCAATCAGGGAGTTTTTAAAAATCTAATTGGTAGTTACAGTCTTGTCCCATCGCTGCAACTCCTGTACGGACTCGGGAGAGGGAAAGGTCGGGAACCATGCGTCCCTCGAAACACAACCCTGCCAAGCTGCACTGCTTCTTGACACACTGCTCACTTAACCCGGAAGCAAGCCACACCAATGTGTCAGATATACTTTGGGTGGTGGACCATTCTAAAGCATGATAAACCCAGCAGCTTTGCAGTTCTTGACACAAACTGGTGCGCCTGGCACCTACTACCATACTCCACTCAAAGGCATTTACATTTTTTGTCTTGCCCATTCATCCTTCTGAATAACACACTTACACAATCCATGTCTCAATTATCTCAAGGCTTCTTTAACCTGTCTCCTCCCCTTTATCTACACTGATTGAAGTGGATATCAATAAGGGATCATAGCTTTCACCTGGATCCACCTGGTCAGTTTATGTCATGGAAAGATTTTTTACATTTCTGTGAAATATTCTACGCAATTTTAATGTACACATAGTTCTGATGATTATTTTGAAACTACATTGATGTAACAACCTGTTGACAAATAACATTTTAAATAATATTGATTCAACCAGTGTGTTCCCAGTGGCAAACCACTAGAGAGGAAAGTCAAAAACGGGTCTTGGATGTGATACATGCTGCAGCATGGCTATGAAACAGGCTGAGGAATGGGAAGCTCTGGGAGCTTCGGCTGCTGAGGTTACATATATGAGCATAAGGTTGAGCAGAATGCACACTGGATCAAGGTCAATCACTGTTATCAGGCAATCTGACAAGTTATAGAAGACGAAAACAAGTCTCTATCTCTCCCAATGTACAGAGAGAGACAGTGTCATGGTGAGCCTAAGAGGACAAGATAGATAGGATCTTGTTCAAAACAGCCCCATTAGGAGAGTGGAGACTGAGGACCGAGGGCAGAAACAGAATGTGTCAGAGCAGTGTGTTGCTGCTAGCATTCACATGACGAGTAGCTGGAAAAGCTCGCACATAATATGGTCAGGCACGGTTTCATGTGAAAAACAGCTGCGATACTATAATGAATACAGACACTGACAAAAGTAGCCAGTGTAATATTTCACTGGCAATGATAAAGGTGTAAACATGACAATTGAGCAAATATGAATCTGAGAGGCTATGTTGAGTGAATAGGTTGAGCGACTGGCTGAAAAAATCTGTGTTATTAAGCTGATGTATAGGGCACTGATTTAATTAAATTAATATTAAACAATCCAGAGGGAGCCCAGCATAACCCATCATCTCATCATGACCACTCTCATATCCAGCACAAAAGAAGTGCTGTGCAGCCAGAATGGGACTTTTCAAATTGTACATTTTGTTCAATTGTTTAATGTGAGAATACAACCAGAGTGTTTTTTCCAAACAGTATAATTCTCCAAACAAGATATGTTTACTGCAGAGTTGAATGGAGAGTTTACTATGTCAAACATCCCAGATGAATATGGCTTTGTCTTGTTAGATTTTCCTGGCTCAATTTACAGTAAGCAGATTTCAATGATAAGAACACACTATTTAGCAAAGAGTCTGTAATCTATAATTTGTCATTGGATCCAGAGCCAATGACAATTTTCGGTAAGTGGGGAATTATGATCATTATGGCGATCAAGATTGGCTTGTTTGCATATTGCGGGGAAGTCAAGCAGCTTTAATTACAAGCATTTCACTACATCGGCAATAACATCTGCAAAAGATTTGTATGCGACCAATACAATTTGATTTGATTTGATTACCGAGTTGGACACAAGGGGCCTTTCCATAGTGATTAACATGCGCCCCCAAATGGCATCCTATTCCCTATATAGTGCACTACTTTTTACCAGACCATATGGTGGTGCTCTATATAGGAAATAGGGTGTGATTTAGGACACACTATATATGTAATGGATGTGGAGGAACTCAAACAAGGCCCCTTAATGACAGAGCAATGGGATGGGATGTAAGGGGCTGCCTGAGGAATACACATTGTTGCATTACATTGGGATAAAGGGGCACCAAACAGTCAGGGATCCCACTCTCCAAATGAGGTCTCAGTCACATCCAATCTCCCTGCAGTCTACCAACTATTCCACCAGGCTGTTCTGTCTTTCTGTTTGTTGTGGTTGTTTCTGTTTATGTAATGACAGCTATTCTCTTTATTCGCAGCACTACACCTTGACTATTGGCAAATGCTTTCTGAAAGCAGTGTGTGTGTGTGAGTGTGTGTGAGTGAGTGAGTGAGTGAGTGAGATAGAGAGAGAGGGTGCCTGAGATTGGAACCTACAATTATCAAGTCTTTATTGATATTGTAGGGCAGGGGTAAAATCCACTTCACATCAGCTTGTTGGCAGAATGGATTATATTTCAGTGTTTACTCTCCAATTTATGTTGTTTCTTAAGATTACCCATCTCAAGCTTGTTGATGTTTTTCCTCACTATTTGCTCCTTCAAATTATTTGTTTGAGAAGCGCTAAAAGCTGCTTCCAGAGACATGGGTTTGCACTTCCTGGAAGCTTGAATTGAAGCGAGTGATCCTCCCTCACCTCAATCTCATTTAAATGTTGTTATTGATGCCTAGACATGATGGGCCGCTCACTCTCTTTTTGTTTACTGGCTTTGCTCCTTAGGGACGACAGTACCCACTGGGCACAGATGTCAGTTCAACGTCTAGTTTTGATTTACATTTGGTTGAGTTGTCAACTAACGTGAATTCAACGTGACATCAACAAAGAATTTGTTGGGTGAAAAAAATATGAAATGCCCTTTCTTTGATGACTTTTTGCAAATCCAATTCGTTTTCCAAGTTAATTCAACGGCATCACATAGATTTTTTTGGGTTGAAATGACGTCGAAACAACGTTGATTCAACCAGTTTTTGCCCAGTGTGTAATGCGTGTATATGGGAGGCGAAGTCAAGTGCAGGAGAGCGGAGTATAATAAACAGGCGCACTTTAATACCGGTTACCAAATGACAGCACATAACACATACAAGTGCCAAAAACATGGTCTGAAACAAAAGTGCAACGCCTGACAATTATCCATGTAACAAATAACAATCACTCACAAATACAACAAATACAACATGGTTAAGTAATAAACAAATAATTGGTGAGAGAAGCCAGGTGTGATAAGACAAAGACAGAACAAATGGAAAATGAAAAGTGGATCGGAGGTGGCTAGAAAGCCAGTGACGTCGATCACCGAACACTGCCCGAACAAGGAGAGGGACCAACTTCGGATAAAGTCGTGACTGTACCCCCCACCCTTGACGCTGCTTCAGCAGCGCACCGACACCGACCTCGGGGACGACCCAGAGGACGAGGCGCATGGCGATCCAGATGGAGATGGTGGAAATCCCGCAGCAACGAAGGGTCCAGGACGTCCTCCACCGGCACTCAGCATCTCTCCTCTGGACTGTACCCCTCCCACTCCACGAGGTACTGAATGCCCCTCGCCCGACGCCTTGAGTCCAGGATGGCTCGAACAGCATACGCCGGGGCCCCCTCGATGTCCAGAGGGGGCGGAGGAACCTCCCGCTCCTCAGCTCCTGGAGTGGACCAGCCACCACCGGCCTGAGGAGAGATGCATGGAACGAGGGATTAATGCGATAATCTGGGGGAAGCTATCATCTATAGCATACCTCTTTCAGTCTCCTCAAGACTTTAAATGGCCCCACAAACCGCGGACCCAGCTTCCGGCAGGGCAGGCGGAGGGGCAGGTTTCGGGTCGAGAGCCAGACCCTGTCCCCCGGTGCAAACACCAGGGCCTTGCTGCGGTGACGGTCAGCGCTCGCTTTTTGCACATAACACATACTGTACAAGTGCCAAAAACACGGTCCAAAACAAAAGTGCAACGCTGACAATTAACCATGTAACAAATAACAATCACTCACAAATACAACATGGGGAACAGAGGGTTAAATAATAATGAGCGAAGCCAGGTGTGATAAGACAAAGACAGAACAAATGGAAAATCAAAAGTGGATCGGCGGTGGCTAGAAAGCCGGTAATGGCGACCGCCGAACGCCACCCAAACAAGGAGAGGGACCGACTTCGGCGGAAGTCGTGACACAGTGGGTAGCCATGAAGCACTGTGTCTACATACTTAGAAACATGATGTCAAACAGCATCTATGGTGAAGGACCTTTGGAAAAAGAATCATGATTGAAATTCAAATTCAAATGGCATGCATTTTAAATACGATTTCTAATTTAAATGTAGATTTTAAAAGACATCAAAACAGCATATTAACAAACTAAGGCTACCTCAAAGTTCTATGTTCTCAACCAGCCTACTCTGTATTCAGATTTCCAATACCACTTACTCAACTCTACTGTACGTCAAATGTCCAAGGGTACAGTACACAGTGAAATGGGTTTACACTTGGGCAGGGCTGGTCAGTCACCTTCCCTGCCAGCAGCACTCTCATCCATAATCCTGACACTCAGTCTGACAGTATGTCACACTCACACATGATGAACTGCGCAGGATCAGCATGCATTTGCCTCAATCCTCCAAACAAGAGAAGAGACATGTTTCACCTACAAGGAATAATGGTTTGAAAAATCAAATCATTTGTACAATGTTATGAAGGGATTAATATGGTAGTAGTCTATGAAACACATTCAAATTCCATCTTCAAAGACGTGCATGTGTAACAGTATAGACTTTACGCCCGTAGAGTACACCATGACATATGGGATTCATTCTTCAAAGTAGGTAGATGGGGCTTCTCAAGTCAAATCAAATTTGATTGGTCACATACAGATGGTTAGCAGATGTTAATACGAGTGTAGCGAAATGCTTGTGCTTCTAGTTCTGACAGTGCAGTAATATCTTACAAGTAATCTAACAATTCCCCAACAACTACCTAATACAAACAAATCTAAAGGGGTGAATGAGAATATGTACATATAAGTAGATGGATGAGCGATGGCCGAGCGGCATAGGCTAGGTGCAATAGAGGGTATAAAATACAGTACATACAGTGGGGCAAAAAAGTATTTAGTCAGCCACCAATTGTGCAAGTTCTCCCACTTAAAAAGATGAGAGAGGCCTGTAATTTTCATCATAGGTACACTTCAACTATGACAGACAAAATGAGGGAAAAAAATCCAGAAAATCACATTGTAGGATTTTTAATGAATTTATTTGCAAATTATGGTGGAAAATAAGTATTTGGTCACCTACAAACAAGCAAGAATTCTGGCTCTCACAGACCTGTAACTTCTTCTTTAAGAGGCTCCTCTGTCCTCCACTCGTTACCTGTATTAATGGCACCTGTTTGAACTTGTTATTAGTATAAAAGACACCTGTCCACAACCTCAAACAGTCACACTCCAAACTCCACTATGGCCAAGACAAAAGAGCTGTCAAAGGACACCAGAAACAAAATTGTAGACCTGCACCAGGCTGGGAAGACTGCATCTGCAATAGCTAAGCAGCTTGGTTTGAAGAAATCAACTGTGGGAGCAATTATTAGGAAATGGAAGACATACAAGACCACTGACAATCTCCCTCGATCTGGGGCTCCACGCAAGATATCACCCCGTGGGGTCAAAATGATCACAAGAACAGTGAGTAAAAATCCCAGAACCACACGGCGGGACCTAGTGAATGACCTGCAGAGAGCTGGGACCAAAGTAACAAAGCCTACCGTCAGTAACACACTACGCCGCCAGGGACTCAAATCCTGCAGTGCCAGACGTGTCCCCCTGCTTAAGCCAGTACATGTCCAGGCCCGTCTGAAGTTTACTAGAGAGCATTTGGATGATCCAGAAGAAGATTGGGAGAATGTGATATGGTCAGATCAAACCAAAATATAACTTTTTGGTAAAAACTCAACTCGTCGTGTTTGGAGGACAAAGAATGCTGAGTTGCATCCAAAGAACACCATACCTACTGTGAAGCATGGGGGTGGAAACATCATGCTTTGGGGCTGTTTTTCTGCAAAGTGACCAGGACGACTGATCTGTGTAAAGGAAAGAATGAATGGGGCCATGTATCGTGAGATTTTGAGTGAAAACCTCCTTCCATCAGCAAGGGCATTGCAGATGAAACGTGGCTGGGTCTTTCAGCATGACAATGATCCCAAACACACCGCCCGGGCAACGAAGGAGTGGCTTCGTAAGAAGCATTGCAAGGTCCTGGAGTGGCCTAGCCAGTCTCCAGATCTCAACCCCATAGAAAATCTTTGGAGGGAGTTGAAAGTCCGTGTTGCCCAGCAACAGCCCCAAAACATCACTGCTAGAGGAGATCTGCATGGAGGAATGGGCCAAAACACCAGCAACAGTGTGTGAAAACCTTGTGAAGACTTACAGAAAACATTTGACCTCTGTCATTGCCAACAAAGGGTATATAACAAAGTATTGAGAAAACTTTTGTTATTGACCAAATACTTATTTTCCACCATAATTTGCAAATAAATTCATTAAAAATCCTACAATGTGATTTTTTTGGATTTCTTTTCTAATTTTGTCTGTCATAGTTGAAGTGTACCTATGATGAAAATTACAGGCCTCTCTCATCTTTTTAAGTGGGAGAACTTGCACAATTGGTGGCTGACTAAATACTTTTTTGCTCCACTGTACCTCTTGTGTCTGATTGCCTTGCGGAGGGAATAGCTACACTGTTTGTATTCGGTCATGTTTCCGGTCACTTTGCCCTAGTTAAAAGCAGTGGTTCGCGCTTTCAGTTTCGTGCGAATGCTGCCATCAATCCACGGTTTCTGGTTTGGGAATGTTTTAATAGTTGCTGTGGGTACGACATCGCCGATGCACTTGCTAATGACCTTGAGTGAGGCAATTCATCCTAATTGATCCAGGGTCACTGTTGATGATGGAAGACCCTGGCCATGACCTCACTCCCAGAAAATGTCTCAGGGAGAGAAAGATATGCAAAAAACACATTTCCAATTCACACAATTGAAATAGGACACATATGAGCACCCACCAAATGATTATGTTTTGTATCACACTATGAATGAATGAAACCATCATTGTTTTTTTTATACCTCTGCCCATTGGTTCAGTTTCCAGTATGAAGCTCTGCATCCTGACCAGGCTTTCAACCTAAATAACATAAGACACATCTTCTGCATTGTTACTCAAAAAACAGACTTAAAAAGAACACTAACTTGCATCACAGGTGTATTGCACCTCACCGACAACGCATTTCTCCTTGAAGTATTCTCAGGGATGGATCTTGTCAAAAGACACAAACACAATCTGTTTTAATGAGTAGCCCTTAAGAAGCAGGATAACACACAGACACAGACACACACACACACACACACACACACACACACACACACACACACACACACACACACACACACACACACACACACACACACACACACACACACACACACACACACACACACACACAGTGCAGTACAATAATACAGGATTCTTAGTGTCTTGAGTCCATATTGTCTCCTGAGGCTGATCATATTCACATATAATCTGAGTCACAGTGACAATGGTGCCAAGGTCACCCAAATGAGTCAGATGCATCACAGCATAGATACAACAAATAATGACTTTCATCCACCTATCAGGTTCTGACAAAGTTGGTTGAGTGAGGTGACAGGTGTTTACCCATCAGCCACCCCTGGTTTCATAACTGTCTAAAACATCTACACATGGCACATGATTAAAGTACAGTATGGGGCAAGTTGTTTTTTTGTTAAATCCCCATATTTTACACTGTCAAAATATCAGCCACAGTGTGCTAATGGCAATGTCGTAAACACTCGATTTAAGAACAAATAAAGTGTTTTTCTCAGGCAATTTAGCACAATACCGTTCTAGCGGCTGTGACATCTAAGGAAACATACAGACAGAGCTTAATAGCTGAGAGAGAGAGAGAGAGAAGAGAGAGAGATGGACTAATTAGTCCGAGGCAAGGCTAGGAGCTGAATAAATACACATACATGTAAGTCAACAGTAAAGAAATATGGTAATCTAATATTCCATCCATTGTGTTTCAGAGACTTCAAACTGAAACAGTCTGCAGAAGCACTATTGTCTAAGAAGAGGGCCTTTTAGATAAGCTGAATGCATCTACTGAATTTGCTGATTAAAGCAATACTAGGCTGCAATACTCCTGACTCTGTCTGCTGAGCTCGAGAGATAAAGGTTTGAAGTCTATGGAATCCATTTAAAAATAATATCTCCTTTCGAGAAACCAAAGGGCTAGATATGCAATAACAGGCAGCCAAACACATTCATTCTGAAAATGATCTCATTTATAAATAAAACCTCTCTCTCCTCTTCGCTCTCTCCCTCTATCCCTCTCTCTCTTGTGACTGAGCTGAAAGGCGTTGCCAGTGACGCAATCTCCCATCCAGGTTGCATAGCTCTCAGGCAGCTTTGGGACAAAGAGGATGGATTTTCCTATGTCCACATCGATGACTCCTAGCAGTCAGATTCAGTCACTCCAAAAACCCAATGGAAAAAGGACTCCTACAGAACAGAACCACATGAGTAAAAAGAGTCAGCCAGAGTCCTCAGTCACATCTCCATCCATCTCTGTAATTGACTTTTCATGTTCAGCCTCTGAACTGAAATGCACATTCTGGAGCCATTTCCCAGGTGCAGTACGGGACAGTAAGAGCCTCTCAACGATGCATTGAAGCAATATGGAATTATGCAAACTACAATCTCTCTCAACATGGGTGTAGGAATAAATGGGTGGTAAAAGTGAAACCGCAAACAGACACAAACAGTTGATCAATAAAAGTATGATACTATCAGAAGGTGGAAACAGCATTTTCTAAGATTGCAGCAACAAAAAAGACAACATGACAGGAGTGAGGCAACTCTTTCAATGAGAAGGTCTGTTCTCTGTGGCTAGGCCTTCACAGACCACCGATCCTTATTATAGAGCGAGTGCCCCTAAAAAACAACTAATCCAGTGTTTCCCAAACTCGGTCCTGTGGACCCCAAGGGGTGCATATTTATTTTTTTGCCCTGGTACTACACAGCTGATTCAAGTAATCAAAGTTTGATGATTAGTTGATTATTTGAATCAGCTGTGTACTGTTGGGGCAAAAGCTAAAACGTGCACCCTTTGGGGTCCCGATATGATTCATAAAATGATTCCATTGTCAAAATGTAATACAAAGTATAAATAGGATAATTTTTGTCATAAAGTCTGTCTCGTCTAAAACAGAGTTTGGAACCTCAGTGCGTCACAACAAGTAAATTAAATGTGGGTTTGGATTACAATTACGTCAACAAATCATGGCCCCCTTTGCCAAGCTCCACGTGCAAATCGCCCCTCCACCCACTTACTTTCCCTTCGTTGAATGGGGCTCCGTTGTTTCCTCACCCTCAACCAACACATTCAAAGGATTACGGCCATTTGGAAATTTGATAAAGAAGGATTACCAGGAAGCATACTTCTTACTTCAGTGTCTTCACTGATATTTTCAACCTCTTCCTGACCCAGTCTGTAATACCTACATGTTTCAAGCAGACCACCATAGTCCCTGTGCCCAAGAACACCAAGGTAACCTGTCTAAATGATTATCACCCTGTAGCACTCACATCTGTAGCCATGAAATGCTTTGAAAGGCTGGTCATGGCTTACATCAACATCATCCCAAACACACTGGACCCACGGGTTCCTCGTGTCCACATCACTAAGGACCTATCATGGTCCAAACACAACAACACAGCTGTGAAGAGGGCACGACAACTCCTCTTCCCCCTCAGGAGGCTGAAAAGATTTGGCATGGGCCATCAGATCCTCAAAAAGTTCAGCTGCAACATTGAGAGCATCTTGACTGGCTTGGTACAGTATGGCAACTGCTTGGCATCCGACCGCAAGGAGCTACAGAGGGTAGTGCGTATGGTCCAGTACATCACTGGGGCCGAGGTCCCTGCCATCCAGGACCTCTATAGGAAGGCCCTAAAAATTGTCAAAGACTCCAGCCACCCAAGACATGCACTGTTCTCTCTGCTAGTGCAAGGTAAGCGGTACCGGAGCACCAAGTCTGGGACCACAAGGCTCCTGAACAGTTCATCAAATGTCTACCTGAACTATTTGCATTGACCCCCCTTTCATTTATAGATTTTTTACTGACATTCTTGCACTAGCTCTATGCACACACACACACACACACACACACACACACACACACACACACACACACACACACACACACACAAACACAGACACACACACACACACACACACACACACACACACACACACACACACACACACACACACACACACACACACACACACACACACACACACGCACACATCACACTCAAAACACACAGACACATGCATATTAACACCACACACACACTCACACGTAGATGCAGTTGAAGTCCGAAGTTTACATACAGCTTAGTTGGAGTCATTAAAACTCGTTTTTCAACCACTCCACAAATTCCTTGTTAACTAACTATTGTTTTGGCAAGTTGGTTAGGACATCTACTTTGGGCATGACACAAGTAATTTTTCCAACAGTTGTTTACAGACAGATTATTTCACTTATAGTTCACTGTATCACAATTCCAGTGGGTCAGAAGTTTACATACACTAAGTTGACTGTGCCTTTAAACAGCTTGGAAATTACAGAAAATTATGGCATGGCTTTAGAAGCTTCTGATAGGCTAATTGACATAATTTGAGTCAATTGGAGGTGTACCTGTGGATGTATTTCAAGGCCTACCTTCAAACTCAGTGCCTCTTTGCTTGACATCATGGGAAAATCAAAATAAATCAGCCAAGACCTCAGAAAAAGAATTGTAGACCTCCGCAAGTCTGGTTCATCCTTGGGAGCAATTTCCAAACGCCTGAAGGTATCACTTTCATCTCTACAAACAATAGTATGCAAGTTTAAACACCATGGGACCATGCAGCCGTCATACAGCTTAGGAAGAAGACGCTTTCTGTCTCCTAGAGATGAACGTACTTTGGTGCGAAAAGTGCAAATCAATCCCAGAACAACAGCAAAGGACCTTGTGAAGATGCTGGAGGAAACAGGTACAAAAGTATCTATATCCACAGTAAAACGAGTCCTATATCGATATAACCTGAAAGGCCGCTCAGCAAGGAAGAAGCCACTGCTCCAAATCCGGCATTAAAAAAAGACAGACTATGGTTTGCAACTGCACATCGGGACAAAGATTGTACTTTTTGGAGAAATATCCTCTGATCTGATGAAACAAAAATAGAACTGTTTGGTCATAATGACCATCGTTATGTTTGGAGGAAAAGGGGAGGCTTGCAAGCCGAAGAACACCATCCCAACCGTGAGGCACGGGTGTGGCAGCATCATGTTGAGGGGGTGCTTTGCTGCAGGAGGGACTGGTGCACTTCACAAAATAGATGGCTTCATGAGGCAGGAAATTTATGTGGATATATTGAAGCAACATCTCAAGACATCAGTCAGGAAGTTAAAGCTTGGTCGCAAATGGGTCTTCCAAATGGACAATGACCCCAAGGATACTTCCAAAGTTGTGGCAAAATGGCTTACGGACAACAAAGTCAAGGTATTGGAGTGGCCATCACAAAGCCTGGACCTCAATTCTATCGAAAATTTGTGGGCAGAACTAAAAAAGCATGTGGAAACAAAGAGGCCTACAAACCTGACTCAGTTACACCAGCTCTGTCAGGAGGAATGGGCGAATATTCACCCAACTTATTATGGGAAGCTTGTGGAAGACTACTGACTCATGACTAATGTGATGAAATAAATAAAAGCTGAAATAAATCATTCTCTCTACTGACATTTCACATTCTTAAAATAAAGTGGTGATCCTAACTGACCTGAAACAGGGAATTTTTCCAAGGATTAAATGTCAGGAATTGTGAAAAACTTAGTTTTAAATGTATTTGGCTAAGGTGTATGCAAACTTTTGACTTCAACTGTACACGTTCACACTCTTTATTTACTGTAGCGACCCGCACAGACAGCTGTGTGTTATGTGGGTTGTTATTAGTGGGTTGTGTTGTACTTACCCGTGTTCGCGGGGTCCGACATGCCAATCAACCTGCTATCTGCCAATCATGGGAATGCCTGGAATGTTCTGATGCCGTCATTGTGGACGGGGGTTGGGCAGGGGGATGGAGCATTGGAAGTTAAGACCACGTTTAGCCATTGTTCTCTCTTACATCTGGCCTTCATAATTGAAGCTCACGGTTGGTTTTTGGGGTATCTTTTATTTATTTGGCGTGGGCTATGGCCAAACAGTAGCCTGTGTAAAGTTGGGTTAATAAACCGTCAATTCGTAAACTTAAGCCTCAGTCTGGTAGTATGATCTAGTCAGTTCATTACAATACGCTGCCGCTACTCTGTTTTATCTTTTTTTAAATTAAAATTGTCTTACTTTTTAACTGCATTGTTGGGAAAAAAATCTTGTATGTAAGCATTTCACATTAAAGTCTACAGCTGTTGTATTCCGTGCAAGTTGGACTTGATTTGAAAGGCCCTATACGGATTGACCATGAAATGCATGCTTCCAGCAGGATGCACAGACAACAACTATAGTTTGCATGCCCTGCCGAAAGATCCTTTCATGCGGAATAGATGGTTGGAATTTGTTGGTCCCCAGTGGTGGTGAGTATACTGGTAGGTAGACAATAGACTGCTGGTTATATATCCGGTTATGTATATTTTGATAATCATTATCACAATCATCACTAGCATAGCTGACGTTAGTGTTATATAAATAATCTAATATAAAGCGTTACTAGCAGACCAAAGCTCTGGTTAAACCGGATGCCCTCAGATAACTCTGGGCCCAGTGTCCTCAGTCAAGTCTAGAGCCTGTGTGCAATAACATGATTATCCGAAGGACACACAGCTGCCATCACGCAAATATACTCCCCTGTAAACTACAAAGAGCAGCCTGCAACACTAACGAGCTTAGAAGTGCCAAGCTATCTCACTGACATTGACCCTTGCATGCACTCCTGCAAAGACAGGAAACACCTGGGCCTAAAGCAGACATTACCAATATCCACGCTTCCTTGACACACATACATCTCATGAAGCACTGTACACTCACACTCTACCCCCCCTACTGGTCGGGTGCCAAGAGCAAAGGACTTTGCTGTGCACCAATGGGGCCCGCTCTGGCTAGAGCAAGGCCCGCCTCCAACTCTTCAGGACCAGTCAGAAGACCAACACGACGAGACTCCACCTACATTATTCTGTGTATACATTCTGCTGTAAACTCTGGCTGAGCAGCCTAATTATTCTGACTCCTCACAGAGTCACATTCCTTAGGTCCGTGCACGATGTAGAACAAGATATCTTTGACCAATAAATTGCCTTTTTGATACACCTGATTCCACTCTGTCCAGCGTCGTTGTTTTGCATTCCCTCTCCAGTATGAAACACTAACATTAGCTAGCTAGCTACCAACTAGCTATCTCGCTAGCTGGCTTGCTATCTCATTTTTTTTTATTTTTTTTATTTCACCTTTATTTAACCAGGTAAGCAAGTTGAGAACAAGTTCTCATTTACAATTGCGACCTGGCCAAGATAAAGCAAAGCAGTTCGACACATACAACGACACAGAGTTACACATGGAGTAAAACAAACATACAGTCAATAATACAGTAAAAAAAACAAGTCTATATACAATGTGAGCAAATTAGGTGAGAAGGGAGGTAAAGGCAAAAAAGGCCATGGTGGCAAAGTAAATACAATATAGCAAGTAAAACACTGGAATGGTAGTTTTGCAATGGAAGAATGTGCAAAGTAGAAATAAAAATAATGGGGTGCAAAGGAGCAAAATAAATAAATTAATTAAATACAGTTGGGAAAGAGGTAGTTGTTTGGGCTAAATTATAGGTGGGCTATGTACAGGTGCAGTAATCTGTAAGATGCTCTGACAGTTGGTGCTTAAAGCTAGTGAGGGAGATAAGTGTTTCCAATTTAAGAATTTTTGTAGTTCGTTCCAGTCATTGGCAGCAGAGAACTGGAAGGAGAGGCGACCAAAGAAAGAATTTGTTTTGGGGGTGACTAGAGAGATATACCTGCTGGAGCGTGTGCTACAGGTGGGAGATGCTATGGTGACCAGCGAGCTGAGATAAGGGGGGACTTTACCTAGCAGGGTCTTGTAGATGACATGGAGCCAGTGGGTTTGGCGACGAGTATGAAGCGAGGGCCAGCCAACGAGAGCGTACAGGTCGCAATGGTGGGTAGTATATGGGGCTTTGGTGACAAAACGGATAGCACTGTGATAGACTGCATCCAATTTGTTGAGTAGGGTATTGGAGGCTATTTTGTAAATGACATCGCCAAAGTCGAGGATTGGTAGGATGGTCAATTTTACAAGGGTATGTTTGGCAGCATGAGTGAAGGATGCTTTGTTGCGAAATAGGAAGCCAATTCTAGATATAACTTTGGATTGGAGATGTTTGATATGGGTCTGGAAGGAGAGTTTACAGTCTAACCAGACACCTAAGTATTTGTAGTTGTCCACGTATTCTAAGTCAGAGCCGTCCAGAGTAGTGATGTTGGACAGGCGGGTAGGTGCAGGTAGCGATCGGTTGAAGAGCATGCATTTAGTTTTACTTGTATTTAAGAGCAATTGGAGGCCACGGAAGGAGAGTTGTATGGCATTGAAGCTTGCCTGGAGGGTTGTTAACACAGTGTCCAAAGAAGGGCCGGAAGTATACAGAATGGTGTCGTCTGCGTAGAGGTGGATCAGAGACTCACCAGCAGCAAGAGCGACCTCATTGATGTATACAGAGAAGAGAGTCGGTCCAAGAATTGAACCCTGTGGCACCCCCATAGAGACTGCCAGAGGTCCGGACAGCAGACCCTCCGATTTGACACACTGAACTCTATCAGAGAAGTAGTTGGTGAACCAGGCGAGGCAATCATTTGAGAAACCAAGGCTGTCGAGTCTGCCGATGAGGATGTGGTGGTTGACAGAGTCGAAAGCCTTGGCCAGATCAATGAATACGGCTGCACAGTAATGTTTCTTATCGATGGCGGTTAAGATATCGTTTAGGACCTTGAGCGTGGCTGAGGTGCACCCATGACCAGCTCTGAAACCAGATTGCATAGCAGAGAAGGTATGGTGAGATTCGAAATGGTCGGTAATCTGTTTGTTGACTTGGCTTTCGAAGACCTTAGAAAGGCATGGTAGGATAGATATAGGTCTGTAGCAGTTTGGGTCAAGAGTGTCCCCCCTTTGAAGAGGGGATGACCGCAGCTGCTTTCCAATCTTTGGGAATCTCAGATGACACGAAAGAGAGGTTGAACAGGCTAGTAATAGGGGTGGCAACAATTTCGGCAGATAATTTTAGAAAGAAAGGGTCCAGATTGTCTAGCCCGGCTGATTTGTAGGGGTCCAGATTTTTCAGCTCTTTCAGAACTTCAGCTGAATGGATTTGGGAGAAGGAGAAATGGGGAAGGCTTGGGCGAGTTGCTGTTGGGGGTGCAGTGCTGTTGACCGGGTAGGAGTTGCCAGGTGGAAAGCATGGCCAGCCGTAGAAAAATGCTTATTGAAATTCTCAATTATGGTGGATTTATCAGTGGTGACAGTGTTTCCTATCTTCAGTGCAGTGGGCAGCTGGGAGGAGGTGTTCTTATTCTCCATGGACTTTACAGTGTCCCAGAACTTTTAGAGTTAGTGTTGCAGGAAGCAAATTTCTGCTTGAAAAAGCTAGCCTTGGCTTTTCTAACTGCCTGTGTATAACGGTTTCTAGCTTCCCTGAACAGCTGCATATCACGGGGGCTGTTCGATGCTAATGCAGAACGCCATAGGATGTTTTTGTGTTGGTTAAGGGCAGTCAGGTCTGGGGAGAACCAAGGGCTATATCTGTTCCTGGT
The DNA here is from genome assembly GCF_034236695.1 of Oncorhynchus nerka. NCBI lineage: Eukaryota > Metazoa > Chordata > Actinopteri > Salmoniformes > Salmonidae > Oncorhynchus > Oncorhynchus nerka. Next base: position 80,340,852 of record NC_088423.1, read on the forward strand.
TCTAATTTTCTTGAATGGGGCATGTTTATTTAAGATTATTAGGAAGGCATTTAAAAAAAATATCCAGGCATCCTCTACTGACGGGATGAGATCAATATCCTTCCCGGCCAGGTCGATTAGAAAGGCCTGCTCGCTGAAGTGTTTCAGGGAGCGTTTTACAGTGATGAGTGGAGGTCGTTTGACCGCTGACCCATTACGGATGCAGGCAATGAGGCAGTGATCGCTGAGATCTTGGTTGAAGACAGCAGAGGTGTATTTAGAGGGGAAGTTGGTTAGGATGATATCTATGAGGGTGCCCGTGTTTAAGGCTTTGGGGGGGTACCTGGTAGGTTCATTGATAATTTGTGTGAGATTGAGGGCATCAAGTTTAGATTGTAGGATGGCTGGGGTGTTAAGCATGTTCCAGTTTAGGTCGCCTAGCAGCACGACCTCTGAAGATAGATGGGGGGCAATCAGTTCACATATGGTGTCCAGAGCACAGCTGGGGGCAGAGGGTGGTCTATAGCAGGCGGCAACGGTGAGAGACTTGTTTTTAGAGAGGTGGATTTTTAAAAGTAGAAGTTCAAATTGTTTGGGTACAGACCTGGATAGTAGGACAGAACTCTGCAGGCTATCTTTGCAGTAGATTGCAACACCGCCCCTTTGGCAGTTCTATCTTGTCTGAAAATGTTGTAGTTTGGAATTAAAATTTCTGAATTTTTGGTGGTCTTCCTAAGCCAGGATTCAGACACAGCTAGAACATCCGGGTTGGCAGAGTGTGCTAAAGCAGTGAAAAGAACAAACTTAGGGAGGAGGCTTCTAATGTTAACATGCATGAAACCAAGGCTATTACGGTTACAGAAGTCATCAAAAGAGAGCGCCTGGGGAATAGGAGTGGAGCTAGGCACTGCAGGGCCTGGATTCACCTCTACATCGCCAGAGGAACATAGGAGGAGAAGAATAAGGGTACGGCTAAAAGCAATAAGAATTGGTCGTCTAGAACGTCTGGAACAGAGAGTAAAAGGAGGTTTCTGGGGGCGATAAAATAGCATCAAGGTATAATGTACAGACAAAGGTATGGTAGGATGTGAATACAGTGGAGGTAAACCTAGGTATTGAGTGATGAAGAGAGAGATATTGTCTCTAGAAACATCATTGAAACCAGGAGATCAATACAACTCAGTTTTTACTTGGAAACACAACATTTCAAAAGAAGGCAAATCATTTGTAGGAAAACCGTTTGTCATGATTGTGATGTCGCCAGATTGACTTTAGATGCAGTTTAACTTTAGCAAATTAACTAAGATTGAGGGCACCACCCTATTTACCTAGCTAAAATGAGCATTGCAAGCTATTTTTTGACTAACCTTGCTAGTAACTGTAATGGATGCAGCAATGGTGGTACTAGCTAACTCATGTCTGACTACAACAGTGTACTAACTAGCAGCAACAAACTCAAACCCAACCCAGGGCCATAGCAAAACATACCACAATTGGTTGCATACATTGTAGTGTAACGGCGTCACCGGCCTGAATCTAATCCAATCTGGAGTGAGTCAGTCAACAGAATTGTCTTCCAAACAAGATTATGTTATATTCTTGAGCTATGTTTATAATTGAGGATTTGATGACAACTCATTGACCCTGTTTTTCTGAGACAAAGTGCCTAGTTGGGCCAGACCGACGCCCGGATGCGCCAGACCGACGCCCGGTTGGGCCAGACCGACGCCCGGTTGGGCCAGACCGACGCCCGGTTGGGCCAGAAGAAAGTGTGTCACGCGACACAAGTACCCACAAGTAACTCTGTTGCCAGGGACACGCCATCACGGATGGCTTCATCAAAAATGACCGGTAATGTGTGCTATGTGAAAAGTTGTATTAAAAAGTAGCGTACTACTTGACAAAATAGTAGTCTAATGCTCCAGCCAAGGAACTGCAACTAGTAGAGTCATTTTGGTTGTGAAATGCATGAGCAAAAAGCTGTGTCCTTTCTTTAGAACAAAATGCAATTTACCACTTGGCTGTCTATTATATCCCCCTGTCACAGGCCCTCCCAGTCAACATCACCTCATAAGATTGCCTGCTACAGTTATTCGAGAGATGTCCAGTGACAGCCGAACATGCAGCATAGAGAAGACCAGCAAGGGGGCCCTCATCAGCATCATGTAGGCATGCCCTCGCTGTGAGCATTCCTACAGTATGAATGGAAATGTCAACCACATGTTGGCAAGTATCTGGCCAGCAACCTTCACCTGTCAGCAGCAACCGCTTTCACAGGCTCATAATTTGTACAAATACAGCATCATTTGTATAAATACAGAAGGAAACACACTTCATTACTTTGATATATTTGATACACCAATTGTTAAACATAATTTATGTAAACTGACATTATTTGTTGCTTATTTTCTACTTCTTAGATTAATTTAATGTCCAGGGCTTAATCTAGCCTGGTGGAGCCAGCCTGATTGCTGTGTTCACCATTCTATTTCACTTTACATTTGATATCTGAAGTGAAATAGAAAGGTGAACACAGCGATCAGCTTAGTTGCACCAGGCTAGGTTACGCCGTGGACATTAAATCTGATGAGACCTATCCTAACTACTTTTGGTAATAGAACAGCGACTATGTGTGTTCACAAAAATATGTATGGAGCCAGCACATGGAGACTTGCAAGATGATGTGCAGACTGACAGACAGGCTTAGTACGGATGTAGAACTAAGAACAGATATAGCCCTGGGTTCACTCCAGACCTGACTACCCTCGACCAGCGCAAAAACATCCTGTGGTGGACTGCAATAGCAACTTTTCAGGGAAGTCAAGAACCAATACACACACTCAGTCAGTAAGGAAAGCAAAGGCTAACTTTTTCAAACAGAAATTTGCATCCTGTAGCTCTAACTCCAAAAGGTTTTGGGACACTAAAGTCCATGGCGAACAAGAGCACCTCCTCCCAGCTGCCCACTGCACTGAGGCTAGGTAACACTGTCACCACCGATGAATCCACGATAATCGAGAATTTCAATAAGCATTTCTCTACGGCTGGCCATGTTTTCCTCCTGGCTACCCCAACCCCGGCCAACAGCTCCGCAGCTACTTGCCCAAGCCTCCCCAGCTTCTCCACCCAAATACAGATGGCAGATGTTCTGATAGAGCTGCAAAACCTGGACCCGTATAAATCAGCTGGGCAAGACAATCTGGACCCTCTCTTTCTAAAATGATCCGCCGCCATTGTTGCAACCCCTATTACCAGTCTGTTCAACCTCTTTTTCTTATCGTCCGAGATCCCTAAAGATTGGAAAGCTGCCGCGGTCGTCCCTCTCTTCAAAGGGGGTGACACTCTAAACCCAAACTGTTATAGACCTATATCCATCCTGCCCTGCCTGGTTAAATAAAGGTGATATAAAAATAAATGTTTTAAAAGTGTCTCTGAATGACCTGGCACTCGGCATTAAAATGTTACAAGACATAACTTTTACTACCTTTTTAAAATTCATATCAGTCAATATGGGGAGGGAGAAACCCTGTGTATTCTGCACCAGGATCAGTGAACTCCTGTTGTATTTTTTTTAAACTAGGCAAGTCAGTTAAGAAATTCTTATTCACACTGACAGGTGATAAAGGTGGTTAACTGCCTTGTTCAGGAGAAGAATGACAGATTTTTACCTTGTCAGCTCGGAGATTTAATCTAGCAACCTTTTGGCTACTTGCCCAATGCTCTAACCACTAGGCTACCTGCCACTACCTGGGACACCCTCGACAACCACTGTGATTATTATTATTTGACCCTGCTGGTCATCTATGAACATTTGAACATCTTGGCCATGTTCTGTTATAATCTCCACCCAGCACAGCCAAAAGAGGACTGGCCACATAGCCTGGTTCCTCTCTAGGTTTCTTCCTAGGTTCTGGCCTTTCTAGGGAGTTTTTCCTAGCCACCGTGCTTCTACACCTGCATTGCTTTCTGTTTCTGTAAAGCACTTTGAGATATCAGCTGATGTACGAAGGGCTTTATAAATAAATTTGATTTCATATAACAAAGTGAATGTATTTTTTAATGCATATTTTCTCCAAAATATCTCAGAATATCTTACATAAGTATTCACACCACTAAGTCAATAATTTGTAGAAGCACCTTTGACAGCGATTACAGCTGTAAGTCTTTCTGGCTAAGTCTCTAAGAGCTTTCCACACCTGGATTGGGCAACATTTGCACATTTTTCTTTTCAGAATTCGTCAAGCTCTGTCAAATTGGTTGTTGATCATTGCTAGACAGCCATTTTCAGGTCTTGCCATAGATTTTCAATTAGATTAGAGTCAAAACTGTAACTTCGCCACTCAGGAACATTCACTGTCTTCTTGGTAAGCAATTCCAGTGTAGATTGGGTCTTGTGTTTTAGGTTGTTGTCCTGCTGTGTCTGGAGAAAAGCACAATGAACCAGGTTTCCTCTAGGATATTGTTTGTACTTAAGCTCCATTCTGTTTCTTTTTTATCCTGAAAAACTCCATGTCCTTAACGATTACAAGCAGACACATAAAATGATGCAGCCACCACTATGCTTGAAAATATGGAGAGTGGTACTCAGTAATGTGTTCTATTGGATTTGCCCCAAACATAACACTTTAAATTCAGGACCAAAAGTTAATTGCTTTGCCACATTTTTTGCAGTATTACTTTAGTGTCTTGTTGCAAACAGGATGATTTTGAATATTTTTATAATTTACTGGCTTCCTTCTTTTCATTCTGTCAATCAGGTTGTTGGACAATGTTGTTGATCCATCCTCAGTTTTCTGCTATCACAGCCATTAAACTCTGTAACTGTTTTAATGGTGTTTTCATGGTGAAATCCCTGAGTGGTTTCCTTCCTCTCCGGCAACTTAGTTAGGAAGGACACCGGTATCTTTGTAGTGAATGGGTGTATTGATACACCACCCAAAGTGTATTTAATAACTTTACATGCCTAAATGGATATTTAATATCTACTTTTTATTTTTATACCAATTGGTGCTTGCAATGTATTATGTGACTGCTGTCGTGTCTTTGGCACTGCCATAACAAAGGGTTTGAATACTTATTGACTAAAGACAATTCAGATATTCATTTTTTATGAATTTGTCAAATAAAATGTAAAAACATAATTCCACTTGGACATTATTGGGTATTGTGTGTAGGCCAGAGACAAAGAATATACAATTATTCCATTTTAAATTCAGACTGTAATACAACTAAATATGGAATAAGTCAAGGGTTGTGAATACTTTCAGAAGGCACTGTATGATGAGCTTGGTTAGTTGCAGGGTACAGAGGGCCTGCTTGTCAACATTTAGAAATGAGATTAGCAGAATAGTTATCACCAGTGCATTGAATGGATCAGGGAAATGGTGTAAATAGTAATTAAATGTATGAACATGGTTTTAAGTGCACATTAAGCCTTTTAGTTGCACTTAACAGTAGATTCATGCCACCTTCATTTTCAATTTTGGTTGGCTGAGTTAACTACCTGATTAAACCTCTCTGCCATATACATTTATAAGGCACTAACTGTACACTTTACTAATACTGTAGCTACACCACAGCTCAATTACACATTTAAGTTGTGATACTGAACACAAGTTTTATTATATCTGTAAAACAAATCATAGGCATCAAACATGTATTTGCTTAGCCATTGTATGGAATGACAATATGGCTCTGGAAATAACAGTCAGGTCAGTGTAAACTTTAAACTCACATGTTTATGCCAACTCCACACATCCACACTCTTGATAACGGTTTTCACAAGATAGCTTCATGGCAGGAGTAAGTCTTCGAATTGTATCTGCTTTTGTCTAGAAACTGAGTTATTTTTGTTTTGTTTTAACCCTAATTTTGTGGTAGTCGATAGTTTGTTAATAGTTTGAGCATCTAGTGTGTCTGTAGGGAACAATCAAAAAAAGTGGTGCCAATTTCTTTCCCATCCATGTCCAAGTTATGCACATTTAGAGAAACACACTTTTAGTCTGCTAAATATTGCGACAGAGAAATAGTTCCCCAATAAGACAGGGTTCCCCAACTGGCAGCCCGCAAGTGATTTTATTTGGTTTTCTGAGCATAAAAATATTTACAATGTTGTATTTTATTTGATTATTTTTATTGTTGAATGTAAAATACTTTAAAAAAACACCAGCAAATCAGCTCCAAGTGATTTCAATTTTGGAAATTTGTTCAAAAGTATTCCTTGACATAATAAGAGAGAAGGATTTTTGAGCCTTGAGACAATTGAGACATGGATTGTGTATGTGTTCCATTCAGAGGGTGAATTGGCAAGACAAAATATTTAAGTACCTTTAAACAGGGTTTGCTAGCTGGTGGGTTTTTCATGCTCAACAGTTTCCTGTGTGTATCAAGAATGGTCTACCACCTAAAGGACATCCGGACAATTTGACACAACTGTGAGAAGCATTGGAGTCAACATGGGCCAGTATTCCAGTGGAACACTTGACACTAGTCCATGCCACGACGAATTGAGGCTGTTCTGGGGGCAAAAGGGGGGTTCAACTCAATATTAGGACGGTGTTTCTAATGTTTTGTACACTCAGTGTATGTGATCATATACAAATGTAAGCAAGGTTTGAAATGATTATGTTTTAGTCAAATATTATATCTGTTTGGGATTCTTGCGGTCAATTTGCATTTTACAAATGATTTGCTAATTGTGTTCCGGATCCCTGACCATCCGCTCAAGAAAAATTGTCCCATGGCAGAATCTAGTTCATGATCCCTGCTCTAAGGCAATATCTTTTCCCCTTTCATAACTAATCTGTCATGAAATATTTAACTGATTCAGATAAATCTAAACATTGCTGAGTTTGAGGGTTCCTGCCTGGCCTGCTGATAAGGGGAGGATTAAAGACTTTTTGTACTAGCGGGCATTCTGTTGTGTTCACTCTGCACCACCAGGCCAGCCACCAGCCTACCCTCCCTATAGGCAGAGCGGAATGGCCCTCTTCCAATCATCCATCAACGTGTCCTCTAGGTGTGGGCGGCTGGGTGCAGGAAAACACTATGGTTAGGGATCCTATCTATTTATTGCCTCCAGGAGTGAGGTAAAGTAGAGCTTTAAGGGGAACGGCACCCACTGATTTGGCATCGTTTTTTGGCTTGCCATGACAGAACCCAAATATGAGTTGCCTAGGGAGTGTGGTTTGATGTGGGTGTTTCTTGGGTGTCCTTGCCACCACCAAGACACACCCATCTGTCAGAAACTTGCCCACACCTGTTTCCCCCACTCAATCACAACAAACAACCCTTCTGCAGGTAATATGAGAAGAATGCAATTGCTGAATTCATGTAGATTTTCTAAACTAAGTGTTTTGATAACATTCAAATGTAGTAACAGGTCCATGTAGAATATTACCACCCTTTACATAATACCGTTCAAGCAGTTTCGCGAAAATAACAATGTGCACCTTTCATTGTCATTCCCAGCCGATACAGATACTGTTCCTATCAGCATTTTGTCTGATGGTAATGGGGCCACCTTGGCAAACATGTCATGGTGGTCAAACCTTCTTGTGTAACAGGTCAGCACCTCAGGAGTAAATGTCAGCTGGCTTTTCATAGCCGATCATTCAGAGTATCTCTACCGCTCCTGCTGTGTCTAGAGAGTTGAAAACAGCAGGTTTGGGACAGGTAGCACGTCCGGTGAACAGGTCAGGGTTCCATAGCCGCAGGCAAAACAGTTGAAACTGGAGCAGCAGCACGGCAAGGTGGACTGGGGACAGCATGGAGTCATCAGGCCAGGTAGTCCTGAGGCATGGTCCTAGGGCTCAGGTCCTCCGAGAGAGAGAAAGAAAGAAAGAATTAGAGAGAGCATACTTAAATTCACACAGGACACCGGATAAGACAGGATAAATACTCCAGATATAACAGACTGACCCTAGCCCCCCGACACAAACTACTGCAGCATAAATACTGGAGGCTGAGACAGGAGGGGTCGGGAGACACTGTGGCCCCGTCCGACGATACCCCCGGACAGGGCCAAACAAGCAGCCTATAACATTTACATTACATTTACATTTAAGTCATTTAGCAGACGCTCTTATCCAGAGCGACTTACAAATAACCCCACCCACTTTGCCAAAGCACAGCCCCGACACCACTAGGGGGATATCTTCAACCACCAACTTACCATCTTGAGACAAGGCCGAGTATAGCCCACAAAGATCTCCGCCACAGCACAATAATGGGGTATTGTGTGTAGATGGGTAAAACAAAAATACAAACTTGGGGTAAGTTTGTTTTAAGCCTTTCCCAAACCGTAACCCTTAACCATTAGGAGTTAGTGCCTAACCTTAAGATTGTGTAGTTAATGCCTAAACTTAACATTAAACTTGACGTAAGCAACAACTTCAAAATTTTACATTTGAGAAACATGGATGAACGTCTAATTCTGAAGAGAGACTATGAAAGCTAGTTGGTATGAAAGCCTAACCATAGCATAACACAGGTACTATAGGGAGAGCTTCATTCATAGCATCTTTCAGAGTACTTTCTGATGTGGCATGCTGGAAAAAACTGGTGGAGAGAGGACCGGATGTATTCATGTAACCGGTGCTGTACTGCATCGCTGTAGCTGCGTTGTGTGAGGTTGATTGAGAGTATAGACGTCAACTTTGGAGATCAGGATGTTTTAATTAATCAGAATTCCGTCTCTGCATCCTGCATCCAAAAGAAAATAAAACATTTGTAGAGCACCTATGTTCTGCGAATTGTCGCCTCTTTCTCTCATAGTGCATCAAAATGATTTTTTAGAGTACAAAAATGAGTACAGCCCCTCCTTATTATGCATCAACACATAACATATATTTTACATAGATAACACCACATACCTGCATCCAAAATAAAATAAAACATTTGTAGGGCACATATATTCTGCGAATCGTCGCCTCTTTCTACAACAGAAGCACAATACAAGGGACTGGGATCATTCGAGGAGCTAGCCATCGTTCACACATACAATAGCCTGCTAATACCATAGCTAGATATTAACCACATGTTGAATTCAGAATGTTGATATCATCCTAAAAAGTACAATTACAAGTGCATCTTAACACCATCCACTTATGAGTAACCTCTAAACATACATCATTATTCATAAACAAAACACTGTGTGTATGAATTTATGCTTAAAATAATCAAACTTTTCTGAAAACGACAGAAAAAGCGTGCCTACCTCTCATAGTGCATCAACATTATTTCAGCACGAGCACGCAGGGCAAAACGTAAGTTCACACTCCCCTACTCCCAGGATGCAGGCATGCATAATAACAAAGCCATATGCAATATTAATATATGAACTTGGTGAAATTCACAAAGTACTTTAACATCTGTTACATTCACATGGACTAAGAGTCAGTGGAGGAAATTGAGCCAAAGGGGTAAGTTGAGCCATCCTTGTTTCTAGGAAACCCTACATCATTTGACCAAATATTTAGGAAGAGGAGTCTAGTCTTTCATGGAGTCTGTGAAGAAATAAACCATATGGAAAAAGTGGAAAGGTGGTAAGCAAGTCAAATTAATTTATTCTGTTAGAGGATTTGTGTATCCAAACCAAAGTAGATACTTTTAAGATTGTTCTATACGTTAGCTGGGTCTCTATAAACTCAAATATGAGGTCCTGAACCAATCATGAAAGTGCATCCTTGTAGCTGTCTTGGCTAATATAGTCAAAATGTTTGCCTTGGGGTAAGTTGAGCCAAAGGCCATGGGGTAAGTTGAGTCAATGGCCATGGGGTAAGTTGAGTCAATGGCCATGGGGTAAGTTGAGCCAATGGCCATGGGGTAAGTTGAGCCAATGGCCATGGGGTAAGTTGAGCCAATGGCCATGGGGTAAGTTGAGCCAATGGCCATGGGGTAAGTTGAGCCAATGGCAAGTTAAGCAAATGTAAGTGTTTTCTTCCCAGGCGTAATCCAAGGCAGTATTGCTGGGATATGAGGTAACAACAGGGACTGACCTATGTTAAAAATGTTTAAAACAGTACAAAGTGTTTGTGAGGTGTTAAGCCTGTGTTAAAATCATAGACATTAAAACCAGTAGATAGTGATAACGCTTACGTCATCCACCTATTCCTATTAAAAACTGCAGACAGCGCATGAAGCCAGATCTTTTTTTATTTGAAGTTTGCCATATTGCTGAATGGGGCTGAATGGTACCAAAAAAATCACTAAATATCATGGTGAAAGTGGATGCAACTTGCAAAGGATCATGGTGAAAGTGGATGCAACTTGCAAAGGATCATGGTGAAAGTGGATGCAACTTGCAAAGGATCATGGTCGATGTAGTCATTTTTGTCCTACCTGAGAGAGTCAAACGGAGCCTCCTCTTAGCCTGTCAGCCTGTGATTGGTCTGTGTCAGCACGTGGTCCTGTTTGATGACAAATGTAGTAGTCAGAATGGATCACTGTTTAATTAAATATCTCAATTTGTAACGAACATTAAAATGACTCAATCGAACTTGATCATAATAAACTAATTTTAGAGCCCAAATAATCTGTCTAAAATGTTTTGTTTTGCTGTTCTGGAGATCGTCATTTACATAGGCTTTCTAGAGCAGACAAGGGCTTTGGCACCGCTAGGTTGCTATGCAGGAGCTGCCAGCAGAGCTAGTCATTTCACACTCCAGACCGAACACTGGGGCCTGGTTAAAATATGCTTAAAATTATCAAAAGACTACAACAAAAAATTGTGTTTGGGAAATATGGTTTTAAAAAGGTAGTGGTAACATTTAATTCAGTACAGAAATATATAGGAGGCTTAGCTTACTCTGTCCACTTTTTTTAGACAAGCTATGTTTTCAAAACTGTAATGTTTACATTCATTCTGATTATTTCCAGGGATACACAACATCCTGAAATATATGTAGACATCTTTGTTGAAAGAATACTATATTTCCCATTACGGAGGGATGCTGAATGTAAAAATGGCTCATTTTACCTCGCTCTTCCCTACTGCATTTATATACCACATATTAGGTTTTCAAAAACAAATCAAACACAGTTAAACTGATTAACACTTTCTAAACTCTCAAAGCTCTGTTATTTAAACTCTGTGCACCCCTTTAAATCCCATGCCATTCCTCCCCAGGGGGTTAGTTTCCCCTGATCAGAGGGAATGTGATATAAGGTGATATTATGCAGATGCCCAGATCTGTAGCAGGCAGGGAGAAGCAGCACTGGCGGCGGCTGCTGCAGTGCGGTATGAAAGTCTTCCCCTTGGCACCAAACACGTGTTGATCCACCAGCCACCTCCACACAGATACACACCCACCAGAGATGGGCCTAGCCCAGTAGTCCATTAGTAGTTACAGATAGAGGGGGGGGGGGGCTCTGCTGCCTTGGCTTTGAAATGTCTCCAGGACTTCTTTGATACTGACGTTCAAACATTCAATTTCAGTTGGAATTTATTTATTTCTGAAGTGTTGATAATGTATTTCAAATCAAGGCTGAGTTACGTTTGTAGGCTGTACACCCCATCATGTTTGAATAGAATACAGTCCTTGTCTTTGGTAAAAAAATAAAATAATAATCCTTTATCCCTCTAAAAATCCTAAACTATGCTGGGATTTTATAATTCCACTCAACCCAGAGTCTTTCAGCTGTTTCTCATTCACTGTGGTATTTCCACATATTTTGATGAGACCCTATTGTGTGTTGTTGTTTTGTGGTATGAAGTCTGTTATTAACTATTTGCTACACATGCCTACTTAACTTTTGCAGTTATTTCAGCCATAGATAATGAATTATGGTTGGATCTTGAGGGATTTTTAACATCATTGGAAACACTGCTGTGTGCTTCACAATTTGATGTTTGATGTTCTGTTGGGAGGATTTGAATCATAATCTCCACGGTTCATTTTAGGCAATTATACAATGTTACATTATAACGATGTGCATCAGTGTATGAAATAAGATGGGAAATAGATTGAAAACCTGAAGATTTAATCCACTAATTTCAGTCCACCCTCAGTGGAAATTGTACATTAGTATTAACAGTCATCATCATTAGGTCTGATGAAGGCAGTGAACTGCACCATTCCACCTCTTCAATGGAAGAATCTCTCATCAAACTATCTTTCCTGACTTCAAACACCAGACTTTGTAGGAAATGGCAATAACGAACACCCTGTTCATTTCTGACTGCATAGACCTAACTTCTATCAATGGCCAATGTTATGGTACAACCAGACCCCCATTGTAGTCAAAAAACACAATACTATGACAGTAGTCTTAAGAAGTAGTGTCTTAACTTTTAACAACTCTGACTTGTATCTGAAGTCAACTAAAGTAGAAGTGACCAAAGATACAGTACATAACTGGAAGGGTATTTCAGCAAGTGATGTAACCTGAAATCAATATTTAATGTTCATTTTCACTGTGTGTCCTGATCCGGAACTATAGAAGATTGGTTGCCTCGCCGACCCAGCCAGATATTGGAGCTAAATATATGGCTGGAGGACAAGTGAAGTCACAACTCATCACTTTATGCTTCTCCCTCTCAGCCAGAGAGACAGATCATCCTATGGCCCTGACACAAACATGAATCCTTCTGAGCCAAATGAAGCCATCTAAAGCAGACCAGACTGCCTACTCCTAAGCAAGGTGCACTATCTGAACCAGATACCAATCGCCACATCAACTGTTGCTACTTTTCATTCTTTTAGAGGCCGCTGCAAAACAATAAATACATTTTGATTTCTCAGACTTCCCAAGAATAAGACTAGTCCCGGACTAACATTCATTCTCAATGGAGACTTTACATTGAAAATACATCTTAGTCCTGGACTACATGTACTCTGGGTCTGGGAAACCAGCCCAAGAAGACTAACAAAAACAATTATAGTACAGTTGACACAGGAAATATAAATTTTCACTCTAACGTGAAGTTCAGTTAATTAAATGTAATTGAATGTGTCCTTCTATTCCCCTGGCATAACTGCAAGTGATGATACCCTAGATAGAGGTTGTCCACCCAATATTGTGAGTCAGTCAGGTGTATCTAATTCTTCACCAGCCTCCACATGCCCTCAGCCCTCACTATCGCCTTAATGCTCTCTTCTCCAGACTGCAGAGCACTGGAGCACTCAGCCAGGGGATTGGTTAGCCCACACTCTGCTCTGCTCTGCCATGTCTGCCCCCACATCTATTGATCAGGACCTGACTCCTGCACCGCTAGTAGCACTGTGTGGTGTGCCCTCACTGGAAATCTCAAATGAGCCGCTACACAGATACATTCATCTTCATAAGAGTGCAACATATTTGGATGGTTCAGGAGAAGCCTTGTAATACAGAGAAAGCAGTAGATTCAGTTGTTGTGGTTGGCCCTATGTACAGTACTTCACAGACTGGAGCAATATCACACAAATTGCATTATTATAAACTGGGTGGTTTGAGCCCTGAGTGCTGCTTGGCTGACAGCCGTGGTACATCAGACTGTATACCACGGGTATGACAAAGCATTTTTTTTTTACTGCTCTAATTATGTTGATAACCAGTTTATAATAGCAATAAGGCACCTCAGGGATTTGTAGTATTTGGCCAATATACCACAGCTAAGGGCTGTTCTTAGGCACAAATCAATGCAGGGTGCCTGGATACAGCCCTTAGCAATGGAAAATTGGCCATATACCACACCCCCTTGTGCCTTATTGCTTAAATATACACTCAGTGGCAAGTCAGCAGTGGCCGTGGCTTGGTATATAAAGCAGGCAGACAGGCATAAAGCAGGCAGACAGGCATCAAGGCATTCAGTTACTGCTCGATTGAACGTTAGAAGGGGCAAAACGAGTGACCTGATCAACTTTGAGTGTCGCTCCAGTACCTCAGAAACCGCCGGTTCACTGAGAATGGTGCAACAAACAAAAAACATCCAGTCAGTGGTAGTCCTGTGAGCAAACAAAAATTAAGTTGATGAGAGAGGTCGGAGGACAATGGCAAGAATTGTGAAAGCTAACAGGCGGGCCACAAAGAGACAAATAACAGCGCAGTACAACAGTGGTGTGCAGAACGACATCTCAGAAGGCACAACTCGTCAGTCCTTGTCACAGATGGGCTATTACAGCAGACGACCACACCGGGTTCCACTCTTATCAGCTCAAAACAAGAAGAAGTGGTTTCAGTGGGCACGCGATCACAAACACTGGACAATTGAAGAGTGGAATCCCAGTCCCTGTTGCGTCATGCTGATGGCAGAGTCAGGATTTGGCGTAAGGTTAGGCCATTAGAATTTGCAGCAACATGATTCAGAATCCCTGTATATCATTAAAGAACTGAGCAGATAAAACAGTTTTGATAATGAACTAAATTATTCTAAATATCCTGTATGAAAAACAAGGCCTTGAAGCACTAGCTAGCTACATATTTAGGTTTGAGTCATCTTTGCTGTAGGCCTATTTCCAGGGTGCTTCAGCTCCACGATACACTTACCCATAATTCTAATTCTACTGCCCTGAGCTGTGACGTTGTTACAGATTCAAACCACTCAGGGCAGCAAGCTGAGGGCTGTGACCCCAGGTGACACTGAAGATGCAAGCACCCCTATTTCTAATGTGCCTGGCGTAGATGTCAATAGCCCAGAATTATATAGTGTGTCATAACGCTCAGATGTAAAATGTTGGATTTACTCTTGCCAGTGTTGTTCATTAAACTGTTGCTCATCCCAATTTATCATAATCAATTGGAGGACGGCTGGGCCAGCGGAGGTCATTTACAGCTAAGAGTTATGCCGTAGCTGAGTCAGTAATAAGTTAGAGCAGGAGTATGTAAGGTGATATTAGATCCTGAGCCAGGGCCAGAGGTTATGTCACAGTTTAATTAATCATTCATTAGAATAGATCCATACTGGACTTGTACAATTATTGGTCAACAGGTTAACTCTGGCTTGATAAGTGAAACCACAGCTTGAATCCTGAAAATACGTTTTTATGTAAAGTAGTTTCATGTGGACAATCTCTGAGGGATACTTGTTTTTGTCAGAGGTTATGTCTTCACTACAATGTCACTTTTGTGTCACCGCGTAGACATAGAGTAGAGTACAGTACAGTAGAGTAGAGTAAAGTATACTACAGTACAGTACGGTAGAGTAAAGTAGAGTAAAGTACAGTAGAGTAGAGTACAGTAGAGTAAAGTAGTGTAGAGTACAGTAGAGTAGAGTCAAGTCGAGTATAGTAGAGTAGAGTAAAGTACAGTAGAGTACAGTACAGTAGAGTAGAATACAATACAGTAGAGTACAGTAGGGTAAAGTAGAGTACAGTAGAGTAAAGTAGAGTACAGTAGAGTACAGCACATTAGAGTAAAGTAGAGTACAGTAGAGTAGAGTACAGTACAGTAGAGTAAAGTGGAGTAGAGTACAGTAGAGTAGAGTACAGTAGAGGAAAGTAGAGTAGAGTACAGTAGAGTATAGTACATTAGAGTACAGTACAGTGCAGTACAGTAGAGTAGTGTACAGTAGAGTAAAGTACATTATAGTACAGTACAATACAGTACAGTAGAGTACAGTACAGTATAAGCTACAGTATAGTACAGTACAGTAATGTACAGTAGAGTAAAGTACAGTATAGTACAGTACAATACAGTACAGTAGTGTACAGTAGAGTAAATTCCAGTAGAGTAAAGTGGAGTAGAGTACAGTAGGGTATAGTACAGTATACAGTAAGGGTACAGTAGAGTATAGTAGTGTAGAGTACAGTACAGTATAATACAGTGCAGTAGAGTACAGTATAAGCTACAGTACAGTACAGTAGAGTATAGTGGCAGTCATCATTTAAAAATAAGTTTCATAAGTGAATACGTTTTTATATACAGTAGTTTCATGTGGACGATCTCTGAGGGATACTTGTTTTTGTCTTCACTACAATGTCACATTTGTGTTACCGCATAGACATAGAGTAAAGTACAGTATACAGTAGTCCAGTAGAGTACAGTACAGTATACAGTAGAGTATAGTAGAGTACACTATGACCAACCCACAACCCCTGACCTGCTATAGTCATGTCACTTATGTAAAGTATCTCTCCTCAAATTACAACAACTACTTGTACACTTATCTTAAATGTTCAAGGTTAGGAAAATGTATAATATTTGCAGCCATGTTATTATAACTGTATTGTATTGGCAGTGGCAGTCATCATTTAAACCCCCCCCTCCCCACCTCCTCCCAGACCTAACAGTATTGATTTTGACTGATACCAGACGCCTCAGTAGGAGGAGTGATGAGCAGAGAGGAGCGTATTGATAAACGCACCATAAAGGTCTTATCTGTCTCTTGGTCAGGGGATTGTGTCAAGGCTCCTACAGTAAATGCCAGCATCCATCAGAATCAAGTTGAACAGCAGACTACATGTTCATTAACACACGTTAAAGCAGACAAGGACTCTCCACTGAGGTGCTATGCTATGATCCTATGGACTTTGAGACCAGATATTGAGAGAAGCTTCTTGTAAGTTTCACTACTAATTACAACTCAGCTGCAAATATTGAAATTAGTCTATGTGGTACAAATGATCTATTTTGTTCAACAACTAGGCTTTCTGTAAAATTTGTGCATTAACTTCAGCAAATGACTAAGTGCAGGCTAAATTTACATGGGACTCGTTAGTGTCATTTTCTAGTGAAAATACGTCGAAACCTGCTAGGCTATAGTATCATTTGAATGTCATTCATCTTTTCAAAATACCTAGCCATAAAAATGTAGAGCACAGATCAGATCTCCTCATCAATATATTTCTCTAATCTGACTCATTGATTGTGAAAAAGGGGCATTATTGGTATTATCATTAGTGTGCGGATGTGCTGCTGATATCCCCAGTAAGCGATCCGTAGTCTCGATCTGTAGTCTCCACGCACACACACACACACACACACACACACACACACACACACACACACACACACACACACACACACACACACTCCCACTGAAATGTGCTTGTGGTACAGTGGACTAGATGGCATGGCTTAGAGTAGACTGTTAGTTTGGCCAAAATGATGGCTTTGGATCACATTTCTTAGGCATAATAAACTGTGGAATCAGCCAACGAAGCTGTGTGAGTTTGCATGCTGACTTGAACCAGCAGAGGGGGGTGTGCTGCTCTTGTAAGGATGAAGATCTCGGCTCTATTGACAATCTATGGTTTCTACCACATCCTGATATAGTTTTCTTTTAGACAACGTACTGGATACATGAACAATGAAATTATAAAGTGTTGTTTATTTGACTCATTCTCACTTCCTGGCTCATTCAAGGAAAATCGTTTTGATTGGATTTCATCTGATTCAGTGACACACAATAGTCATACTAGATGTATTTAGCTATACTAGATGACAGATATTGTGATACTTTGCTGTAAATTCACAACATACTGTTTCTCCTCGATGACAGCAAAACACCGAAAATTTCAATTTTTCTCTAGTGTGCGGATGAATGTTTAATCAGGTGCCTGTTTCTTTTGGCAGGCAACACTGCAAACCATACTGCCTGTGAAGGTCCTATTAATAAGGATGGTTTCCCCCTTTAGCTAGTGCCCACACTATCAGGATTGTTTACATTCTGGAAGCTGCACTAAAAACAGGTAGAAAACCCCCTTCTGCCAGCCGAGCTTCATGAAGTAGCCTGGAAATGAATTATGTAGATCCAGTGGCTTTTGATTTTCACCCTGCAAGGCTTTCCTTTCCATTTTTTGATTAAACCTTTTTTTCTCTGTCAGTGTGTCCCTTTGAGAGAAAGAATGTAAAATGTCTTTGGTTTGAGAATGGAGAGCATGCTCTGCATACAGTACTGTGCCGGTTCTACTAGCTCTTCTAGCTCATGGGCCATGCAACAAAATTTAGCTCAGGGCCCCCAAAGGGCTAGTGCCGGCTCTGAAAGCATATGTGGGTACTTAGTTGTCCTACATGGGCTCCATGGCGGGGGTTACAGATGAAGGCCTCCACTTTGATCGCACCCCACTGACAGGACCATACATGGGGGCTCTTGAGTCTTGAATCCATCCCAGGCATGTAGCTGAATACAGAGTAAGTTAGTGTATATGCATGAGTTAAGGTCAGCAAGGTTACTGTACAGTATATACAGTATATGCATTCAGTGTCATACAGCATTTGTAATATTTCTTTAAAAAAGTATCCTCTTTCTCTGAGCATAGCAGGCTAGAAGCCAGCCATTGATGCATAGGACATTATAAGAGAAAATGTTATTGTCCTGAGGCCATTATTGAATAAAGTGTGCCCTTCTCACATCACATCATTCATGGAGGGCAATGTATCAATAAACGTCAGCTCATCTGTCCCCCTGATAGCTGAAACCATCTGTCTTGTGCCTGTCTGGGATGAGGTCTATGATGGACACCTAGAGACAACATAATCACATTTTCAGCAAAGCTGGCTGGGCTGATACACTTTTTGGTGTGGGACCAAAGTCTCCATTCAGAACCATACAACTTCCCTTATGGCTTTTATTACCACTTTCTCTATTGGACTATATGTGAGTTAGGCTACAGTAGAGTGAGGCATGTCTCTATCCATTCCAGACTGATTTCCCTTCTACAATTATGTCGATTGTCAACTTATCTTGGGAATGAAAATATGTCACTTGGGGTTTTTACTCTAATTAAATATACGTTGTTATTTAAAAACTATCACAGTGCGTGGTCGTAAACATATAGTGCAAACACCACATCAGCATTTTTTCCCCTTCTAACTATTCTGTTTTTATTGCACGACAAGCAGACGCACCTGTCTCTGTCGCGTGGTAGCCGGCTTTATTTCACTTATTTCACAGCACGGGCGAACACCTTGATCTCAGACAGTTACAGTATAGCCGCTTCGCGCTAGGCTAGACAGATAAAAATGGATTCTATACGGTGAATCTCTGGCATTTGCGGCATCGACTCGTGTTCAGGTAAGCAGGAAACAACCGCTCCCAGTTACTGAGCTAATACTATACTAAGGGCGCGCACTGGGTCGGTGACTATGCTACTGTCGCCATGTTCATATTTTGTCTCACTTCAAATCCAAAAGATGAAATGTAGTTTATTCATCAGTTTTTCAACGTATCACCAGACATTACTGTTATTGTAGCGGTTGCCTGGAGGAAATAAGAGGTACCTCTCCTTGGAGACTTCCCGGGATGCAAAACTCAAGCGCAAGACACAAGAGTGGAGTGCAATACTGCTGCTGTCTGATTGGCGAACCGTCCATCGCTTCATCTTTTCACATTAGTTCTACCCGACGAAGCTCTAACCAGGTCTATTGCAACCAGGACTTGACCACGAGACATCTAACTTGTAGAGACAGTAGGCTAATATTTGTCTCGGGTTTGTTTAGTCGGAAAAGCCTATTATTTAAGAAATAGGCGGACGCCCTTTCGGTGGTGCTGAAGATAGGACTTGGCTGATCTACGAGTGAGGAGAATCAGTACACGAAACCACACTTATCTGCCCCGTCTTGTCAGCTTTATGATATCAGGTGCTTTCGCTAAGGTAAGTTAATTCCCGTACGTTTCTAGATAATATTTTTGTCATGTCAGTTACGTCATAAAACATAACTAGGCCAACTGTCTTCAAACCTTTTGTAGTCTGGGTTGACATCTCACCTGTATTCAGTCAGTCAAGTTTTTGTGTTCTTGTTCATGTTGAAAATGTTACAGAACTTCGTTACACATCATATTGATAGGCTACATTGATACACGTAGCGTATTTAGTTATTATTGAAATATAACAACTTCATTAGCACATATTGGCTTGATTTGTTTATTGTCTCACTGTCTCATACCTTTTCCACTAGATACCACAGCCACAGGTCAAAATTGCCAATATCGTAAAAATGTATGAAAACCAAAATGTGCTTTCTGCTATTAATTTAAGGTTATGGTTAGGCATAAGGTTATCAGTGTGGTGAAGGTTGGGGTTAGGTTTAAAATCAGATTTTTAGAAGATACAGTGTAGAAAAAGGGGGGGTTATGACGTGTGGCTGTGTTAACTAGTGATGACTTGTGGCTGTGTTAACTACAGGTGACAATTGGGCAACTGTATATACATATATATATACAGTTGCCCAATTGTCACCTGTAGAGACAGTCATCACTAGTTGATATATATATATATTGTTAATACAATTGTTTTTGTGCCGCTACAGTAGACCTATCTCTTAGCCTACTTTTGTGCGAGAAACGTTTTCCTACACATTTCTGTGGTCTTGCCTTTGCTCATAGGAATCAAACTGTGGATTGCATTGACCTATAGTTTTCATCAGCGCATTTTAGAGGTGACATAAGACCTATAGCCTAGTTACAGTGGATAGATGTGTTTGTTGAAGAAATGATCATGCTCTCCTCTGGTATCCATCATACAGTAGCCTAGTTACAGTGGATAGATGTGTTTGTTGAAGAAATGATCATGCTCTCCTCTGGTATCCATCATACAGTAGCCTAGTTACAGTGGATAGATGTGTTTGTTGAAGAAATGATCATGCTCTCCTCTGGTATCCATCATACAGTAGCCTAGTTACAGTGGATAGATGTGTTTGTTGAAGAAATGATCATGCTCTCCTCTGGTATCCATCATACAGTAGCCTAGTTACAGTGGATAGATGTGTTTGTTGAAGAAATGATCATGCTCTCTCCTCTGGTATCCATCATACAGTAGCCTAGTTACAGTGGATAGATGTGTTTGTTGAAGAAATGATCATGCTCTCTCCTCTGGTATCCATCATACAGCACCATATATTGGTATTGTACCTTGCCATTATTGGCATTAGTCAAGCAGATGTTATTCTTCTGCTCCTCTTTGCCCCGGTTCTCCTCTCCCAAAGTTTGAACATAATGAATGCTGCCACTGTCTTTCTCTCATTTGGAGTCATGCCTAGTTGCTCCTTGCAGACTGCCATATCAAGCATGCATTATTCAATTTAAGTGGTCAGTGAATGAACTCAAATTGTGTTCATCCTAATTATACACTGAGTACATGGGGAAAGTATCCCATTATTCATACTGCGATTCAAGAATGCTCTGTCATTTTTCAAGTCTCAGGTTAGACGGGCTAGGTAGACTGAGTGTAAATATTTTCTGTGATGAATGACAGAGCATTCTTATTTGGTTTGGAATATTATTTTCACCTTGTTTTGTGAGATGGGAAATGGCACATTGATGTCTGTGTTTAACTCCACTTTCAAATGAACCACGATTCTGTTCAATTTCTCATTATTACCAGATGCACTGAGGCAGACAGAAATCTGAGAATAAATACACTCCCCACCATTTTAAACGTAAGAATGTAAAATAACAAAAAATTGTCATTAAAAACAAACATAAGCCAGT
This sequence comes from Oncorhynchus nerka, assembly GCF_034236695.1. Taxonomy (NCBI): domain Eukaryota; kingdom Metazoa; phylum Chordata; class Actinopteri; order Salmoniformes; family Salmonidae; genus Oncorhynchus; species Oncorhynchus nerka. The sequence continues at coordinate 80,362,180 of NC_088423.1, forward strand.
CTCCAACAGCACCTGCTGCATGTAGGGTAAAGACAAGAATGTGACAGCAAGGTGTGGTTATGGCCCTGCGTTACAGGATCCAAGGGACAATAGACTTGAGAGGATCAGCTTTATATTATCGATTTGTGTAGGTTCAAGTGCCTGTGTGGATAACAGACGTGGATAACGTATAGAAAGTTTTGTGTAGGCTTCATTTACTATTGCAGTTTGTATCTGACCTACAGTATATGTGGCTCAGAGATGCCCTATGGAGCTGACCCAGAGGATGTGTCGGATTATAAAGGTGATGGTCGCAAGGATCAGGTGTCAGTATTAACTGCAGTGCAAACTGCAAACCCTTAAATAGGCCTACATCACTTTATACTTTATGACAAAGAGTGAGTGAGTTCAGCATACTGGGTTCCATTTGTTCTCCCCTCCTTGCTTCCAAAAACATGTTATGTTTTGTGCCAAAAAAAGAAGCTCTTGGTAATTGATGACGAAGGTCAGTGATCCGTTCTTTGGCCAGTTCATGTTTTTCTCCTACAAATCTATGACTTTACTGCTAGGTGCTCTGCTGAACACAATAGAAACATATTGGGGAAAAGAACACACACGATTGCTGTGTTTACTAGCTCTGAAAAAGTGACCTAGTCAATAAGCATGGGTATGACACATTGTGGAAGATGTAATTTTAAATTATTATAATGATCTATTAGGCTACTCCAGCTCTTACTGATCCCTAATAGATGCAGCGTATTCAATGGCTTTTTGAGGACCTCAGCTTTCTGCCGTCATTGGGGTCCTATTGGGCATCAAGATTTAGGCCTCTGTGAAGCCACTCTGTACATTTGCTGATTATAGAAACATTATGTGGTATATTTGTGCAGTATTGTGCAACTTAGTTTTTTTGTAACAGGAAATGAGTATGTTAATCATGTTAAAATGCCCCCCAACCCCTTTTCACTTGGTGCCAGAGAATGCAGGTGCTGTCCAACTAGAGAATAAGTCCCCCTTTGAGGTGGTGTCCATGTGACTGAATGCAATGGCTTCTGTCAGCGGCCAGGGTCATTGGACACAGCAGAGCTTTGACATGTACAAAATGTGCTTGAAGATGCTGTGCTCATACTGAGGCTGGCAGAGGCCCAGTGGAGCTGGGACATAGCACAGATGGCTCTGCAGTGACCAACGGCTCCTCGGAACGGAGGGAAGAGTGCAATCCAAGCCCAGCTGGAAGCTAGGGATGCGTTACTGCCGGTGTGAGAGTGAGTGTGCTTGTGTGCACGGCCAGCGTTATGGGCGGGCCCCCTACCATATCTCCTTGCTCATCCAAATAAAATATTTAAATATTGATTTATTTGACCGAGATGCGCTGTCAAAAAGATGCATCAATCTCAGATAAAGCATATGTGAGTGAAACAGAGCCCCCCTGTCTCAATATGTGTAGACCATGTACAGTATCTGATCCTGTCTGGACCAAAAGAGTATGGAATGTCATACCATTTCTGTCCAGACAGCATCAGATATATGGGCTAAATATAGTAATACAGAGGGGCGCTGTTTTGCTCACTCAGATGCTTTCGTCGGTCAGAGAGTTTCAGCAGAGGCGAAGCGAGAGGGCTGACAATCTCCGAAATCTGTCCAGAATAGGCTTAATGCATTTCTATGGGCATAATATGCAGACCTAAGCTTGTCGCCTGCCTTCCCGCCTTTGGGACAACGACTCCCGTTGTTAGGGCAGAGAGATGAGCATCTCGTCATTATATACAGGTCTCTGGTTTCAGCCTCATGTGAATTGGAAAGGCAAGTTGGCGGGTCCACAGTGCACTGTTAGGATACTGGCTTCCCTTAAAGTACATTGATGTTTTGCCAAAATTATATAATTACTCCTGTCTAAATAAAAACATTTAAAATACTTCATCAGATAGTATGATTTAGCCACAGAGGATCATTAGCTTCTTTAAAAATAGCTGTGTAGTCCTATGCCTATTTGGGAAGGTCACAATTTGGGCAGCGCGTGTTGCAATAATGTCTACCTGATTGAGTTGCGGCTGTCAGTGAAAAATATCTAAAATATGCGTGAAGATAATGTGTCTTGAGTATAATTTAATATGTTGCAAGAAGAAGAAGGGGAGGGGTGTGCAGCGAAGATATGCCGTGTCTATTTTCAGAATGCATACACTCAGCTCTTCAGAATGCACTCAGCTGTCTCTCATCAATTCTTGCGCATTCACTGTTTCATTCGATGAATTGTTTGCCCTTTAATTGCTTTAAAAAATAAATAAATTCCGCATTACATCTGTCACCAGTAGGCCTAGTAAATGTACCGTTCATTTGGTTACATTAATTTCTGTTAATGCATGTATTAATTACAGTCATTTACCATGCTCATTCTCGGAATGGAAACGTTGTTTGCGGAGTTCACAACCTGTTACACTTGTGATAAACACGTTTTGGTTTATTTCATAACCGTTACAAGTGTTGTCAATCTTTTCATTGTCTTTTGTTTGAAGTGCTCCATGAGCAATGAGCATGAGTCTGGTTTCTCAGGAGCGCCTGAGCACGCATAGAAATAGGCCTACCTAATCTGCTGCGTGTAAATATAAGAAAGTGCCCATTAGGCAATGTCTGATTGTCTTAACTCACCACATCCACCAGTAATAAGCTTAGCTTCTCAGTGATTGTTTTCACCTCACACATTGTCAACGAAGTCTGTTTTTTTATTAACATCCATTGCGAATGATAGTTCCTCAGTATTTTAAAAATCTTTCCAACACTCCCGGCCTCGATAATCACCAAGCCTCAGAGTGAAAGAGCAAAATATCATGATCTGATGATCCCATATATCCAGTGGAAATGTAATTTTAAAAAACAGCTGTTTGTCTCCAGCTCACTGGTGCGGGGAAACTATGAGGGTCCGGAATAGGCTAGTTGACACAATGTTGCAAGTTAGCTAGCAACAGCTTCTGGCCGGACCCAGTTGATGATTTGATACAATGTTGTACTTCACTAGCGATAGCTCAAGTCAAGACAGATAGAAAAGGAGGCAGACAGGCGGAGTAGAGAGATTAATGTGATTGAAAGAACCAGAATTTTCATCAGGAGATTTTCTACTGTTTTTATTTGTCGGCTTTAGGTTTATGTATTTTACTTAGTTGATGATGGAAGTTATAGGCCTACTGCTGCATTGGCCTATGGGCTATCTCTGAGTTCTATTCACTCATTTCTCTAGCCGGCAATGGGCCACAGCGTATCAATGTGTCATATTGCAGAGGCTGATGCTCTCGCCTTAGTTACATTATTACTCTTAGAATTTTAGAATCTTACTTCAGATCTTTATGATTAACCGAGTGAAAATGATTTTGAAAAACTGGACCGTTATTATTGAAGTGAAACTGTTCCTTGAAAATGCGCATATAAAAAGGATCATAACTGTCACGAAGATGGATAGAAATGGTAGGATAAATTGCAAGCATCCCCAAACTTGAAACTCAGGAGCTGCCTATGGGCTTTACTATAACACCCATAAAAAAATGGTGAACGCACAAGCGTGTGCACACATAGTTTATTTTACTAGGCAAGTTCTTATTTAACTAACAAATTCTTATTTTCAATGACAGCCTAGGAACAGTGGGTTAACTGCTTGTTCAGGGGCAGAATGACAGATTTGTATCTTGGGGGTTTGAACTTGCAACCTTCTGGTTACTAGTCCAACACTCTAACCACTAGGCTACCCTGCCTAGTGGAGGTCCTGTGAAAAAACGTGCCGGTCTATGGATATCCAAGACCCAGCCACCCTGCTTGTGTGTTATAGAAAGAGAGAGTGTGTGCATGTGTGGGCATGTGTGTGTGTTTGTCAGAGCAATTACTCCTCACACCTGTTAGTCCCTTACGGAAAAAATATATGAATTTCACTTGTGAACAAGTGAAGTGTTCCACTTTTTTCCCATGTGATCATATGTGATCTTATGTGAAGTTAATGTGATAACGTGATATCATGTAAAGCAACATGTGATAACATGAAACTACATGTGTTACCATGTGATCACATGTGAGGTTTTCCAAAACCATATGTTTTCACATGATTTCACATAAAAAATGTATGTGAAATCATGACATTTTTCTGTAACTCACTTACTTTACCTTTTGCTTTCCAAGCTGAATCTGCAGTTTTTGTTACTATAGGATTTATAATAATATACAGTAGATCCTATCAGTTACTACCATGGGGATGTATTGAACCCATGGTACTGTGTAGCTAGGGGACCCTGGACTGGGGGAGGGGGGTTTGGATCACTCTTGATTTTGATTAAGGACAGTGATTCAGTGCGTAGGCAGTGGCTTGTGCGACATTACAAGATCTCGCTCTTTTTAAAGAAGAACCACCAGAGATCCCAATGTGGAGCAGGAGCGCATGACTACAAACACACACAGTGGCTTCAAAGAGCTAACCTTCCTTCACCGTTTCCAGTTGGCAGGCCGCTAGAGAGCAGGGTGGGAGAGAGAGAGAAAAGAAGCCTGCTCTTTATCTGTTCTGTGAAGGAATAAGAGCATGATCTGCACTCTGATTACACTGAATTATTCCTCACCCGGTTGTAAATATGTGCTCCCTTGAACACTGAGCCTCTTTCAATGCCAAGAATCTTCGCACTCCATACAGCGCAGCATCACCTGGCAACACCCATGGCCTTGTCGACTGGTTTGGAGCTGGAGAATCAGACACCAGTTGAGTTTACTGGGTAGTTCTTGCAGTCGAATTACCAAAGCGCCCTCTAGTAGCCTCATGGGTGGAATGTTATTCATATTTTTCATAATTAATAAACATTATTATAATTTTTACGCCAGAAATCTGGTGTTTCCATGGCAAATGTTTTGTTATATTTCAGTCTTCTGTGATGTATATAAAGTGTAATATTGGGTGCACTATAAAGGGAATAGAGTGCTATTTGATGGCAGCCTGAGCCTCAAACAGGAAGTGGATGAATGTGATATTGGTCCATCACCTCTAATGGGAACAAAAGGTCATCCCTTAATTATTCATTTGGGATGTCAAACAATCCGCAGCCGCTGTTATTTAGAGGAGGAGATCCATTGAATAATGCAGAGGGAGGATTCTCTTTCCTCCTCCAAAACCAGAGGCACCCACACTCGTTGGTTTGGATGTTTTATAGTAGAGCCTTATCTTTATGCTAGAGCCCCCTGTCATTTTAGACCGACCCGACCTTCACTGTCACTTCTGGTGAAACTTGGGATGGCATAGAAGGTGACATGTGACTCGTGTTGTTTTTCTACATATTCTAGTGCCTGTTTACAGAGTGCTCCATGCAGGGAGAGAACGATAATGCATTAAAACAGCTGAATCATTATGGTTGTCTTCCCACTCCCCCTATCTGTTGTGGTAGACTACCCTTGTCAATTGCTTTTAAGCAGCTTTCTTAAGATGTAAGGGGTGTTTATTGCAGCTCAAGGAGCAAAAGGAGATATTAATGCTATTAAAGTGCATTAAAGTGAAGAATGGTGTAATGTGAGTCGCTACCGTGGGAAGAATAGCTGGGAGGAAGCAGAGAGGATTCAGACGAGTGTGGGGGAGAGTCTGCAAATGTGCTCTTTGTTGGGCATGAGAGAGATAGAGAGAGAAGAGAAGCAGAGAGAGAGGAACAGGGAGAGAGGGGGGTGGTTGTGGAGAGAGAGGCAGATAGAGAGCGGAAAAGAGAGGCACAGAGAAATGAGAAAGAGAGCAAAAGAGAGAGGCAGAGGAGAGAGAGAGAGAGAGAAAGAAAGAAAGAGAGAATGACAGAGGGAGATGGAGAGAGAGACCACCTCCAGACCGTTCTCTGAACATGCAGAGATGCACATGTAGAGATACGTGACTCTGTCATGGATCCCCCCGGTACTGCTGCTCATTCTGTTCACCAGTTCTGGAGGTCGACGTCAATGGCCTTCTAGGCTGTACTGAACTGTGTCATTACGCACACCTGGTTCCAATTCCTCACTGATTGTGTTTGTATAAATGTGCCCTTTGTTTCCCCATTGGGCTGTTGATTATTGTTCCCATATCCGTTGGTCTTGCGAGTACCTATGCATGTTTTGGCATTGTGTATTTGTCACGCCCCGATCTGTTTCACCTGTTCCTGTGATTGTCTCCACCCTCTCCAGGTGTCGCTTATTTGTGTTTCCTGTCTCTCTGTGCCAGTTCGTCTTGAATGTTTAGTCAAATCAACAAGCGTGTTTTTCCCGTACGCCTTTCGCTATTCTCCTTTTTCTAGTCCTCCCGGTTTCGACCCTCGCCTGTTTGTGGACTCTGTACCTGCCTGCCTGACCATTCTGCCTGCCTTGACCACGAGCCTGTCTGCCTGGACTCTGATCAGGTTTTGACCTTCTTTCCTGTCCACGACCATTCTCTTGCCTACCCCTTTGGATGAATAAACATTGTAAGACTCCAACCATCTGCCTCCTGTGTCTGCATCTGGGTCTCTCCTTGTTGTTCTACGAGGTTTACCCTCGCTCTTTTGTTTGGGTGCATCCCTGTGTTTTGTATACATGCTTGTTTTGGGTGTATTAAAAACCCAGATGAAGTATTCCTGCGCCTGTCTTCAAATCCTTTATACCAGCGTGACAGACTCTCAGGCTGCAGAATGAAGGAGGCAGTGGAACCACATTGATTTGGGAAATCAAACATACCTACACTGAGTATACAAAACATTAAGAACAGCTGCACTTTCCATGACATAGACTGACCAGTTGAATCCAGGTGAAAGCTATGATCCCTTATTGATGTCACTTGTTAAATCCACTTCAATCAGTGTAGAGAAAGGGGAGGAGACAGGTTAAAGAAGGATTTTTTAAGCCTTGAGACAATTGTGTATGTGTGCCATTCAGAGGGTGAATGGGAAAGACTAAACAATGAAATGCCTTTGAATGGGGTATGGTAGTTTTGTGCCGGTTTGTGTCAAGAAACTGCAATGCTGCTGAGTTTTTCACTCAACCGTTTCGTGTGTGTATCAAGAATGGTCCACCACCCAAAGGACATCCAGCTAACTTGACACAACTGTGGGAAGCATTGGAGTCAATATGGGTCATTATCCCTGTGGAACGCTTTCGACACCTTGTAGAGTCCATGCCCCGACGAATTGTGGCTGTTCTGAGGGCAAAAAGGGGGATGCAACTCAATATTAGGAAGGTGCTCTTAATGTTTGGTATACTCAGTAAATTTTTAAGATCAAATTCAATAGGAAGGCAATCTAGTAATTGGAATAATAAAATGTTCATAGCAGTGAGTTTCCGGGACACAGGAAATCTCTTTACTCCCTGTTGCCCTAATTGAACACCAAATGATCAATACATCTCTATAATTAATAATGTACTTCAGTTTTTATGGCTACATTACTGGATACTTCAGCTCAGTCTGTCAACCAAGATAACACATCTTATTAATGTATTTCCTGCTAGAACCAGTACTTGACTTGGAATGAAATAGGTGCCGGTACTCATTTTGGGTGCCGGTAATGTTTATATTTATGCGCAGGAGCTCCACAATACTTGTGAGCTAATATTCTATAATAGGAACAGGAGCTCAAGCAGTAGAACATTTGATGTGAGCCCCTGCCCAAGTCAAGCACTGGCTAGAACTGAGGTAAGATTGAAAACCAACCCGACACAAACTGTGGATTGCAGAGTAATGCAGGCAATTAAAACAATACTTTTTAATGTACTGGTAATTGTTTTCTTGCCTTTGCACTAGGCTTTATCTAAAGAACCTTTCATAAGAACAGTACCTAAACTCTTAGAAAAAAAGATGCTATCTTGAACCGAAAAGCGTTGTTTGGCTTTCCTCATAGGATAATCCTTTGAAGAACCCTTTTTGGTTCCAGGTAGAACCATTTTAGTTCCAAGTATAACCATTTTGGGTTCCATGTAGAACGCTTTCCACAGAGGGTTCTACATGGAACCCCAAAGGGTTCTACATGCAACCAAAAAGGGTTATCCTATGGGGACAGCTGAAGAACACTTTTGGAACCCTTTTTTCTAAGAGTGTATTGTACCTGTACAGGTTTCATTTGTCTGTGGTTTTAGCTACCAGGTAAGGTATTAGTTATGCAACTGATCAATTGAGAAATGAAAACATTATTTTGGTTCACTGCTGGGGATGCTCTGAGAGATCATTGTGGATTTTGTGCCAGTCAGTATTTCTCAGGAAGATAATGTCCTTATTCCCAGAGTTTGACGTTGCTGTACGGTACCTAGTGACAACGCTCGTTTGTCTTGGCCTTGAAATAAAGGTGAGGATGAACTGGGGAGCGGATTTGATCTGCGTGTCTCTGTATAGCTAGGGAGCCAGGGATGTGTATTGCTATATTGCTGCTCAGGGGGATGAACATCTTCCTCCAGGCAGACAAGGTCACCGTTCGGAGGCTGAAGGCCGAGGGAGGATAAAGGCAGCAGGCAGGGGCCAGGTGCTCTGTGAGTTAGTTTGTGGATGGATGGCACTGTGCCTAGAAAACAGAGCCAGGGAGCCAGAGCCCAGCCTGCCCTCCGCTCGGGACTCTCCCTCCACTCCTCCTCTGTGGGGCTCTGAAAGCATTGCTTAACTCCTGTGGAACCCACCGCCCAGGTATCAGGGTGTTGATCAATTAGGCAACTGTGTTTCAGCACCAGTTAATTACACAAATGTATTCTGCACTAAAGCTTGTCAAGTTATTAGCTGGCAGTGTAGCGGTATTCAAGCCATTTCAGCCGTTCTGTGATACAGACACAGACACCGGTACACTGTAGCCGGGGCAGCCTCAGTGAGTGAACTTTTCTCTGAGAGAGCTATCAGCTGTGTTATAAAACAGAGTGAAAATAGAGTCAATGTTACTTTAACAGCAAACATTCAAATGTAGTCACATGTTATTCAGTTGAATTGTGACACAAAAGACCAGGTTCATGCAGAAGTGTAGGTGTGGCAGGTGGTTAGCAATTGTGGTTTTATTGAAACGCATTAACAATGCTGCTGCATAGATTTGCCTTCCATTTGAATACTACATTTGACATATTGTATTGTCAACGTGTCGGTCTCTGAAAGCTAGATTAACAGAACATCTTACTACAGATGGTGGAAGGTTCACTGGAGACGACATCGTCCAAATATGATTCAGTATCGCTCCTTAGAAGCCAGAAAAATGACTCAACCACAGCTTTCATAGATAGAGATAGCAACCCACTGGGCACACACCGGTTGAATCAACGTTGTTTCCACATCATTTCAATGAAATTACTTTGAACCATGTGGAATATATGTTGAATTATCTGTGCCCAGTAGGAAGCCCTCTCTCTAATTATTATTATTTTCATTCACTCACCCTCTCACAAGTTACTAATGTTAGGTTTGTGTAATGTGACATGAATTTTTGTAGTCATAATTAAGCTTGTGATTGTCGTAGGGCTATTTGTATTACAGACGTAGAGAACTGCTATAGCTTGACTGAACTGTTACCCTCTCTCTCTAGATATATAGCACCTTCTCTAGTGTTCAATGTGTAGTATATATTCTGACCACACTTAATATTTACTTGTTTTCTTTATTTATTTGGATCCCCATTAGCTTTTGCAGAAGCATCAGCTACTATTTATGGGGTCCACAAAAAACACAAAGTAATACAACTATCAGGTTTCAGGTTAGATCCAAGTGCAGACTGTGTTGAAGTAACAATGTTTATTGCAACAACAGGTCAAGGTAGGCAGGGGTCGATAATCCAGAGTAGCGGCAAAGGTACCGGGCGGCAGGCAGGCAGGCTCAGGGTCGGGCAGGCAGGCTCAGGGTCTGTCAGGCAGAGTGGTCAGGCAGGCGGGCTCAGAGTCAGGACAGGCGGGGGTCAAAACCAGGAAGGCGAGAAAAGAGAGACTGGAAAAAGCAGGAGCTGAGACACAAACCTCTGGTTGACTTGAACAAACAAGACGAACTGGCAACAGACAAACAGAGAACACCAGTATAAATACACAGGGGATAATGGGAAAGATGGGTGACACCTGGAGGGGCGTGGAGACAATCACAAAGACAGGTGAAACAGATCAGTGCGTGACAAAAACACTGATAAACTGATAGACAAGGACAGTCACACACATTTTAAATACAATGATATACAAATAATACAACTACAAAATGTGTGTGTTAAAGTGTGTCTGTGTGTGCTTGTGTTTGTGTGTGTGTCCCCTCACAGTCCTCGCTGTTCCAGGAGATGTTGTTTAATACGTTTTTTAAAGGTAATTTTGCTGTTTGCTTGAGTAATTGGTTGGGAGTTCAATGCGATCATGGCTCTGTATAATACTGTGCATTAACCAATAACAAGTAATAAAAGGCTAAGGTACATTTTTATGAGGTAATGAGGGTAGTTTTCCCATAAATTCATTAATTCCAAGCCTTGGGAAAGACCCAAATACATGGGACAGATATATTCAATTATCAATATTTACTGCACGCCTGAATGAGAAAAACACACCTTGTGAATTAATTCTACAAAATTCTCCAGCGTTTCTGCACTATTAAATTAATAAACAAGAACTTGAGGCAGTGAAGGGATCACTCTGCTAATTCAATCAGTATTTCATTTACCAGATAGTTTAATTACCAACCAATCACTGCCCTCTTTGGCCCTGCAGGAGGTCTGATATGACTGATGAGTGCGCTTTCCCCTGCCCTCTCCCACACACTGGGAATGGGAAAAACATTTCCAAGAAGCAAAGTCTATTACCTTACATTGTTCATTTCCTACCAGTGTGGGTGTCTGAGTAATAATTTTTTAAATAAATAAAAACACAATGGAAAAATTATCCAGTCAGAACTTGAAAATATTAAACCAGGTAGAACATTTGTAAAATTCTAATGAACTTACAAAGTATGGGCAAAATGTATGGGCAAAATGTGGGCAAAATGATATTATTGACAATGAAAGTGGTGGGAATGTTGTGCCCTTGTCCTATAATTACTACATTTACTATCAATATAGCATTGTTTTCCAGATTGTATTTTGGCGATTATTTTTCGCAGTGCGTATATTGGGTCGCGACTGAGACAAACACCTGGTTCAATTTGAGTCCCGAGGCAAAACCAGTTGAGAACCACTGCTTTACAGTAGCCGTTAAAGCTTGTCTCTGAGTGTCTGGTTATGATAGGGCCCCACCACAGTTAAACTAATTATGCTCAGGACCTATTATTCCCAAAGCATAGGTGCCTTGTATTCATATTTAATGAAGGCTTGTCATTAAGATTAAGCATTAGTGTTCAACAGCAAGCTTTAGGTTGATGCCTTTCAGAGTTGCTGCAGTCTGAAAAAGCCCACACAATCCCATTTGCACCATGATCCCTTTTTTGAGCCGTTATTAAACATTCATTACATTATTGTGTAATCAGTGCAAAACAGTTGCTAATCTGATTTGACTAACATGGGTTAGCCTAGTGCTTGAAAATGGCCACCACGTACTGTACTTAAGCAGTTGTGACTGTATGTGTAGGGATTGTTGGGTGACCTGAACAACTGAAACAGTAGCTATGCTAGAACAGTTCCTCTTCACTGTCCCCTTACAGATCTGCCTCTCATACCAACAGCAGGGGTTGACTGCAGGTGACAGAATATGTAACACCCGATGCTATGATGTCTATTTGAGCTACAACATTTTATCCCAGTCAAGGATTCATTTAACCATTGGCTTAAATACTGCATCTACTGAAGTGGACATGGCACGTGTACTATCTCGTGTCATGGTCTGTCTATCTGGCCCACTGACACTTTATTGTGAGTTAGAGGCCTAATGTCAAACATCTTTAAATACAGCTGCCTCTGACAATTTAACTCAATGCCATTCAACATTTACTCAGAATTACACATGTATTTTTTACCTGTGTATACATATGTGAAACTATTTCAAAGGTAGCACAGTGTCTCACTGACAATGTGTAAGTTCAGAAATCTTTAGATTTTCTAAATCAATGATAACAGGTCCATGAGAACATACAGTAAAGCTCATGACCAAGGGAAGACTATGAATGACTATGTTAAGGCTGTAAATCAATATATTCAGTTAAGATGCTAAATCTATCTTTATTTTCCTTGTTCCCTTGTACGGGTATGTTTATTGATGGACCTGTTGAAAGACATGCTGTATACTCATATAAACTGGGGTTCACCATTTTTGTTGTTGTTAATGTATCGTCCACTATACTCAACTCTGAGTCACTGCTTAGCTCATCATTTGTTAATGAAGCATTGACCTCACCATCACACAGTAGCACATCCAGCATTACCTTACATGGTCATATACACTGGGTAGATACAACATTCAAAGGATGTAGCTATAGTAGTTGTTGCTGGTGCGATCTGTAAAACACGCAGCAACACACCTCGATGTTGCAACAAATAATTCATCGCAACATCGAGTGAGATCTGGGAGCTTCACTTGTATCAGAGAATATAGATATTTAATAGTGACTCCTAGTCAGACCCTTTCTTTTCTACAATGCTGGTAAATGAAAAAAATTGGTAGTCTGCACTCGGTTCCGCTGCTCTACGAGGTTACTTGCTCTCAGCTAACTACAGCCGGTCAATTTCGTATACTAAAGGACAGCTTTCAAATGGAGCCAGTTTTGTTCAGAGTGAGTAGTCACCATTAGTGGCAGGCCTGGAAAGCATGAGCGATGGATAGAATAACGGGGGCTTTATTAGTAGATGTGTTTCTGGAGACAAAGAGCGACCACAACAGGTAAAGATACAAAGACTTGACATCTGCAGTTAGGATCAGGCTTCCAGGAGAGCAGATTGCCTATTACTATGTAGTAAATCTTCATCTTCAGTATTAACACAGATTATACAATGTCTACTTTACATGAGTGACTGACGACAATGTGATGATCCAAGAGCCAATTTACAGTACAGTACATTACAGTACAGTACATTACAGTACAGTCCATAACAGTACAGTACATTACAGTACAGTCCATAACAGTACAGTACATTACAGTGCAGTCCATAACAGTACAGTACATTACAGTACAGTCCATAACAGTACAGTCCATAACAGTACAGTACATTACAGTGCAGTCCATAACAGTACAGTACATTACAGTACAGTCCACAACAGTACAGTCCATAACAGTACAGTCCATAACAGTACAGTACAGTACAGTCCATAACAGTACAGTACATTACAGTGCAGTCCATAACAGTACAGTACAGTACATTACAGTACAGTCCATAACAGTACAGTACATTACAGTACAGTCCATAACAGTACAGTCCATAACAGTACAGTACAGTACATTACAGTACAGTCCATAACAGTACAGTACATTACAGTGCAGTCCATAACAGTACAGTACATTACAGTACAGTCCATAACACTGACAAATGAATGAGGAGCAGTCAAACATGTTTTGTAACCAAGCTGAATGCACTCTCTTATAGTATGTCCCACAGTGTTCTACAATGTGCTACTTAACATAAATATGGTGCAGTATCGTTATTCGTTGTGCTGCTGGTACTGATACCAGTTCCACTGATTGTCACCTGTTGCTGCCTTTGTTCTCCAGAACTGGGGATAGGAAGGAAGTAGGTTATTTTTAAATAGATGTTTTATCAGACAATATTGTGTTGAATATGTCCCACAGAAACTCTCTACAAACAACCAAGAGGAAATTGCTTTCTGAAAAATGCTCCCCTGTACATTTTCATTCATTCCATTCAAATGGACTCTTGTCTATGAAAGTTAACTTGTAATACAGAAAGCCTCTGCTGTGTTAGGTTTGTCCTATACCTGGACCTATTACCACCTTCTAAAAGGGGTTTGGGGCTTTTGTGAAAGCTATTGCTCTGTCTAGTCTTGAAACTGTTGAAGACCATCACAGGAAAGTAATTGGTTGTGCTCTACAACTTCTAGCATCACCTACAGTTTCCCTTTTATCCCTCTTGACCTTTGTAGTATGAATATTGCTCAGCCAGTGGCATTCACCTAGACTGTGATGTATGGTCATTTAAGTCCAGCATCTCTGCTCATGACTAGGCACTGTGCCACTGCAGCACATTTTCTATTTGGAGTATGGATATTATAGCTATTTATACAATATATGTACCTGCATCTACTGTCAATGAAGATAGAAGAGAATACATTTTGAATGAGTCCCCCAACTCCCCCAAAAATCGAAATAACTGAAATTCCAATGGAATCTTGCTTAAATAGAGGAAGTTAATTGTCAACAATGAACATGCGAAAACCTTATTGGCTAAAACCTAGTTCCAACCCATTGTCCCACCTGACCTTCAGCACCATTCTCAATAGTTCATAGTTCATAGTTCACGCTGTTAGCATATTGACCTTGACACTGTGTTTCAGCAATGGCCTATCAACAGCTCAGTTAAACAGGACAGGAAAGTATAAATCTCAATAATGTATATCTAATCCCACAACATAAAATATGTGCCCAGTACAGATACATAATCATTGAGGCAGATATATCTGCTGTTTTTTCCCAATAAGAATATTAATGTCATTAATCAACCATGAAGTAATCCCAGCTGGCCATGAGAGCTTAATGTCAACCAAGTTACTAATTCACAGCCCGTTACCTAAACTGTGTAATAATAATCATCTTTAAAACATTGTTGATGATTCTCCCATTTAGTGAATACACCTCAGGGGGTTGAATTTGGTGTGGAGCCTGGGTCCTCTAGGTAATGTACCAGAAATGTTGACCTTGTCTAATTTCTCAGCTTGTTGCTGTAAACAGTCTGTGAGGTTAAATAATGGTGTTTACTGTGGATCTAGTTGATATGTTCTAAGGAATATTTAATTTTTGTAGAGCAGCAATTTAAAAAATATATATTTGATGATCAAACAGCTGAATCTTTTTTCAGATCCTTTTGGTACATTATCTGTGTACATATTCAGTCTTTTGCTCATTTGGATCTAATCAGATTGGAACATCTAACAAGTGGAACTATAGAGCAAATACTTTGTGCTATATAACAGTACTATTTCTTCTCTGCTACATAATGGCTTTGCTAATAATCATAATCCTCACAGGAGTCTGGCCCAAATTCAATTACATTTCCATTTTATCTCTCCTTTGACATGTGCTAATAATGACACCTTTGTTAGAGAGATAATGTAAGGGGGACAGAGTGTACCGTACAGTAGCTTCCACTGTAAAAGAGCTGTGATAGGGAAGGATGGTTAACAATGCTGTCAAAGCAATGCAAATGAAAACGACTCCGTCTTCCCACCAAAGCTCGACATCGGACCAACTTTCATCTGACCCCACAGTGGACAGTTTGAAGGATAAATCAACTGTGAGGAAAGGGCAGGGACAATGCGGGCGGTGGGGGGGGGGGGTTGGACTGCAGCACCGCGTGAGGCTTCACTCTCACTAATTTCAGCAATTGCCAACCTGCTCTCTGTTTTAATCAGCTGGTCCTGGCACCATCAAAGCAAACATCTCAGTGCTGGCTGGGACCTGCTTGGTAATGCTGAACACCATTTAGCTGAGGGGAAGTCAGGCTCATTTCAGACAAACGGAGAACAACCCACCCATCACTCATTAGTCAGCATCTCAGCGTTGCTTTTTCATTTGAAACAAAAGCGTTTCACTTATTTGGAGTCGCATGACGCCTCAGAGATTTCTGTTGCTGCGTCACGCAAACTGAAATTGTGAATTGTGCTTTTCCAAGAATGATAGATGTTCTGCAGACCTCTTCACATGTCGGAAATTCCCCAAATAAATTAGTATCTTTCTTAAAAAGGTGTGGAAACTAGCAATGATGTATTCAGTCACGTTGTCACTGATTGGCATATCTACTGTATAGCTTGTTTCTCATTTCCACGTAAAGCACCTGGAGCAGAGGAGACATCTCCTTTCTATGTTCTCATCTCCATTCTCCTTGTTGTGTTGCCATATACTCCACACCATCCAGAGAGCCTAATACACATGTTATTAACACAATAGCAGGATATCCACATATTGTAGGTTTCTCATCTCCATGCCTGAAATGTAATTAGAAAGTGTTAGAGTGAAGAAGAAAACAATCCCAATAGGTATCATACTCCCCTGAGGCTGCACATGGCAACATCCTGTTGTAATGACATCAGCACCAAGAGAGTCACATGAATAATTCACACGAATAACAACTAGTGTATGTCAAACCATTTCAATATGATTTGACAAGGGCATACCGTCTGTTGCATGGTGTTATAGTAGTAACATGATTATTGTGACTGGTTTCAATCGGAGATGTGACATCAGTTTGGTTTATCACGACCACTGGGTTTCTTACAGTTTTATTTGACCATTGGTTTCATTGCATAATGCATTATTCTGTTATCATTGTCTGAGGCTGGGGACATTCTCCTGCTGTTATGCATTTTAGTGAAATTTCTGCATTTTTGATATGGAGTGCTCTCTCTCTCTCTTTCCTCTCTCCATTTATCTTTCTGTCTTTCTTTCTTTCTTTCTTTCTTTCTGTCTGTCTCTCTCTCTTTTATAGACAAGCACCAACCCAATCTGGCAAACCAGTCTGAGAAACTATTCCTTTAATAGATGCTATTCAAATTCGGTCCTAACGGAGCAACAGTGTTGTCCTACTCTGCTCAGAGCAATGGGAGTCTAAATAGATTTGTGATAAGATTGGCTGCAGTCCAGTGATTTCTAATTTCGAGGTCCCCCTTTCTGGGTCCCCCTTTCACTGAACTTAAGTCCTTGACACTCATTACATTACCACAGGTCATTTATACAGTATCAGACAGGGAAAGCTATTGAGCTGCTGTGCCAGACCTGCACAATATCGCTGGCTCCTTTACGCTGCCAGTAATTTAGATGAATGTTGTGCCAAACTGGCGCAATCTATCTGGCACATTTAGGCTGCCATAAATATATATGAATGTATATGATTCACGTGATTCATACAGAATGCCATAGTTGGTTGTCATAGATTTGCATTTCCATTTCTATGAGGTTCCGTTTCGAGGCTCCACTGGGAGAATGGAATGGAAGAATACAAGATTCATTCCAAGTGTTTTACTGTAACATGGTCTGAATATTTTTGATGTGTACCTCATTCCATGTTTCCTCTCTCTCCATTTAATATCCACAGCTGCATTGCTATCTGTGGGATGGATCTAAATATATGTGGCATGGGTTTCTTCATTATTGGCTCAGTAAGCCTCCTAAGACTCTCTAGGGTAAATATCAAATAACACAGTACCTTCTAATGTTCATCCAAGATTGTCATATTGTGATGTATGTCCTTTTCAAAGGATCATTCTCTCAGCTGGCAGATTTTACCACTAGCCATTTGAGATTTCCCATCCTGGGAAATAGTGTCTGTCTGTCTGTCTGTCTAGAAATTATATAATTTAGAAGAAGCGTAGGCTGTATTTTTGCATCATAATGGAAAAAGGAAAGAATAAAAAATCTGGAAAATTCTCCCCGACAAAAAACTGATCAAGTTAATTAAGGTCTGACATCTGTATATTTTTCTTAACGGTGCAATATGCAGAAAAGCATCCACCATTTTCTGGATGCTAAAATTCTAATAGTACGCCTAATTTCTGTTTATGTGACAACAAGCAGTCATTGTGTAGAGAATCATTGTACTATCTAAACCTCTGTGAAATGTATTTTCCATAACCAGAAATATTGTATGTTTTTAGCTGTTTGAAGCTGGTGTACAAAACCGAATGTAAAAGACGCAAAAACTAAACTAAACGGGAAGCATCTTAGACTTGCTTTCAATGAGAATGACAGATCTATAACTCATATTTCAATTGAATTCGTTCCGGTCGCCAAATTATAGCAGCCATACCTTGGCAATTGTTGTGTTTAGATTTAGGAGGAGAATTTTTCCAGGATTCAAAAAGCATTTTCCTTCAAATATATTTTTCAATACCTCACGGTTCAAAACAGGGCAGCACGGCTGGCCCTTGGATGTACACAGAGAACTAATATTAATAATATGCATGTCAATCTCTCCTGGCTGAAAGTGGAGGAGAGATTGACTTCATCACTACTTCTATTTCTGAGAGGTATTGAATGTTGAATGCACCTAGCTGTCTGTCTAAACTACTGGCACACAGCTCGGACACCCATGCATACCCAACAAGACATGCCATGAGGTCTCTTCACAGTCCCCATGTCCAGTACAGACTATGGGTGTAACGTCTGCCTCCAGCTCACACTCTCAAACACGTAGATCCCCTAAACGCAGCTCTCTTTCCAGCCCACTTTCCAGCTCACACTCTCAAACACGTAGATCCCCTAAACGCAGCTCTCTTTCCAGCCCACTTTCCAGCTCACACTCTCAATCACATAGATCCCTTGAACGCAGCTCACTTTCCAGCCCACTTTCCAGCTCACACTCTCAATCACATAGATCCCCTGAACGCAGCTCACTCTCCAGATCTCAATCACCTGAATTCTGTAAAATTAGATTTAAAAAACAGATAAAACAATACCTTATGGAACAGCGGGGACTGTGAAGCAACACAAACATTGTCTCACACACACACACACACACACACACACACACACACACACACACACACACACACACACACACACACACACACACACACACACACACACACACACACACACACACACACATTGATTTAGTACTGTAGATATGTGGTAGTGGTGGAGTAGGGGCCTGAGGGCACACAGTGTGTTGTGAAAATATTGTAATATTTAAAAATGGTATAAACTGACTTAATTTTGCTGGACCCCAGGAAGAGTAGCTGCTGCTTTGGCAGCAGTTAAGGGGGATCCATAATAAATACAAATACAAATGCTTAATGGAAATCTATCATTCCCAAGTGTTTAAGTCCTCTCAAATTTTAGACCTGTCACCTGGCTATGGAAACCTCTCTCTCCCTCTCTCTCCCTCTATATATATCTCTCTCCCTCTCTCTCCCTCTCTATATATATCTCTCTCTCTCTATATATCTCTCTCTATATATCTCTCTCTCTCTATATATACTGTATATATATATATATATATATATCTCAAATGACACCAGTTGCTCCGTGAAAACTCATTTCACAGCATTAACACACCCGTTGGACATGCTTCATCATAACGTCAATGCATGGTAGAATGGAGTAAAAAGAGCTTCACTTTTACCCCTGTACGGAGGGAATTCCAAAGTTTGGTTTGAGAACCAAGCGGCCCAATTATGCTAAGCACAAAGAACTGTTTAGTATATCAAGGGCAACATCAAATCCAGTTCCCATCACCATCAACATGCTCTATTTTATCTGCCAGTCCTCGGGGGGAGAACTTAGAGGAAAGATTCAGGCTGTGAAAGGGAATAGAAGTAGGAGCAATTAGTTTTAAATCAGCTCTTCCTTCCCTGATATCATTACAGGGAGAGAATGTGCCAATAAACAGGCTGTTGGATAACATCAAGGTCCAAGTCTAGATTATTACCCTTGCTGATCAGGATGGATTGGTTCCTATATCAACATAACCTGAAGGAAAAAGGGGGAGTCTTGCAAGCCAAAGAACACCATCCCAACCATGAAGCACGGGGGTGGCAGCATCATGTTGTGGGGGTGCGTTGCTGCAGGAGGGACTGGTGCACTGCAGGAGGGAATGAGAATTATGAGGATATATTGAAGCAACATCTCAAGACATCAGCAAGGAAGTTAAAGTTTGATCGCAAATGGGTATTCCAAATGGACAATGACCCCAAGTATACTTTCAAAGTTGTGGCAAAATTGCTTAAGGACAACAAAGTCAAGGTATTGGAGTGGCCATCACAAAGCCCTGACCTCAATCCCTTAGAAAATTTGTGGGCAGAACTGAAAAAGCGTGTGCAAGCAAGGAGGCCTACAAACCTGACTCAGTTACACAAGCTCTGTCAGGAGAAATGGGCCAAAATTCACCCAACCTATTGTGGGAAGCTTGTGGAAGGCTACCCAAAATGTTTGACCCAAGTTAAACAATTTAAAGGCAATGCTACGAAATACTAATTGAGTGTATATAACCTTCTGACCCACTGGGAATGTGATGAAAGAAATTAAAGCTGAAATAAATCATTCTCTCTACTATTATTCTGACATTTCACATTCTTAAAATAAAAAGTGGTGATCCTAACTGACCTAAGACAGGGAATTGTTACTTGGATTACATGTCAGGAATGGTGAAAAACTGAGTTTAAATGTATTTGGCTAAGGTGTATGTAAACTTCCGACTTCAACTGTATGTGTGCATCTCAACATTTGTGTCCTGGTTCTCAATAGAGTTCACTGTGATGTTTTCTGATGAAGTCCTGAAAGAACATTACTGTTGTCTTTCTGAGTTCCTTTGTATCTGGGTCACACAGGCCTCTCCAAATCTCAGTAGTCTGTCCCTTCTGTCTCACCTGGCTTTCATGTGAATCGAAGTCAAATGGATGCGTAGGAGCTTCTGTAGGATGATAATTACCTTCTCAGGGGCAGAAGAGACAGCAGAGCTTTCTGTCAAAACGTTCATACCGCCACCATGTGGTAAACCTATGGTTAAAGTCCTGGTTGCAATGATGCCATGTTGTAGTACAGATGTAGGATCTTAATTTGGTCACTCTTTTGTTGCTGATAATATCCCCGTACCATAGGAAATGCAGATGAGCTTTGTGATTTACATGAATTCACTGAAAACCCATACTAACACATTCTTATATTAACAGTATTGCACTTTTCATGTAGCCTACTTTTAGCCAGGCAATAGTTTAACATTCACCCAAGCAAGATTATGGACTAAACATAAAAATCCTGTTTCTGCAGGATTATTTTGCTGTGACAATATAATGAAAATGTATATCCTATATACACTGTATTCCACTGACCTTTTCATTCACACATAATAAGTTAGATACATAAACTTGGGTCTGTAAATCGTGGCATGATTAAACCAATCATTAGTTTGGTAACTATCATTAGTTTGAATAATAAAGGCCCATGTTTAATTCCCCAAAGTAGCACTAATGATTATGGAAATAACGACAGTAACAAAGGTGCATAATGAGTAATTGTTTGTGGTGTTTAGAGTGTCACAGTGTCATCAATACCTGATTTTCTGAGAAAACCCGTCACAATCCCGAGTGCCATACTGTACTTGTAAAGGAGTCAATTTGTAGGGAAAAACAATCAGTGGAACAAAGTGAGACTCAGATTGGGTCTCATTGTCAGACAGACAGGTTAAGGACACCCAATCCATCACAGTGAGGGTTGCAGGTTCCTACTGTTGTCTCAGTGCTCTATAATACACCTTAGTGTATGTTTGCCTAAACAGTCTGCGTAGGAGATTGTTCCAGAAAACCATGACTGAAAATGGCATCACGTCTCTGTTGCATAAGGTTCAGGTGAATCTGTGCGTTGCGTTGTTATTGATGTCAGCAACTTGACATTTCCAAACGTCTGCATTCCCTCTGGATTCTGTCTGGTTAAACACCACACCGTGCTAGCCCTATTTGGGCTCCTGAGTTGCGCAGCGGTCTAAGGCACTGCAATAAAAGTATAAAATACTTATGTCATGCCATAAAATGCAAATTAATTACTTAAAAATCATACAATGTGATTTTCTGATTTTTTTTTTAGATTCCGTCTCTCACAGTTGAAGTGTACCTATGATAAAAATTACAGACCTCTACATGCTTTTTAAGTAGGAAAACCTGCAAAATCGGCAGTGTATCAAATACTTGTTCTCTCCACTGTATGTCCAGTTCCCCGGTTCTCTTCCACATTGTGTTTCTGTCTGTTCCAGACCTTTAAATCAACAATTGAGCTAATACTAAATAACACAGAGGTAATCTGGCTTGTCTGTGTTTTCCAGATTGAATTAAGTCAAATACAGATCTTGTGTCGTACCTGTATGTCCAGTATTTCATAGACTGACAACTCCAACTACTGGCAAAGCTAATCTGGTGTTCTAACCATTGAAATTAGTTAAATATAGTGCTTGTGTGGTGTAGCGCTATACTTCTCATAGTGACAGCTCTGAGCAGAGCACAGGCATTCTGCTTAACAGAGAAAGTAAATCACCCTTTTTACATATCTTTTTTGGGGATTCAGAATATTGCAGTTGAACTTGAAACATACGGATTTCAATACACTGTCTGCCAAGTTTGATACCAATAAGTGTTGTTTTCAGACTGCTGACTACTTTTGATTGATACGAGAGAGAGTCATCTACTGTATTTTAGCCCACCAGTCAGACTCAGTTCGGAGAGACATCTATTTTAGCCCACCAGTCAGAATCAGTTCAGCCATTGAGGGTTTGTTTTTCCTCTCTGTTGGAGAGGGACTTTGTTGAGTTGACAGAGGTATTGATTTTGCAGCATGTCTCCCATCTGTCATGCTAATCCACATGAATGCTGGACACCCAAGCAAAATATTGTCTGGCTAAATCTGATGAAAGGTCACCTCTGCTTTATTTAAGACTGTAAATCATACTGTTTAAGGGGATGGCCATGGAACCCAGAGCTTTACAAATATCTCCCATCGCAGTGGCTGCTGCCACCACACTGTTCATGTGTATGTTGATTTTACTTTTATGATGTGTAACTTTTCGGAAGGCCGAATAAAAGGTGCGTCTTTATTGGAACAATATCACTTTTGGGGTGATACAGTACTACCAGCTAATTCCCATGGTCCTCTTTGGGCTAGGTGGGGTACTAGTAACCCACTTCGACAACATCCAGTGAAATTGCAGAGCGCAAAATTCAAAATGCAAAAATCGTAATATTAAACATTCATGAAAATACAAGTGTCATACATAATTTAAAAGCTTAAGTTCTTGTTAATCCAACCGCTTTGTCAGATTT
The DNA here is from genome assembly GCF_034236695.1 of Oncorhynchus nerka. NCBI lineage: Eukaryota > Metazoa > Chordata > Actinopteri > Salmoniformes > Salmonidae > Oncorhynchus > Oncorhynchus nerka. The sequence continues at coordinate 80,384,983 of NC_088423.1, forward strand.
CAAAAAGGCTTTACAGCGAAAGCATACCATGCGATTATCAGGACAGTGCCCCTCATACAAAATCATTAATAACATTTTCCAAACCAGCAGAGGCGTCACAAAATTCAGAAATAGCGATAAAATAAATTACTTACCTTTGTAGATCTTCCTCTGTTTGTTATCCCAAGGGTCCCAGCTACACAACAAATGGCCGTTTTGTTCGATAAGGTCCTTCATTATATCCCCAAAAATTCAGTTTAGTTGGCGCGTTTGATTCAGTAATCCATCCGTTCCACTCGTTCAACATGCATACAAAGGAATCCCAAAAGTTACCAATAAACTTCATCCAAACAAGTCAAACAACATTTCTAATCATCAAAAAGAAAGGAGGACCAAGGCACTCTTCACATAATTAATTAAAATGCCTTTATTAGTATGGCATGTTCAATAGAACATAAACCGACGCGTTTCGGCTGCATGGCCTTCGTCAGGGAGTACGTTTCTAATCACCCTCAGTTACCCTAATATGTAAATAAACAATACAATTTAAGACGAAATATAGTATGTTCAATACCGGAGATAAATAACAAAGTGCGCGCCCTCATCCACAAGCACCACATGACTACAGTCAAAATTGACTTGAAAAACTACAATTACTAACAAATTTTTCAAAAAAACAAGCCTGAAAGCCTTTCTAAAGATCAAATCAAAATCAAATCAAATCAAATGTATTTATATAGCCCTTCTTACATCAGCTGATATCTCAAAGTGCTGTACAGAAACCCAGCCTAAAACCCCAAACAGCAAGCAATGCAGGTGTAGAAGCACAGTGGCTAGGAAAAACTTCCTAGAAAGGCCAAAACCTAGGAAGAAACCTAGAGAGGAACCAGGCTATGAGGGGTGGCCAGTCCTCTTCTGGCTGTACCGGGTGGAGATTATAACAGAACATGGCCAAGATGTTCAAATGTTCATAAATGACCAGCATGGTCAAATAATAATAATCACAGTAGTTGTTCAGGGTGCAACAGGTCAGCACCTCAGGAGTAAATGTCAGCTGGCTTTTCATAGCCGATCATTGAGTCTCTCTACTGCTCCTGCTGTCTCTAGAGAGTTGAAAACAGCAGGTCTGAGACAGGTAGCACGTCCGGTGAACAGGTCAGAGTTGCATAGCCGCAGGCAGAACAATTGAAACTGGAGCAGCAGCACGGCCAGGTGGACTGGGGACATTCAAGGAGTCATCATGCAAGGTAGTCCTGAGGCATGGTTCTAGGGCTCAGGTCCCCCGAGAGAGAGAAAGAATTAGAGATAGCATACTTAAATTCACACAGGACACCGGATAAGACAGGATAAGTACTCCAGATATAACAGACTGACCCTGGCCCCACGACACATAATCTACTGCAGCATAAATACTGGAGGCTGAGACAGGAGGGATCGGAGACACCGTGGCCCCATCCGATGCTACCCCCGGACAGGGCCAAACAGGCAGGATGTAACCCCACCCACTTTGCCAAAGCACAGCCCCCACACCACTAGAGGGTTGTCTTCAACCACCAACTTACCATCCTGAGACAAGGCCGAGTATAGCCCACAAAGATCTCCGCCACGGCACAACCCAAGGGGGGGCGCCAACCCAGACAGGAAGACCATGTCAGTGACTCAACCCACTCAAGTGACGCACCCCTCCTAGGGACGGCATGGAAGAGCACCAGTAAGCCAGTGACCTGGCCCCTGTAATAGGGTTAGAGGCAGAGAATCCCAGTGGAGAGAGGGGAACCGGCTAGGCAGAGACAGCAAGGGCAGTTCGTTGCTCCAGTGCCTTTCCGTTCACCTTGACACTCCTGGGCCAGACTACACTCAATCATAGGACCTACTGAAGAGATGAGTCTTCACTAAAGACTTAAAGGTTGAGACCGAGTCTGCGTCTCTCAAATGGGTAGGCAGACCATTCCATACAAATTGAGCTCTATAGGAGAAAGCCCTGCCTCCAGCTGTTTGCTTAGAAATTCTAGGCGGCCTGTGTCTTGTGACCGTAGCGTACGTGTAGGTATGTACGGCAGGACAAAATCGGAAAGATAGGTAGGAGCAAGCCCATGTAATGCTTTGTAGGTTATCAGTAAAACCTTGAAATCAGCCCTTGCCTTAACAGGAAGCCAGTGTAGGGAGGCTAGCACTGGAGTAATATGATCAAATATGTTGGTTCTAGTCAGGATTCTAGCAGCCGTATTTAGCACTAACTGAAGTTGTTTTAGTGCTTTATCCAGGTAGCCGGAATGTAGAGCATTGCAGTAGTCTAACCTAGAAGTAACAAAAGCATGGATTCATTTTTCTGCATCAAGAGGTAAAATATATAGTGAAAACAATAGTAGTCCTAAAACGGAACCTTAAAGGAACACCAACATTTACAGTTGATTTGTCAGAGGACAAACCATTCACAGAGACAAACTGATATCTTTCCGACAGATAAGATCTAAACCAGGCCAGAAATTGTCAGTGTAGACCAATTTGGGTTTCCAATCTCTCCAAAAGAATGTGGTGGTCGATGGTATCAAAAGCAGCACTAGGGTCTAGGAGCACGAGGACAGATGCAGAGCCTCGGTCTGACGCCATTAAAAGGTAATTTACCACCTTGACAAGTGCAGTCTCAGTGCTATGATGGGGTCTAAAACCAGACTGAAGCATTTCGTAATCATTGTTTGTCTTCAGGAAGGCAGTGAGTTTCTGCGCAACAGATTATTCTAAAATTTTTGAGAGTAATGGGAGATTCGATATAGGCCGATAGTTTTTAAAATATTTTCGGGGTCAAGGTTTGGCTTTTTCAAGAGAGGCTTTATTACTGCCACTTTTAGTGAGATTGGTTTACATCCAGTGGAGAGAGAGATGTTTATTATGTTCAACATAGGAGGGCCAAGCACAGGAAGCAGCTCTTTCAGTAGTTTAGTTGGAATAGGGTCCAGTATGCAGCTTGAAGGTTTAGAGGCCATGATTATTTTCATAATTATGTCAAGAGATATAGTACTTAAACACTTGAGTGTCTCCCTTGATCCTAGGTCCTGGCAGAGTTTTTCAAACTCAGGACAACTGAGCTTTGGAGGAATACGCAGATTTAAAGAGTCCATAATTTGCTTTCTAATGATCATGATCTTTTCCTCAAAGAAGTTCATGAATTTATTACTGCTGAAGTGAAAGCCATCCTCTCTTGGGGAATGCTGCTTTTTAGTTAGCTTTGCGACAGTATCAAAAATACATTTCGGATTGTTCTTATTTTCCTCAATTAGGTTGGAAAAATAGGATGATCGAGCAGCAGTGAGGGCTCTTCGATACTGCACAGTACTGTCTTTCCAAGCTAGTCGGAAGACTTCCAGTTTGGTGGAGCAGCAGTGAGGGCTCTTCGATACTGCACGGTACTGTCTTTCCAAACTAAACTTCCAGTTTGGTGTGGCGCCATTTCCGTTCCAATTTTCTGGAAGCTTGCTTCAGAGCTCGGGTATTTACTGTATACCAGGGAGCTAGTTTCTTATGACAAATGTTTTTAGTTTTTAGGAGTGCAACTGCATCTAGGGTATTGCGCAAGGTTAAATTGAGTTCCTCAGTTAGGTGGTTAACTGATTTTTATACTCTGACGTCCTTGGGTAGGCAGAGAGAGTCTGGAAGGGCATCAAGGAATCTTTGGGATGTCTGAGAATTTATAGCACGACTTTTGATGCTCCTTGGTTGGGGTCTGAGCTGATTATTTGTTGCGATTGCAAACGTAATAAAATGGTGGTCCGATAGTCTAGGATTATGAGGAAAAATATTAAGATCCACAACATTTATTCCATGGGACAAAACTAGGTCCAGAGTATGACTGTGGCAGTGAGTAGGTCCGGAGACATGTTGGACAAAACCCACTGAGTCGATGATGGTTCCGAAAGCCTTTTGGAGTGGGTCTGTGGACTTTTCCATGTGGATATTAAAGTCACCAAAAATTAGAATATTATCTGCTATGACTACAAGGTCCGATAGGAATTCAGGGAACTCAGTGAGGAACGCTGTATATGGCCCAGGAGGCTTGTAAACAGTAGCTATAAAATGTAATTGAGTAGGCTGCATAGATTTTATGACTAGAAGCTCAAAAGATGAAAACGTTGGGGGGGGGGGGGGGGGTAAATTTAAATTTGCTATCGTAAATGCGCAAATATGGTCACTAGTGTAACCAGGAGGTGAGGCCTCATTTAACACAGTAAATTCATCAGGCTTAAGCCATGTTTCAGTCAGGCTAATCACATCAAGATTATGATCAGTGATTAGTTCATTGACTATACAGTAACTGCTTTGAGTAGCCCTTTTTTGAGATGTGAGGTATCACGATCTCTTTCAATAATGGCAGGAATGGAGGAGGTCTTTATTCTAGTGAGATTGCTAAGGCGAACACCGCCATGTTTAGTTTTGCCCAACCTAGGTTGAGGAACAGACACAGTCTCACTGGGGATAGCTGAGCTGACTACACTGACTGTGCTAGTGGCAGACTCCACTAAGCTGGCAGGCTGGCTAACAGCCTGCTGCCTGGCCTGCACCCTATTTCATTGTGGAGCTAAGGGAGTTAGAGCCCTGTCTATGTTCATAGATAAGATGAGAGCACCCCTCCAGCTAGGATGGAGTCTGTCACTCCTCAACAGGCCAGGCTTGGTCCTGTTGTTGAGTCCAAGAAAGAGGGAGTCCAAGAAAGAGGGACAATTATCTACAAATTCTTTTATCTACAAAATCTTTTGGGAGGGGCAGAAAACAGTTTTCAACCAGCGATTGAGTTGTGAGACTGCTGTAGAGCTCATCACTCCCCCTAACTGGGAGGAGGCCAGAGACAATTACTCAATGCCGACACATCTTTGTAGCTGATTTACACGCTGAAGCTATGTTGCGCTTGGTGACCTCTGACTGTTTCATAAAGACTATTGACATCTAGTGGAAGCCATAGGAACTGCAATATGGGAGGAATTCCTTTGAATATCCAATAAACAAACATTTGAATGGGTGGTGACCTCAACAACAAAAACATTTCCGGATGGATTCTTCTCTGGTTTTTGCCTGCCATGTCAGTTCTATTATACGCACAGACATAATTTTTTAACAGTTTTAGAAACCTCAGAGTGTTTTCCATCCAATGCTACCAATTATATGCATATCCTAGCTTCTGGGCCTGAGTAACAGGCAGTTTACTTTGGACACATCAGTCATCTGAACTTCCGAATACTGTCCCCTCACCTTAAGAAGTTATTAATGGGTCTTTGGTAACATTAAGTATTAGAAATATACAATATCTTCTTGTTAAAGAGAACTTGTAAGATACACTATATGCACTCAGCTGTTGGAGAGGACTTGATAAGATGTGTCTCCCAGTGGGCATTGGCGCTTGCGTGACTACTTGTGTGCACTCAGAATTATATTGACTCACTCTGTTAACATACACCTTTCAAATTGTGCAGAGGGTCCAGCAAGAAGCCACACATCGAACTAATAACATGTCTGCCTCTCTGCACCTGCTCTTTCTCTGCCAATTGGAGGCTGGAAAATAAAAGCATTCTAGTGTTTTACTTTCAAAGTGTTGCTTTTGACTTGTTGACTACTATTATATCTCTGTACCAAGCAAGCTGAAATAGAAAAGTACAGATAAATAACCTGACTTGAGATGTAGCACTGAAACTGGAATGGACTCGTCTTTTCCTGTGTCCTTCTCCAACTGTCCAACTGTATCAACACAACATGTAATTCTCCTCTTCATATTTCATATAATAACATCGAAATTTGCTAAATCCACCCACATGGATTTCAACTTGTGGAGGCATCTTTTTGCCAGCATGGTTGGCAGCATGTGTATGGCAGACTATTTATTTGTTCTTAAGCAGAAAGACCCTAGCTGGCAAACTAGCCTTTCATGAAAGCGTTTGAGTAAAGGACAGACTGTAACTTACACCATGGGCTAGCTAGAACACTGTGTTTTTAAAAGGTTGACACAGAAAGGCTGTGATGTGTGAAGCTAGCGTGTAGTCAGGCTGTTCCGAATCCTTAAATGCACTTAATGCACTTCAAAACCAAACCAATCCACATGGGACTGCCCACAATTTTACCTGGTGAAATGGTGCTGACCACAACAAACAGAATATACAGAAAGAATATATACAGGATAAACAGAATATACAGAGAATATATTGACAAATATATGATGCTCTGATGCTCACAGACTTGGTCAGTTTATACTACCCACATGTCTGGGAGAGGCCTTTTTACATGTCTTGTCATGCTTGTCACTGAATGCAAAACAAACGCCATTCCCCACTGGGCACAGATATCAATTCAACATCTATTCCACGTTGGTTCAACATCATTTAATTGAAATGACGTGGAAACAACATTGATTCAACCAGTTTGTGCCCAGTGGGCCCTCATTTTGGATGGAAAGACAGATCTGTACTGTCTTTAGTTACTTTGGGTATATTGGAGCTACGATGTACAGTGCCGTGAAAACGTTTTCTCCCCATTTAAGATTTTCTCTATTTTTGCGTATTTTTGATACTGAATGTTATCAGATCTTCAACCAAAACCTAATATTAGATAAAGGGAACCCGAGTGAACTAATAACACACAAAAAATAATACTTATTTGATTTATTTAATTAACAAAGTTATGCAACACCCAATACCCCTATGTGAAAAGTAATTTCCCCCTGGTTTTCCACCTTTAACTGTGATGATTGCAACCAAATGCTTCCTGTAGTTGTTGATCAGTCTCTCACATCGCAGAGGAGGAATTTTGTCCTACTCGAATATTAAGCTCATATTACGCTCATGTAATTCATCCAAATAGACAAACCGACAAAATTTGATGCATCAGTGCTAGTATCTCCCAGGACTTCCTGTTTTTGGCCTTGCTTATTAATGAGGTTTAGATATAGCCCCTTCACAGCTAATGAAGGACACATATTTAGTGTAATATATGCACAGCTTCCAAGGTCTTAGTCAGACTTTAGTGCAATATGAGTTTTTACAATCTATTATGATGTGGCTTCATATTACAGCATTATGTATACACTTTAATATGGGTTGCTGATTGAATACAACTGTGAAGGAAAAGCAGTGTTTAATTGAATTAAACTGTAATTAGCATTATTGTGTTTGGTGCTGCAATTATTTGATTGAATGTGAAGAGTGTAATTCAGTAAAGGACAGTACAAAAGAGCACAGCTTAGGGGACTCCTCTGCATTAGGTTTCAGGTAGGTGATAGAGTTACACCTCTCTCTCTCTCTCTCTCTCTCTCTCTCTCTCTCTCTCTCTCTCTCTCTCTGTCTGTCTCTCTCTCTCTCTCTCTCTCTCTCTCTCTCTCTCTCTCTCTCTGTCTCTCTGTCTCTCTCTCTCTCTCTCTCTCTCTCTGTCTCTCTCTCTCTCTCTCTCTCTCTCTCTCTCTCTCTCTCTCTCTCTCTCTCTCTCTCTCTGTCTCTCTCTCTCTCTCTCTCTCTCTCTCTCTCTAGAGGTCACCGTCACAGGGAGCAGGGGAATGTGTGAGGTGGCTGGGGGCCGCTGCCGGCTGAGGTGTGGGGCTGACTGTATGTTAGATGGGGGAATTGTGGGATGTTACGTATGTCAGCAACATGAACAGAAAGATTGCGAGACATTGCCACTATCATACTGTAGCCAATTGGACAACCGGAACAAAGGAGTGCAGAAACAGACCTATGCATTAGCTGTGCTTGATTGAATTTGCTGAGCACAATGGAAACAAAATAATAATCCCAAAAGTGCAAATACTTCCCGCCTGGTGCCCCAGGCAGCCTCAGTCAGTTGCTCAGATTATTTGAAATGTTTCTCTCTAGCCTCATGCAGTAGTACTCTTTAATGAGCTCCCAGTAGCTGGTCTGCTGGGTTTCAGGCTGCTATAGTTGGAAAATTACTCAAATGTGCTTATAAAATATAATTCTGCATTTTGCACAATATCGATATCTAAACCCAGATTAAGATTTTTTTTTGACCATTGTCTTAATGAGATATTGTGTGTGTGTCATTTTTGCATGTTGCTTGTAGCACACTGTAGATGTTCTGCAGGTTGAGGTCAGGAAGTCAAATAGGCCGAATATGAAGCTCTCTGGTCTGAATTTGTAATTCTATGTAACAGCATTGACAATAGTCCAGTGATTGGACACTAACACTATGGCTTTGCATTTATTGAATTAAGGATGTTTAAAAAGCATTCACTAAGTCCAAAGCTTCATATAGCAGTGTAGCTAGGACATTGGCACTCTCAGGCGTGCTGTCTAATATTCTGTCTTTTGACACGTGAACATGGGAACACTACTGCAGGGGCTGTCTGTATGTTAATAGCCTACCTGTGACTTCATCTGTAGCATTTGCTGTTATGCACCATAGAGAGAATAGCTACTCTAAGGGTGTTTGGGTGTTATGTGTGAGGGTGTTTGAGCATGTCTGTTTGCGTCTGAGCCGTCATCAGCCCTTTGTCTGAGTGTGTCTGGGTGTACGTGTCCCCTGCAGAGCCAGGTCACCGTCACAGGGAGCAGGGGAATGTGTGAGGTGGCTGGGGGCCGCTGCCGGCTGAGGTGTGGGGCTGACTGTATGTTAGATGGGGGAATTGTGGGATGTTACGTATGTCAGCAACATGAACAGAAAGATTGCGAGACATTGCCACTATCATACTGTAGCCAATTGGACAACCGGAACAAAGGAGTGCAGAAACAGACCTATGCATTAGCTGTGCTTGATTGAATTTGCTGAGCACAATGGAAACAAAATAATAATCCCAAAAGTGCAAATACTTCCCGCCTGGTGCCCCAGGCAGCCTCAGTCAGTTGCTCAGATTATTTGAAAGAAAACAAATGCCATCTGAGCACTGGTCTTTTCTACATAACAGAATAACAGTCAGTTTGGTGGCTAATCTCATTTACCGATGGGTAATCTCCATCACAGCAGCAGAATGGATTACTCCTGACCACAGATCAGCCAGCTGCCATAAATAAGGACAATTAGCTCTGCGGTGAATATGATTTTGCCTCCCATTTTACCCCTGTCAAACCCTGGGCTCAGGTAGTAATTGAATAGTGAATGGAATAGGGCCACCAACTGAATCTTTCTTTGTCCCTTTGTTATGGTGCCAATAATTTAATTCGGACCATAAATCGTTTCTGGGCCACCTGTTTCAGTATTGCCAAGGGAAGTTAGATATGCAGTAAGTTATACAGAACAGAATACAAGTTTGTCATTGCAAGCTGTGCTACGTTCAGTCCACATACAGTTTTTGTGTTTTTCCTGTAATCATACTTTAAAAGACCACAGTGCATACTAAATACTAATAGCTATATCCCATAAATGGGAATTGGGAATATGGTAGAAAAAATGAAACATTATTATCAGAATACATTTTGCAAACATCCTTGTGTGTTTGCTTAATGAATTCAGCAGATGGATACATACACTTCTCAGCATTTGATCCAGTTGATCAGAGGGCGTGTGTTCCCAGCAAAACAATAGATGCATATAAGAATTAGATATGTCCCTGGCTGATTGTGCTGGCTGATTTATCCATGACTGAAGGCCAGCCAAAGTGGTTTGATATCTGATTGACTGCTATTGGTCTCCAAGGTTATGACATCAGTTCATAACTCATACAGGCTGATGAATTGTTTCTTATTTTCAATTATATGTGTTCATTATTTATATTTTTCTAGTCTCATTCTGTATATTTATAGACGCCGTTGATGACCCACTATTCACCAGTATCTAGTTAACTTGTTACCTGTTACACCTGTTACGCACAGGTGCTGTCACGGCCGTCGTAAGAAGTGGACCAAGGTGCTGCGTGGTGAGCGTACACTTTCCTTTTTATTTTGGAATGACGCCAACAAAACAAGAAACAAAAGGAACAGCCGTGAAGCTTCCGGGGCTTTAGTGCCACAAACAAAGTTAACTACCCACACCGAAGGAGGGAAAAAGGGCTACCTAAGTATGATTCCCAATCAGAGACAACGATAGACCACTGTCCCTGATTGAGAACCATACCCGGCCAAAACATAGAAATAAAGAAACATAGAACACAAAACATAGAATGCCCACCCCACATCACACCCTGACCTAACCAAATAGAGAAATAAAACGGCTCTCTAAGGTCAGGGAGTGACAGTACCCCCCCCCCCCCCCCCCAAAAGGTGCGGACTCTGGCCGCAAAACCTGAACCTATAGGAGAGGGTCTGGGTGGGCATCTATCCACGGTGGCGGCTCTGGTGCGGGAAGTAGACCCCGCTCCACCTCTGGCTCACCCCACTTTAGTAGTGCCTCTGGTGTGGGGACCCTCGCCGCCAACCCTGGACTGAGGACCCTCTCTGCGGGCCCTGGACTGGGCACCCTCGTTGTGGGTCCCGGACTGGGCACCCTCGTTGCGGGCCTCGGACTGGGCACCCTCGCTGCGGGCCCCGGACTGGGCACCCTCGCTGGGGGCTCCGGACTGGAGGCCTATAGGGGAGGGTCTGGGTGGGCATCTATCCGCGGTGGCTGCTCTGGTGTGGGACGTAGACCCCGCTCCACCTCTGGCTCACCCCACTTTGGTAGCGTCTCTGGTGTGGGGACCCTCACCGCTGACCCTGGACAGGAGACCCTCTCTGCGGGCCCTGGACTGGGGACCCTCGCTGTGGGCCCCGGACTGGGGACCCTCGCTGTGGGCCCCGGACTGGGCACCATCGTTGCGGGCCTCGGACTGGGCACTGTCGCTGCGGGCCCCGGACTGGGCACCCTCGCTACGGGCCCCGGACAGGGCACCCTCGCTGCGGGCCCCGGACTGGGCACCCTCGCTGCAGGCCCCGGACTGGGCACCCTCGCTGCGGGCCCCGGACTGGGCACCCTCGCTGCAGGCCCCGGACTGGGCACCCTCGCTGCGGGACCCGGACTGGGGGCTCCGGACTGGAGGCCGTCGCTAGAGGCTCCGGACCGGAGGCCGTCGCTGGAGGCTCCGGACCGGAGGCCGTCGCTGGTGGCTCCGGACCGGGGACCCTCGTTGGAGGCTTTGTGCCATGACTCCTCACTGGAGGCTTCGTGCCATGGATCATCACTGGAGGCTTCTTGCCATGGATCATCACTGGAGGCTTCTTGCCATGGATCATCACTGGAGGCTTCTTGCCATGGATCATCACTGGAGGCTTCATGCCATGGATCATCACTGGAGGCTTCATGCCATGGATCATCACTGGAGGTTTCGTGCCATGGATCATCACTGGAGGCTTCGTGCCATGGATCATCACTGGAGGCTTCGTGCCATGGATCATCACTGGAGGCTTCGTGCCATGGATCATCACTGTAGGCTTCGTGCCATGGATCATCACTGGAGGCTTCGTGCCATGGATCATCACTGGAGGCTTCGTGCCATGGATCATCACTGGAGGCTTCTTGCCATGGATCATCACTGGAGGCTTCTTGCCATGGATCATCACTGGAGGCTTCTTGCCATGGATCATCACTGGAGGCTTCGTGCCATGGATCATCACTGGAGGCTTCGTGCCATGGATCATCACTGGAGGCTTCTTGCCATGGATCATCACTGGAGGCTTCTTGCCATGGATCATCACTGGAGGCTTCTTGCCATGGATCATCACTGGAGGCTTTGTGCCATGGGTCAGCACTGGAGTGAGGAGACGTTTGGGCAGTCTGGTACGTGGAGCTGCCACAGCGCTCACCAGGCTGGGGAGACATACCTGAGGCTTAGTTCTGGCAGCAGGCACAGGACTCACCAGGCTGGGGAGACATACAGGAGGCTTAGTTCTGGGCACAGGTACAGGACTCACCAGACTGGAGAGACATACAGGAGGCTTTGTCCTTGGCAGAGCCACTGGATACACTGGGCCGTGGAGGCGCACTGGAGGTCTCGAGCTTAGAGCTGGCACAACCCGTTCTGGCTGGATGCTCACCCTAGCCCGGCAGCTGCGGGGAACTGGGATGTAGTGCACCGGGCTGTGAACACGCTCCACCGCATAACACGGTGCCTGACCAGTATGACGCTCGCCACGGTAAGCACGGGGAGTTGGCTCAGGTCTCCAACCTGACTCAGCCAAACTGGCTCTCTAAGGTCAGGGCGTGACATGTGTGTCTTCTTAAGTGCGTGTCTCCACTTAATTTGTTTGTACAGCACTGATAAAGGCATAGCAACTGAAACGTATGCTCCTTTTTATATTTAGCACTTTGCACTTTCACCTTTTTTTGATTACATAAAGTATATTTTTGCATCCCGCCTCCTTGGTTTTTTCCTTTTTATGGTTTTAGTGCGAGATTCCATTGAACTATTTAGATGTTTTTTCTCTCGTGCACCGGCCACCATTCATTATAGCCTGAGCACGGACCCTCATTCTGGCTCACTGATTCATAAAAAACAATGGCTTCTAGATTTAATGTCAAGTTGTCCACAGTTTAACACATTTAGGACGTATGTTGTTTGATGTCATTTGCAAACAGACTTCAAAGAGCCTATGTTTATCATTAATACTGCACAGTATGTCTTTTAAGTAGTTCCTGCTTATAAAATGTAACATCTCTGGTCATTCACTTACAGTATGTTTATTCATCTTGAATGGTAAGCATTTGGCAGGTCAAAGAGTGTTTCTATAGTTGTCACTCAGTAAGGTGAACACAAGCTGTTGAAGAACCATGATTAGCCTACCTATATTAATGTCATTATAACCTATTTAATCCTATGTCATGTCATGCTATGTTCTATATTGTGCTGCAATATCTTATGTCCTGTCCTATCTGGGCTGACTCTGTCCCTGTTCTCTCTCCCCAGGCAGCAGTCTGAGCTGAGGCAGGATAGCAGGATGCTGTGGGTGGAGTGTAGGATAGTGGACGCCCTGCGTGGGAGAAGACGGATGAGGGCCACGGCCGTCAAGCTGCCCTGCTCCTTCTGGTTCCTTCTGCTGTTCGGGGCTGGAGGCCTTGTCCTCTTCATACACCTCCAGGACCTCTCAGAGATGGTCCAGCAACAGGCTCCAGGTCAGTGGGAGAGAAATTATACCCTATTCTACAGTCAGTTTCTACTGACCTGAAACTGGAATGGGTTGATACTATCATCAGTACTGTATGTTGTGAAAGAAGCGTGACACACATACAAATAAACCCATATACATCTGTTTACATGCATGTACACATGTACTATATATACTGTTATTGGCAACCTGCTCCTCTATTGGATTAAAGTTTGATAAGAACCGTACCAAGTTTGCATACTGAAAATGTAAAGCAATTGGTTATGAGTTATCATCAGACAATGCCAGGATGTCAACCGTAAATGAGGGCAATGTCCTTGGTGGTGCACTGTGAGGGCACCACTGGTGAACACCTGCTACAGCACCACAGGACTGAGCCACACACTGAGAGATAGAAAGATATGGGGAGAGAGCTGGGGAGAGAGAGAGGGCTAAGATGTAGATAAGAGGGAGGGAGGGAGAGAGAGAGACTACACAAAGAGAGATGGAGAGATGGGGGAGGCTCTGTGCACCGCTGTGTGTGGGTCTATCATGTGTCACCCGTGCTGTGTGTCATCATCAGTATCAGACAGGATGAGTACTGTGTCAGCCTCTCTATCAATAAGAGGTACTTACGGAGAGTGAGAACTCTCCTGGCTCTAATATTCGACTGTTAGATGCTCGTGCGGGTAATATCACACACGCGCACGCACGCACGCACGCACACACGCACACACACAAACACACACACACACACACACACGCACACACACACACACACACACACACACACACACACACACACACACACACACACACACACACACACACACACACACACACACACACACACACACACACACACACACACACACACACACACTGCCAAGTGCCAAGTGTGTCTAACCTGGAAACTGCAGTGCTAGTGGGCCACACAGATTGTAGAAATGGCAAGGTGTTTTGGTTTGTCTATTCAGAAGGAGCACCATGCCAAGTTCAATGTCATGATGACAAGATAGTGGCATGTCCTTTTTTTATTGAGGATTTGGTGTCTATGTGGGGTGGTCCTTTGTAGCTCAGTTGGTAGAGCATGGTGCTTGTAACCTAGAGTAGTGGGTTCAATTCACAGGTCCACCCATACGTTACATTTATTCACGCATGACTGTAATTTGCTTTGGATAAAAGTGTCTGCTAAATGGCATATATTATATTATTACGATAAGCACTTAATGAATTTGAAGTATTTAAACTGCTGACATACTGTACTGTAATTGTATTGTACGAGTATCCATTTTCACAGCAAAAGCAAGCATGCACGCACTATCCATGCACTGATTTAGTTAGAAACAAACAATGCAAATTTCACAAATGATGTATGACACATGAAGTGTTACAATGAACATTCAGTGACTTCAGTATAGCTTACACCGCTGGAAAGATGATGCTGAACGGTATCTATGCCTTAAGCTACGATGCCTCACTTCCGCCAGAAGCTCATCTCTAATAGTGTTGGGTTTTAATACATTGGATGTCAGCTTCTATCTATCTTCCTCTCTCCACTGCTCATCCTCTTTGTCTGGCTGTGGAGTGTAGTCACAGTCAGTGGAGTGCTTTGGTCCCCCATGGTTAAGATAACACTCACAATAGCTGAACAGGAACCAGCAGTTTAACAGGCTGGGCAACAGTCTCTCCTGATCACCACAGTAACTGTTTAAGGGACAATCGAGGGGAAACCCACTAGCTACCAATCTCCTGGGGAAAAGACATGGCTCAAAGTCCTAGCAGATAGCTGAGATAAATTTCTAACACACATTTTGACCAGCGAGCGTTTTTCCAACACTTAAGGCCTTGTTGTCACAGTGTGGGCCAACGGCTGAGAGGAAGGTCTAGTTGTATGGTGGTGTTCCAGTACAGGTATGTGTCTTCACTCAAACACCAATAACACATTATTGCCATCTCATTGGAACAAACCCTATGGCAAAGCAAAGTCTTTCTTCATCGGAAAAAAGGACAAGGGCCCATTGAGTGGACTGGTACAGTATTACACAACTCCACTGAGATCGTGCCGAGTCGTGACTAGGTCACCCAAAATTCTCTTATTCCAGTATAGTATAATTACATAGCACAAATCAATTTCCCCTCTAATAATCATTGCATGGAAGAGAGCATGTTAGCTCGACTCGGTTACAGTAGCTAATCTATAGAAATGCTCTGTTTACTTCAGAGGACTGCTGTGCTATGCATTGAATGGCACAAATTGAACAAAGGCACAGTGGTGTGTTTGCCAGTTATTGTCTAATTGCACTCTTACCATGCAAAGAAAATCCTACCCAACGTCCTTGACATCTTTACTGATCCATGGCTTGGCATCCGCAGTGAGGAGTCGTGGTTGAAAAGCCATCTGCTTGGGGTGAAGACGATAATGTCACTGTCTTTTTTATATGCAGCATGTCGCCAGGCAGTCAAAGAACACTTCACACATCACTGATGAGATGACATGGAGAACGAAAAATATGTACTAAGGTACGAGAGCCTGTGTGTGTGTGTGTGTGTGTGTGTGTGTGTGTGTGTGTGTGTGTGTGCGTGTGCGTGTGCGTGCGTGTGTGTGTGCATTTCCTTAGATGTAGCCTAGTCTCGTTAGTGAAATATAAAGCCTTTCTCTATGTCAATGGTATTCAAAGTTGGGGTCGGGGAACGGTAGTTGGATCGGCCAAGATTTATATATACAGTATAGCGTATATTTAGTACTTAATATTTGTTAGGATCCCCAGTTAGCTGCTGCCGAGGCAGGGCTACTCTTCCTGTGGTCCAAACAGGAAACAACATAACAAATGAAATACATAATATACATACATATACACAGCACTACATTTACATTACAATTTAGCCATTCAGTGGAAGCTCCCATCCAGAGCGACGTACAGCTAGTGTATTCATCTTAAGATAGTCAGGAGAGACAACCACATATCACAGTTGTACCCCAACCACGTATCACATACATAATACAATACATAATACAATGCAAAATACAATAGAAAATTCATAAAAATGTCAGTGTGTCTCTTCATGGCCGGGCCCGTAAGGTGTTCTTTTATCTGTTTTTTGAATCTGGTTTAGTCATGGCTCTAACAGATGCCTCACAAGTCTTCAACTGGCAGCTTCATTAAATAGTACCCGCAAAACACCAGTCTCAACGTCAACAGTGAAGAGGCTAGGCAGAGTTGCAAAGAAAAAGCCATATCTCAGACTGGCCAATAAACATAAAAGATTAAGATGGGTAAAAGAACACAGACACTGGACAGAGATAGCATCCCGGAGTTGCCTCTTCACTGTTGACGTTGAGACTGGTGTTTTGCGGGTACTATTTTATGACCATTTTGAGCCTGTAATTGAACCCACAAATGCTGATGCTCCAGATACTCAACTAATCTAAAGAAGGCCAGGTGCATTGCTTCTTTAATCAGAACACAGTTTTCAGCTGTGCTAACATAATTGCAAAAGGGTTTTCTAATAATCAATTAACCTTTTAAAATGATAAACTTGGATTAGCTAACACAACGTGGCATTGGAACACAGGAGTGATGGTTGCTGATAATAGGCCTCTGTACACCTATGTAGATATTCCATTAAAAATCAACTGTTTCCAGCGACAATAGTCATTTACAACATTAAAAATGTCTACACTGTATTTCTGATCAATTTTATGTTATTTTAATGGACAAAATATTTAATGGACATTTCTAAGTGACACCAAACTTTTGAACAGTCGTGTAGATTGTATATTTGGGGGGACAAAAAAATAAGTGTACAGATGGGACAATATACACGTTTCTTTGAGAATGGCAATCTGAAAATGTATTTATTGTTTTCTTTTCATTTTGGTAAGAGATGAAAATGTAATGAATTTAAGGTTATTTGTTGATGTAAATTACATTTCACAGATTTTAAGGTAGTGGAATTAAAATAGATTTTTGGGGGGGGTTGTATCATTTGATTTACACAACATGCCTACCACTTTGAGGATGCAAAACAGGAAATAAAACTGAAAACTTGAGCATGCGTTACTATTCAGAGAGCCACATTTAGCAGAAATTACATCTGCAAGTCTCTTGGGGTATGTCTCTATAAGCTTGGCACATCTAGCCACTGGGATTTTTGCCCATTCTTGAGTTGCGCTGGTGTACAGCAATCTTTAAGCCATACTACAGTTTCTCAAGTGAATTGAGGTCTGGGATTTGACTAGGCCATTCCAAGACATTTAAATGTTTCCCCTTAAACCACTTGAGTGTTGCTTTAGCAGTATGCTCAGGGTCATTGTACTGCTGGGAGATGAACCTCCATCCCAGTATCAAATCTCTGGAAGACTGAAACACATTTCCCTAAAGAATTTGAAAAAATGAAAAACATCCCCACTGCATGATGCTGCCACCACCATGCTTCACTGTGGAGATGGTGTTCTCAGGGTGATGAGAGGTGTTGGGTTTGCAACATACATATTGTTTTCCTTGATGGCCAAAAAGCTCCATTTTAGTCTCATCTGACCAGAGTACCTTCTTCCATATGTTTGGGAGTCTCCCACATGCCTTTTGGCGAATTCCAAATCCTGTTTTTTTTTCTGGCCACTCTTCCTTAAAGCCCAGCTCTGTAGAGTGTACTTCTTAAAGTGGTCCTATGGACAGATACTCCAATCTCTGCTGTGGAGCTTTGCAGTTCCTTCAGGGTTATCTTTGGTGTCTTTGTTGCCTCTCGGATTAATGCCCTCCTTGCCTGGTCCGTGAGTTTTGGTGGGCAGCCCTCTCTTGGCAGGTTTGTTTCGGTGCCATATTCTTTCCATTTTTTAATAATGGATTTAATTGTGCTCTGTGTGATGTTCAAAGTTTCTGATATTTTTTATAACCCAACCCTGATCTGTACTTCTCCACAGCGTTGTCCCTGACCTGTTTGGAGAACTCCTTGGTCTTCATGGTGCAGCTTGCTTGGTGGTGCCCCTTGCTTAGTGGTGTTGCAGACTCTGGGGCCTTTCAGAACAGGTGTATATATACTGAGATCATGTGACACTTAGATTGCACACAAGTGGATTTTATTGAACTAATTCTGTGACTTCTGAAGGTAATTAGTTGCACCAGATTTTATTTAGGGGCTTCATAGCAAAGAGAGTGAATACATATGTACCCACCACTTTTCTGTTTTTAATTTTTATATTAAGTCATTTTTTTCATTTCACTTCACCTATTTGGACTATTTTGTGTATGTGCATTACATGAAATCCAAATAAAAATCCAGTTAAATTACAGGTTGTAATACAACCAAATAGGTAAAACGCCAAGGGGGATGAATACTTTTGCAAGGCATTGTACTGGTGGACTGACTGTGGATGTATGTACAACTACCCTCTCATCTAGTCCACAACAACCCTCCCTCCATCCCCCCATCCCCCCCTCCATCTCTCCATCAATCCCTCTTCACATGGCGACCGCAAGGTACAGTGCATATTGTTTCAAGCTGGAAGGTAGAATTTGATCTCTCCCCACCAGAGGTCCAGTAATCCTTTAAGCCGTTATGTTTGCAGAGTCTAATTTAGCCGTCTCTTAATGTAATTAAATTGTGAGGATGACCTAGCATGGAGGGAGGGGCTGATCAACAATATTTCCATGCAAATCCACTCCATTGGATGTTTGTGTAAAAATGTATATTTTATGACCTTATTATTTCCTCTCCATCCTTTGCCTGTCCACCTCACAAAGCTCCCTTTACAAAAACTACTTGTGCAGACCTGGCACCATCCACTCTCACTCCACTCCACTCCATCCCACCCAGTTCAGTGCATTTGAAATTAATTATTGGCAAAGCTACGTCACTCAGTCATTTTACACAACCTTAAGTGCCATGTTACCCTGACCTTTGACATAGTAGGTAAGCACTATCTCTGGGGATTTGGTGAGAAAAACAGAACTTCATTGAAACAGTGCAACCATACAGTACAATAAGAGCAGTTTTCTGCTGGCCGGTTTTGTCCCTGGATCACATGACGATCTGGATGGTTATCTGGAGAGTGTCATGGCAACCTGTGCTCATGCCAAGCCGTAGATGTTACAGATCTCCATTCTCCTCTGTACACCTCAGCTACTGAGGAGGGATAGCCTATTATGGTCTGGCAGAACACGCTGAAATCTGAACCATCCAAGTGGCCTTGATAGCTGAAACTCTGAAACCCTTGATACAGTAGCCTACCTTTGCATCAGTAGGCAGTCAGTAGGTAGGTATTTAGTAGGTAGTTATTCGTCTAGGTACTTAGTAGGTATTGTAGGTATTCATTGTCCACATTGCCAACTCAGTCTGCTAACCTACTAGGGTATCACAATTTCTCCGTGGCAACGCCAAGGTCATGTGGTGTTCTATTAACATTAGTCCCCTGTGGTCATGTTCTGGGCTCTCTGGTCTGGACATAATCTGTTTTCCAAAGCCATCTGATCCCACAACCAATGCTGCCAATATGTTTCCAAATTGATTTTTTCCTCCACTTTCTTCCATTACAGTGAATGGCTGATGTCCAGAAAAATACAATGTTATCCCTACAGCAATTAAAGCTATACTATTACTTTACCAAAAGACTAAAAGGCATTTACTGTACTTTATCATGCAAGAGAGGCATATTATTATTTGGCTTTTGCCAGTTGTGTTTTTACTGCACAGACTTTAAAGAATGCTCTCTGTGTGTTGGAAAATATAGTCAGTGTGAGACACAGCCACAAATCATATTAGTGCAGCACTGAGTCCTGGGCGAGCGATACATCTCCCCTGAACCATTCCTCAGTCCTGGACATAAAACACTTCAAAACAGCTGATCTGGTGCTATCCAGTAAGCCATGAAATACAAAATGTAGCCCAGATCAGAAAGCATCCATATGAGACAGAGGAAGCTACATTGACCAGCGGAGAGGGAAACAAAAAAAGCAGATGCTCTGGTCTTTCCATTTCAACTGTAGTGCAAAGGTCAAGATGTATCTGTTGAGCCTCCCACTAGTACAGACATGGGCAACTGGCGGGATGCCAGTTTTGAAGGCCCTTAGATCAATAATAAAAAAATATAGCATCTTTTTTGGGGGAACGCAGTCAGGGTGTCAACTTACAGTTGCGAGTTAGAATATTAGAATACTCAAGGTGCAATTTCAAAATATGGTTGTACATAAGATTTTTTTTTCTTGTTATGTCAGTCGCTGACAGTCACTGACTTAATTAGCCAGTCACTGACTTAATTAGCCCACGTCAGCAAAAATGTTGTAGATTGTTAGCTGACAGATGAGAGCAGTGATGAGCTGTGCTAGTGGGGGGTGTCCGCCTGGCCTTTCTCCAAATGCACGCTGGGCTGTGTTCAAAAACTCCAAAAGGATTGAGAACAGGATGTGGGTTGAGCACTAGGTAGATCCAACAGAGAAGTGACTTTTTGAAAAGTCTTTGAAGGCCGCTATTGGAGCCTGTGCCGCTCAACATAACCAATCTGCCACATGCTGTGTCACTCTAACCCCACAGCCAAGGGTGGGCCGTACTGTACACTGTCCTGCTGCAGCACAGAGAGGACTCCTTCAGTGACCAAAGCCTCAAACACACAGATTTGAGCAGAAATCTCACGGAGGCAATTGTTCGAGAACTTTTTTCAGAGCATCCTGGTGCATTTACTGTTTACAAACTTGGCATTGCAGTTGTGGAGGCCTTGGACAGAAGTCAATATCATATAACTCAGAGTTTGTACACGCTTAAAATATAGTCTCTCACAATTGATCTACCTTCATCCACTGCAGTGCAAATTCAATGCAGAGCTTTTTGGGAGGGAGAGAAGGAGATATTTGGCGTCTCCACTGCAGCACAAAAATAATAATGAGATCATGTTTTTGGGGTAATTAGAATGAACAGGTGAGCTGGCTGAGCCACAGACGACAGACCGACAGACAGACATACAGAGTCTAGCCGCCACAGTCGCTGATTAAAGAAGGCACTCTGCCACTTATTCAATATGACAGGGCCCTGGCCATCAGTGTCCCTAGTCATTCCCTTATCTGTCTGACACCAATCCTCCATTTCCTCTCCTCTGCTCTCCGTCTCGGGAAAGAGACAGCCTCTCTCCTCTCGTCATTGGAGCACCAAATAATCAGGATGGGATTGGTTATCAAAGGCCTGGTAATGAGCAGCAACATGAATATACATGTCTAATATCGAGCCAAACCAGCCATCCATTCCCAGCACTCCCTCTCCCTAACCAATTGAAGAACATCCCTTTTTCCCCACCACCAAACCAACAGCAGAATAAAAGAACGATTTCAAAAAGAATACTTATTTTTTTCAGTACACTTTCCCTTATGTTTTGTGTTTTTTTTTGCATGAGAGTTTGATTAAAAAGTAATCAAAGGTAGAACAGCAGGTAAAGTAGGACTGGGAAGCGGTAGGTAGGTATAGGTTCTGACAGTCACAAGGAAGGCACCACACAGAGCAGATTTAATAAGTACTGGAAGGGAGGGCCTGAGTTGCGTAGCAACCCTGATTTTTACTCAGACGGGACTGTCTTCTTCTTATGAGGCTGTTGTTCTCTTCAAAGTTTAATTGCTGTCAGAAAGCTTGTCTTTACCGTAACACGCACTTCAGAAAGCTCACGGCGAGAACACTTGTCTTTACCACTGCAGAGTTCCTCCAGAGAGAGAGAGAGAGAGAGAGAGAGAGAGAGAGAGAGAGAGAGAGAGAGAGAGAGAGACCTTATAATAGACACTGCTTCCACCAAGGAGACATCCTGGGAAAGCAAAGTAGAGCTGTATATGGAAAACATGAATAATGCCAGTGTTCAAGGTCTCTACACCATTGCCTAGAATATCTTATTTTATCTGCTGAACAGGGGAAATCATGAACTAAATAACATGTTGTTATTTAGGACCATAAAAAAGTAGCTGCTAATTGTGACCCATATATTGCACTTTGCAAACAAAAGCTTTTGTTGTGTAAATGTTTCCACACTGACACTAACCTACTGTTTTTAAAATGAAGAAGATCTGGTTTGATATGATCAAAATCTGCATGAGGAGCATTAAAATTACCTTGAAGCCTAGTTTCCATATTTATTTGATTTATTATTTGATTTTATTTCACCTTCATTTAACCAGGTAGGCTAGTTGAGAACAAGTTCTCATTTACAACTGTGAGCTGGCCAAGATTAAGCAGTGCGACACAAACAACAACACAGAGTTACACATGGAATAACCAAACATACAGTCAATAACACAATAGAAAAAGTCTATATACAGTGTGTGCAAATGAGGTAAGATAAGGGAGGTAAGGCAATAAATAGGCCATAGTGGCGAAAAAATTACAAGTTAGCAGTTAAACACTGGAGTGATAGATGTGCAGAAGATGAATGTGCAAGGAGAGATACTGGGGTGCAAAGGAGCAAAACAATAAATAAAATAAATAACAGTATGGGGATGAGGTTGTTGGATGGGCTATTTACAGATGGCTATGTACAGGTACAGTGATCTGTGAGCTGCTCTGACAGCTAGTGCTTAATGTTAGTGAGGAAGATATGAGTCTCCAGCTTCAGTGATTTTTGCAATTCGTTCCAGTCATTGGCAGCAGAGAACTGGAAGGAAAGGCGGCCAAAGGATGAATTGGCTTTGGGGGTGAACAGTGAGATATACCTGCTGGAGCGCCTGCTACGTGTGGGTGCTGCTATGGTGACCAGTGAGCTGAGATAAGGCGGGGCTTTACCTAGCGTGTGACCGCAGACCCATTACGGACGCAGGCAATGAGGCAGTGATCGCTGAGATCCTGGTTGAAGACAGCAGAGATGTATTTGGAGGGCAGGTTTGTTAGGATGATAACTATGAGCGTGCGCATGTTTATGGATTTGGGGTTGTACCTGCTAGGTTCATCGATAATTTGTATAAGATTGAGGGCATCAAGCTTAGATTGTAGGATGACCGGGGTATCCCAGTT
This sequence comes from Oncorhynchus nerka, assembly GCF_034236695.1. Taxonomy (NCBI): domain Eukaryota; kingdom Metazoa; phylum Chordata; class Actinopteri; order Salmoniformes; family Salmonidae; genus Oncorhynchus; species Oncorhynchus nerka. The sequence continues at coordinate 80,407,917 of NC_088423.1, forward strand.
TAGGTCACCTAACAGCACAAGCTCTGAAGATAGATGGGGGCAATCAATACACATATGGTGTCCAGGGCACAGCTGGGGGCAGAGGGTGGTCTATAGCAAGCGGCAACAGTGAGAGACTTGTTTCTGGAAAGGTGGATTTTTATAAGTAGAAGCTCAAATTGTTTGTGTACAGATCTGGATAGTAAGACATAACTCTGCAGTAGACTGCAACTCCGCCCACTTTGGCAGTTCTATCTTGTTGGGAAATGTTATAAGCCAGGATTCAGACACGGCTAGGATATCCGGGTTGGCAGAGTGTGCAAAAGCAGTGAATAAAACAAAAGTTAGGTAGGAGGCTTCTAATGTTAACATGCATGAAACTAAGGCTAGAGATCAAATAACTTTTGAATCTTTTGAATTCTACATTGTAGAATAATAGTGAAGACATCAAAACTATGAAATAACACAAATAACACAAAGAAGTGTTAAACAAATCAAAACATTTTTTATATTTTGGATTCTTCAAAGTAGCCACCCTTTACCTTGATGACATCTTAGCATACTCTTGGCAATCTCTCAACCAGCTTCACCTGGAATGCTTTTCCAACAGTCTTGAAGGAGTTCCCACATATGCTGAGCACTTGTTGGCTGCTTTTCCTTCACTCTGCGGTCCAACTCATCCCAAGCCATCTCAATTGGGTTGAGGTTGGGTGATTGTGGAGGCCAGGTCATCTGATGCAGCACTCCATGCACAGCCTGGAGGTGTGTTGGGTCATTGTGCTGTAGAAAAACAAATTATAGTCCCACTAAGCGCAAACCAGATGGGATGGGGTATCACTGCAGAATGCTGGTTAAGTGTGCCTTGAATTCTAAATAAATCACTGACAGTGTCACCAGCAAAGTACCCCCACACCATGACACCTCCTCCTCCATGCTTCACGGTCGGAACCACACATGCAGAGATAATCCGTTCACATACTCTGCGTCTCACAAAGACGTAACGGTTGGAACCAAACATCTCAAATTTGGACTCATCAGACCAAAGAACAAGTCTCTTCTTCTTATTGGTGTTTTCTTAGTAGTGGTTCTTTGCAGCAATTCGTCCACAAAGGCCTGATTCACTCCTCGGAACAGTTGATGTTGAGATGTGTCTGTTACTTGAACACTGTGAAGCATTTATATGGGCTGCAATCTGAGGCTTGTAACTCTAATGAACGTATCCTCTGCAGCAGAGGTAACTCTGTGTCGTCATTTCCTGTGGCAGTTTGTTCTTGTACCAGTTTCATCATAGCGCTTTATGGTTTTTAGGCTTCATCATAGCGCATGATGGTTTTTGCGATTACACTTTAAGAAACTTTCAAAGTTCTTGAAATCTTCCGTATTGACTGAACTTCATGTCTTAAAGAAATGATGGACTGTTGTTTCCCTTTGCTTATTTGAGCTGTTCTTATACCAAATAGGGCTATCTTCTGTATAGCACCCCTACCTTGTCACAGCCCAACTGATTTGCTAGAAAGTGTTAAGAAGGAAAGAAATTCCACAAATTAACTTTTAACATGGCACACCTGTTAATTGAAATGCGTTCCAGGTGGCTACCTCATGAAGCTGGTTGAGATAATGTCAAGAGTGTGCAAAGCTGTCATCCAGTCAAAGAGTGGCTACTTTGAAGAATCTCAAATATAAAATATATTTAGATTTGTTTAACACTTTTTTGGTTACTACATCAAATCAAATCAAATTTATTTATATAGCCCTTCGTACATCAGCTGATATCTCAAAGTGCTGTACAGAAACCCAGCCTAAAACCCCAAACAGCAAGCAATGCAGGTGTAGAAGCACGGTGGCTAGGAAAAACTCCCTAGAAAGGCCAAAACCTAGGAAGAAACCTAGAGAGGAACCAGGCTATGTGGGGTGGCCAGTCCTCTTCTGGCTGTGCCGGGTGGAGATTATAACAGAACATGGCCAAGATGTTCAAATGTTCATAAATGACCAACATGGTCGAATAATAATAAGGCAGAACAGTTGAAACTGGAGCAGCAGCACGGTCAGGTGGACTGGGGACAGCAAGGAGTCATCATGTCAGGTAGTCCTGGGGTCCTACATGATTCCATATGTGTTATTTTATGTGTAGATTTGCCCTTCTGTTTTAGGTTATTGTCCTGCTGAAAGGTGAATTCATCTCCCAGTGTCTGTTGGAAAGTAAACTCAACCATATTTTGCCTGTGCTTAGCTCCATTCCATAAATGTTTTAAAAGCATACCCATAACATGATGCAGCCACCACTGTGCTTGAAAATATGGAGTGGTACTCAGTAATGTGTTGTATTGGATTTGCCCCAAACATAACAATTTGTAGTCAGGACAAAATTTGTATTGCTTTGCCACATTTTTTACAGTATTACTTTAGTGCCTTGTTGCAAACAGGATGCGTGTTTTGGCATATTTTTATTCTAGTCAGGCTTCCTTCTTTTCACGCTGCCAATTAAGTTAGTATTGTTAAGTAACTACAATGTTGTTGATCCATCTTCAGTTTTCTCCTATCACAGACATTAAACTCTGTAACTGTTTTAAAGTCACTATTGGCCTCATGGTGAAATCCCTGAGTGGTTTCCTTCCTCTCCGGCAACTGAGTTAGGAAAGACGCCTGTATCTTTGTAGTGACTTGGTGTATTGACACACCATCTAAAGTGTAATTAATAACTTCACCATGGTCAAAGGGACATTCAATGTCTGTTTTTTTTTACCCATCTACCAATAGGTGACCTTTGCGAGGCATTGTGGCAGGGTAGCCTAGTGGTTAGAGCGTTGGACTAGTAACCGGAAGGTTGCGAGTTCAAACCCCCGAGCTGACAAGGTACAAATCTGTCGTTCTGCCCCTGAACAGGCAGTTAACCCACTGTTCCTAGGCCGTCATTGAAAATAAGAATGTGTTCTTAACTGACTTGCCTGGTTAAATAAAGGTAAAATTAAAAAATAAATAAATAATTGGAAAATCTGCCTGGTGTTTGTGGTTGAATCTGTGTTTGAAATTCACTGCTCGGTTGAGGGACCTTACAGATAATTGTATGTGTGGGGTACAGAGATGAGATAGTCATTCAAAAATCATGTTAAACACTATTGCACACAAGTGAGTCCATGCAACTTATTATGTGATTTGTTATGCACATTTCTACTCCTGAACTTATTTAGGATGTAAACATTTCTAAAAACATAATTCCACTTTGACATTATGGGGTATTATGTGTAGGCCCTTGAAAACAAATCTAAATTGCATCAATTGTATATACATGTGGAAAAAGTCAACGGGAATGAATACTTAATGAAGGCACTGTATGTCTTTCTCTGCGATCACCCCAAAAATGTTGGGCTGGGAGGCGGGCGGACATGCAGAACATGGATATCACTGTAATTTCCTCCGCACAAAGACCTTGTCTCTCTTAAAGTAACAGGAAGTTGAAGTCTGGCTGTGGGAGAGGAACGTAGGTATTTACCATCTGTCTTTCTGTTAAATCAAATCAAATTGTATTTGACACATGCGCCGAATACAACAGGTGTAGACTTTACCATGAAATGCTTACTTACAACCCCTTCCCAATGTTGCAGAGTTAAAAATAAGAAAAAGAAAAAGACTAACAAGAGGTATAGATGCACAATAATGAAGTTATATACAGGAATTACCAGTACCATATAACATACTAGCCTAAACAATATAATACTGACAAAGGCACATGTCACAGCATACTACAGGTCACAGTGGGACTTAACATTTTGGGTATAGAATGACTGCGAGAAGGTCAGTTCTGGTGGCTTTTTAAAAGGACATTCTACTCCAAAATGAATTTAAAAAAATCTCAAATATAATTTCTTCCTTCAAAAACGAGCCCAATAACATATTGGTCCATATTATCAGGCAGGTGTGCCATTTAGCAATAAGCATTGTCACCTGATGGAGCCCACCTGATGCAGCATAGTGGCTATAAATAAATAGGCTCAGGGTTGCCCATCTGCATTTACCCCATTGGGCTAATCATTAGCTAGATCACAAACTCTGAAGTCTAAACATTAGGCTATCGTGTTGCTAGTTAGCAACATATTGATGATTTGGATGTCCCAGAAAAAAAGTTTCACTGGCACTCAGCCAACCACGGATCATGTACTTTGAATATAATGTAGGCCTACCTGTTAAACCTGACCTTTATTACTCACATCAGCCACGGAACGCAAGATCACACCGTTTTGTAACAGCAGGGGCTCTCATGCATGACTCATTGTTGTTTTTCTCGAAGCGAGCATAAAAGACAGTTTTGCATCACTGGGCAACTCACGGCTGGATTCCCTTTGTAATCCATTATCGTCTACAAGCCCTGCCACATCCTATGAGCATCCGAGCCAGTGTAATAGGATTCCATCTTTCTCCTATATTGTCCTTTTTCATGTTTGATGGTTAGTCGGAGGTCGTAGTGGGATTTCTTGTATGCGTCCATGTCTGTGTCCTGTTCCTTGTAAAGTGGTAGCTCTAACCTTTAGCCCAGCCTGTAATCCATGGGTTTAGGTTTGGATACATTTTTATGGACACTGTGGGTATGATGTCGTTGATGAAGCCGGTGACTAATGTGTTAAACTCCTCAATGCTATCTGATGAATCCCGGAACATATCCTAGTCTGTACTACCAAAACAGCCTTGTAACCTCGCATCTGCTTCATCGTACCACTTCTGTACTGAGCGTGTCACTGGTACTTCCTGTTTGAGATTTTGTTTGTAAACAGGAAGCAGGAGGCTAGAGTCGAGGTCTGATTTGCCGAAGGGAAGGCAAGGGTTTCTGTGAGTAGAATAAAAGTGTTCCGGAGTTTTAGCGCCCCATGTGGCGCAGGAGATGTCTGTCACTCCACAGACCACAAGGAGTGGAGTAGTCCCCCTGGCCTGAGCCTCCGAGCTCATCCTACTCCTCCGACTCCTCCTCAGCCTTTCTTCCCTCCTGGAAGGACCAAAGATTAAGTCCTCCTGCCATCCAGAGTGATAACAGGCTGTCAACTTCTAAAATGTAATCTGCTGACTCTGGGAGGAAGTGGCGGTGTCATTGGAGTGGGCCGCCTGATGCTTATCTCCTGACTGGCATGCCGTGATGGAGAGAGGAGAGAGAGAGGAGAGGGAGCACCGGCCCTGCCAGATACTCAGAAATAACCAGCTAGTGAATCCAACAAAGGCTCAGTCAAAGCAGAGGGATCCATCATTCCCCTCCTTTTAAAACACACACATATCTATTGAAACCACTCTGCCCTATGATGAGCCAGATTACAAGTGGAGGGTGATAAACCCATCTGATAATAAATGAAAGAAAAGATGCAAATAGACAGAGGATAATAGGCATTACACCTTGACGATACAGACAAGCGATGAGATTCTCACTTTTATTAAACAAGGCTGCTGCATTGACTCTCAGAAAATTCTATCTCGGAATTCAGATTGCAGATTGTGACATGTAAAAGTCCTATTGCTGCCCAATCAAAGTTGCGGTCCTAATGCACAATGGCCAGGCAGAGCGAGAGAGAGAAAGAGCGAGAGAGAGAATTTACTGTAGTGTTTTTGAAGACATTGCTGTAGTATTTACTATAGTATTTTATTATCTTTGACTTAGAGGTGGAGGCTTTCTTCTTGAGTGAACCTACTGGAGAAATACTAAAATGACAACATTTCCATAACCTGTAGGTAGTTCAGTGCTTCTTCTCTTTTCTATAACCAGTGTGGAACACAATATGATCTATATTTGGCATGTAGGTTTCTCACTTATGGGTGGTACAAATTTGGATATGGGGAGGGGAATGGGAAGGGTAAATACAAATTAAATACTGTAGCATTTACTATAGTAAAAAAAATGTGTTTTTGCAGACAGTAGTGTTTTTGAGGACATTACTGTAGTTTTTACTACAGTGTTTCTTCCACGGATAATACTAGTGTTTATCCGTGGAAAAAACAGTGTAGTAAAAACTACAGTAATGTCCGCAAAAACACTACTGTCTGCAAAAACACTTTTTTTACTATAGTGTTTACTATAGTATTCTACAACATTATATAAAATGTAATACACGTGACCACTACAGTGTGTAGTATAGTATTGTAGTATTCTATAGTAAATTGTAGTATTTATTCATGTGGGGAGAGAGAGAGCGCGAGAGAGTGCGCAAGAGCGAGAGAGAGCTGTGATTTAGAGAATTGTCAGGATCCTGTGGAATCTAGTAAATCAATCTACTATGGGAATTAGCCAGGACTTTAACAAAGGGATTGTCATGCAGTTAATTGGTACAACTTCTCTTTTCCAAGCAACTGACCTCATGTCCCTTTTGTTTCTTTGAAATGATAAACTTAAATAAAATAAAATTGCTTGGGAAAGACCTGTCCCTGTGAAGCAGCAGCTGTCAGCCAGCTAGTAAAATGTACAGACACATACAGTATTTGATCGTTTTAGCTATTAACAACTACAAGCCATTTTTTATCTGTAGGGTGTGTGTGTGTGTGTGTGTGTGTGTGCAGGCATGTGTGTGTGTGGCGGGTGGAGTTACTTTATGTCTCTAATTGGGCAAAAATCAAATGTTCTGGTCCCTCACAAAAATGGCCACTTATGGTCTCGGAGGCAGCGAGAGAGGCACAGAGAATGAATTAGTCACAGAGAGCAACATTTGGGGCTGTGGTGTTTACAATTTTATTTTAGACTGGAGACAGGGCTTCTCTCTGGAAGAGTGGGGAGTATCGATCCATAAGTAGCAGTCATATGGTATGAAATGGATACGTTTAGCCATTCTCTGCCCTGCCCCAGTGTAAGCTAGTTAGCTTCTTTACTGGCAAATCAAATCGTTAGTATTCAGCTAACCACGGTTTGTGGTCATCAGCTATCCTTTAGCTCGAAAATCTATCGCCAGTTTTGTACGGCGCAGCGCGGCTCGGAACGGAACATACCGGACCAATTTTTCTCTCCGTGTCCCTGGATTTCAACTGGATTTCAACTGCTCTCTGGACATTCATACCCGGATCTCACAGCTAGCTAGCTGCTATCCGTGTGACTTGGCTTTTGTCGATTCCGGAGCAAACATCAATTACTCCGGAGCTAGCCAGCTCCGTCAATCACTCCTGAGTTCCATCAATCACTCCTGGGCTGCAGTCACCTATCCGGACCCGTTTTACTGCCTACGCGGAGCCCCACCGGGCCTTCACAACTGGACTGCCGACGTTATCTACCCGAAGGAGATCCGGCTGGCTCCTCCGTCGCGACGTTACCTGAACGCCCATCTGCGGCCTGCTAACCGTTAGCTGTCTTACCGGCTGCTCTCAGAATAGACAATCGGACAATTTATTTATTTTTATTATTATTATGTTTCTTCTTGGGCCTCTATAACTATATCTATTGTTTTTATTTTTTTGTTGTTGTGTGATTTGGATTAATCCCCTCTACCACACGGAACCCCACTAATCTACTGACGGAACGCAAGAGGTGGCTAACAACAGACCTCCATCCTATGCTAGCTTGCTACCGATGGCCTGGCTAGCTGTCTAAATCGCCGTGACCCCCAACCAATCCTCTCCACTCACTGGACCCTTTTGATCATTCGACTAAGGATGCCTCTCCTTAATGTCAATATGTCTTGTCCATTGCTGTTCTGGTTAGTGTTTATTGGTTTATTTCACTGTAGAGCCTCTAGTCTTGCTCACTATACCTTATCCAACTTATTAGTTCCACCACCCACACATGCAATGCCATCTCCTGGTTTCAATGATGTTTCTAGAGACAATATCTCTCTCTTCATCACTCAATACCTAGGTTTACCTCCACTGTATTCACATCCTACCATACCTTTGTCTGTACATTATACCTTGATGCTATTTTATCGCCCCCAGAAACCTCCTTTTACTCTCTGTTCCAGACGTTCTAGACGACCAATTCTTATTGCTTTTAGCCGCACCCTTATTCTTCTCCTCCTATGTTCCTCTGGCGATGTAGAGGTGAATCCAGGCCCTGCAGTGCCTAGCTCCACTCCTATTCCCCAGGCGCTCTCTTTTGATGACTTCTGTAACCGTAATAGCCTTGGTTTCATGCATGTTAACATTAGAAGCCTCCTCCCTAAGTTTGTTCTATTCACTGCGTTAGCACACTCTGCCAACCCGGATGTTCTAGCTGTGTCTGAATCCTGGCTTAGGAAGACCACCAAAAATTCAGAAATTTTAATTCCAAACTACAACATTTTCAGACAAGATAGAACTGCCAAAGGGGCGGTGTTGCAATCTACTGCAAAGATAGCCTGCAGAGTTCTGTCCTACTATCCAGGTCTGTACCCAAACAATTTGAACTTCTACTTTTAAAAATCCACCTCTCTAAAAACAAGTCTCTCACCGTTGCCGCCTGCTATAGACCACCCTCTGCCCCCAGCTGTGCTCTGGACACCATGTGAACTGATTGCCCCCCATCTATCTTCAGAGCTCGTGCTGCTAGGCGACCTAAACTGGAACATGCTTAACACCCCAGCCATCCTACAATCTAAACTTGATGCCCTCAATCTCACACAAATTATCAATGAACTTACCAGGTACCCCCCCAAAGCCTTAAACACGGGCACCCTCATAGATATCATCCTAACCAACTTCCCCTCTAAATACACCTCTGCTGTCTTTAACCAAGATCTCAGCGATCACTGCCTCATTGCCTGCATCCGTAATGGGTCAGCGGTCAAACGACCTCCACTCATCACTGTAAAACGCTCCCTGAAACACTTCAGCGAGCAGGCCTTTCTAATCGACCTGGCCGGGGTATCCTGGAAGGATATTGATCTCATCCCGTCAGTAGAGGATGCCTGGATATTTTTTTTAAATGCCTTCCTAACCATCTTAAATAAACATGCCCCATTCAAGAAATTTCGAACCAGGAACAGATATAGCCCTTGGTTCTCCCCAGACCTGACTGCCCTTAACCAACACAAAAACATCCTATGGCGTTCTGCATTAGCATCGAACAGCCCCGTGATATGCAGCTGTTCAGGGAAGCTAGAAACCGTTATACACAGGCAGTTAGAAAAGCCAAGGCTAGCTTTTTCAAGCAGAAATTTGCTTCCTGCAACACTAACTCAAAAAAGTTCTGGGACACTGTAAAGTCCATGGAGAATAAGAACACCTCCTCCCAGCTGCCCACTGCACTGAAGATAGGAAACACTGTCACCACTGATAAATCCACCATAATTGAGAATTTCAATAAGCATTTTTCTACGGCTGGCCATGCTTTCCACCTGGCTACTCCTACCCGGTCAACAGCACTGCACCCCCAACAGCAACTCGCCCAAGCCTTCCCCATTTCTCCTTCTCCCAAATCGATTCAGCTGATGTTCTGAAAGAGCTGAAAAATCTGGACCCCTACAAATCAGCCGGGCTAGACAATCTGGACCCTTTCTTTCTAAAATTATCTGCCGAAATTGTTGCCACCCCTATTACTAGCCTGTTCAACCTCTCTTTCGTGTCGTCTGAGATTCCCAAAGATTGGAAAGCAGCTGCGGTCATCCCCCTCTTCAAAGGGGGGGACACTCTTGACCCAAACTGCTACAGACCTATATCTATCCTACCATGCCTTTCTAAGGTCTTCGAAAGCCAAGTCAACAAACAGATTACCGACCATTTCGAATCTCACCATACCTTCTCTGCTATGCAATCTGGTTTCAGAGCTGGTCATGGGTGCACCTCAGCCACGCTCAAGGTCCTAAACGACATCTTAACCGCCATCGATAAGAAACATTACTGTGCAGCCGTATTCATTGATCTGGCCAAGGCTTTCGACTCTTCTTGGACCGACTCTCTTCTCTGTATACATCAATGAGGTCGCTCTTGCTGCTGGTGAGTCTCTGATCCACCTCTACGCAGACGACGCCATTCTGTATACTTCCGGCCCTTCTTTGGACACTGTGTTAACAACCCTCCAGGCAAGCTTCAATGCCATACAACTCTCCTTCCGTGGCCTCCAATTGCTCTTAAATACAAGTAAAACTAAATGCATGCTCTTCAATCGATCGCTACCTGCACCTACCCGCCTGACCAACATCACTACTCTGGACGGCTCTGACTTAGAATACGTGGACAACTACAAATACTTAGGTGTCTGGTTAGACTGTAAACTCTCCTTCCAGACCCATATCAAACATCTCCAATCCAAAGTTAAATCTAGAATTGGCTTCCTATTTCGCAACAAAGCATCCTTCACTCATGCTGCCAAACATACCCTTGTAAAACTGACCATCCTACCAATCCTCGACTTTGGCGATGTCATTTACAAAATAGCCTCCAATACCCTACTCAACAAATTGGATGCAGTCTATCACAGTGCAATCCGTTTTGTCACCAAAGCCCCATATACTACCCACCATTGCGACCTGTACGCTCTCGTTGGCTGGCCCTCGCTTCATACTCGTCGCCAAACCCACTGGGTCCATGTCATCTACAAGACCCTGCTAGGTAAAGTCCCCCCTTATCTCAGCTCGCTGGTCACCATAGCATCTCCCCACCTGTAGCACACGCTCCAGCAGGTATATCTCTCTAGTCACCCCCAAAACCAATTCTTTCTTTGGCCGCCTCTCCTTCCAGTTCTCTGCTGCCAATGACTGGAACGAACTTCAAAAATCTCTGAAACTGGAAACACTTATCTCCCTCACTAGCTTTAAGCACCAACTGTCAGAGCATCTTACAGATTACTGCACCTGTACATAGCCCACCTATAATTTAGCCCAAACAACTACCTCTTTCCCAACTGTATTTAATTAATTTATTTATTTTGCTCCTTTGCACCCCATTATTTTTATTTCTACTTTGCACATTCTTCCATTGCAAAACTACCATTCCAGTTTTTTATTGTGCTATATTGTATTTACTTTGCCACCATGGCCTTTTTTGCCTTTACCTCCCTTCTCACCTCATTTGCTCACATTGTATATAGACTTGTTTATACTGTATTATTGACTGTATGTTTGTTTTACTCCATGTGTAACTCTGTGTCGTTGTATCTGTCGAACTGCTTTGCTTTATCTTGGCCAGGTCGCAATTGTAAATGAGAACTTGTTCTCAACTTGCCTATCTGGTTAAATAAAGGTGAAATAAAATAAATAAATAAATAAAGAGTCATGACTAGTTCCTGGTGTTGTTCTAGAGGCCAGAGAGAGAGAACACACACAGAGAACACACACAGAGAACACACACAGAGAACACACACAGGACAGACAGGTGTGTGTAGTGGCCTGAAGGGATGGAGCCTAAACAGTGTGGAGTGATAGTATAGTCCAATTTTTTTTTTTTTTTTAAGACAACCCTGTATACAACAAGGTGTGTGAGCTGGTGATTGATTGTACTGTAAGGAGTTGATCTAGGGTGTCTTAGCTTGGTACAGTAATAGATGTTTGTAGTGTGATTTGCAGCTAACTTGTTTGCTGAATGATGGTATGCCGTGGTTAAGGTATTTTGTGAGTGTTCGGCAGAGTGATGTTGTGTGAGGTGTTTTAAGACGGTACAGACATGCATTGACTTCTGTTGTACCTGTTGCTCTCACTCTAATTGGTTGAATGGGATGAATAACATGGTCGTACACGGTTAACTCCTCAGGGATGTAGCAGTGATCAGTTTCTGATCAGGTACTGTGTTAACTGTGAGCCCCAGAGTGTGGTACTACATGTGAAGGACAGAGTGGGTCTCTGGCTGTTTCTGACTGGAGTGACTGAGGCAGAGTGAAGCTGCTGTTGCTGCTGCTGCTGCTGCTGCTGTCGTTGTTCCAGCACTCTGGCTCGTGGCTAACAGCGTCTGAACACCAAATCAATCTCATCACCCCATAAGGCACGACTCCATAGTTAAGAGTGGAAATTAGATATTGCCTGTGTCGGATTTGGAGCCATCCTCTCCTCTCACTCTCTCCATCCTCTCTCCCTTTGTTTCCATCATGTCTAAACACTCCATACCCCGTCTCTCTCTTCTTCTCCCTTCTCTCTCCATCCTCTCTCCCTTTGTTTCCATCATGTCTAAACACTCCATACCCTGTCTCTCTCTTCTTCTCCCTCCTCTCTCCATCCTCTCTCCCTTTGTTTCCATCATGTCTAAACACTCCATACCCTGTCTCTCTCTTCTTCTCCCTCCTTCTCTCTCCATCTTCTCTCCCTTTGTTTCCATCACGTCTAAACACTCCATACCCCGTCTCTCTCTTCTTCTCCCTCCTTCTCTCTCCATCCTCTCTCCCTTTGTTTCCATCATGTCTAAACACTCCATACCCTGTCTCTCTCTTCTTCTCCCTCCTTCTCTCTCCATCCTCTCTCCCTTTGTTTCCATCACGTCTAAACACTCCATACCCCGTCTCTCTCTTCTTCTCCCTCCTTCTCTCTCCCTTTGTTTCCATCATGTCTAAACACTCCATACCCCGTCTCTCTCTTCTTCTCCCTCCTTCTCTCTCCCTTTGTTTCCATCATGTCTAAACACTCCATACCGGGTCTCTCTCTTCTTCTCCCTCCTTCTCTCTCCATCCTCTCTCCCTTTGTTTCCATCATGTCTAAACACTCCATACCCCGTCTCTCTCTTCTTCTCCCTCCTTCTCTCTCCATCCTCTCTCCCTCTGTTTCCATCATGTCTAAAGACTCCATACCCCGTCTCTCTCTTCTTCTCCCTCCTCTCTCCATCCTCTCTCCCTTTGTTTCCATCACGTCTAAACACTCCATACCCTGTCTCTCTCTTCTTCTCCCTTCTTCTCTCTCCATCCTCTCTCCCTTTGTTTCCATCACGTCTAAACACTCCATACCCTGTCTCTCTCTTCTTCTCCCTTCTTCTCTCTCCATCCTCTCTCCCTTTGTTTCCATCACGTCTAAACACTCCATACCCTGTCTCTCTCTTCTTCTCCCTCCTTCTCTCTCCATCCTCTCTCCCTCTGTTTCCATCATGTCTAAACACTCCATACCGGGTCTCTCTCTTCTTCTCCCTCCTTCTCTCTCCATCCTCTCTCCCTTTGTTTCCATCACGTCTAAACACTCCATACCCTGTCTCTCTCTTCTTCTCCCTCCTTCTCTCTCCACCCTCTCTCCCTCTGTTTCCATCATGTCTAAACACTCCATACCCCGTCTCTCTCTTCTTCTCCCTCCTTCTCTCTCCATCCTCTCTCCCTTTGTTTCCATCACGTCTAAACACTCCATACCCCGTCTCTCTCTCTTCTTCTCCCTCCTTCTCTCTCCATCCTCTCTCCCTCTGTTTCCATCACGTCTAAACACTCCATACCCTGTCTCTCTCTTCTTCTCCCTCCTTCTCTCTCCATCCTCTCTCCCTCTGTTTCCATCACGTCTAAACACTCCATACCCTGTCTCTCTCTTCTTCTCTCTCCTCTCTCCATCCTCTCTCCCTTTGTTTCCATCATGTCTAAACACTCCATACCCCGTCTCTCTCTTCTTCTCTCTCCTCTCTCCATCCTCTCTCCCTTTGTTTCCATCATGTCTAAACACTCCATACCCCGTCTCTCTCTTCTTCTCTCTCCTCTCTCCATCCTCTCTCCCTTTGTTTCCATCATGTCTAAACACTCCATACCCCGTCTCTCTCTTCTTCTCTCTCCTCTCTCCATCCTCTCTCCCTTTGTTTCCATCATGTCTAAACACTCCATACCCCGTCTCTCTCTTCTTCTCTCTCCTCTCTCCATCCTCTCTCCCTTTGTTTCCATCACGTCTAAACACTCCATACCCCGTCTCTCTCTTCTTCTCTCTCCATCCTCTTTCCCTCTGTTTCCATCATGTCTAAACACTCCATACCGGGTCTCTCTCTTCTTCTCTCTCCATCCTCTCTCCCTTTGTTTCCATCACGTCTAAACACTCCATACCCCGTCTCTCTCTTCTTCTCTCTCCATCCTCTCTCCCTCAGTTTCCATCACGTCTAAACACTCCATAACCCATCTCTCTCTTCTTCTCTCTCTCTTTGTCTCTCAGTTTCTGTCTTTCTCTCTCTCCCCATCCCCCTCTCGCCCTTTCTCTCTGAAAAGGAGAAGGCACAGAGACATTGTATGGGGTGTCTGCCATGAATTCACTCAGGTGCAACTGCACAATTAGCAAGCACATGTTTTACATCAATTATTTTCCCCACACACATACAGTACACACAGGGGGGTACTTCCCCTTCCTCCAACCCCGCCCCAGCAATATGGACTCCTTCCTGCCTCCTGTCCTCCCACAATACCTCAGTTTTGAAAGGATATTCACTCCTGGCTGATGAGATTGAGGGGCTTTTCACCAGAAGCCATTAATGTCAGCTCTGAGGCTGCTACTAACCATTATAATCCTAATTTCCGACTCTGTATCCTATCTGCCATTGACATTGTTATCAGGACGTATTTCGCTGGCTGCCTGAAATCCTTGAGGTTGAATAGGTCCGTTTGCCTGTGGTGTCTGAGTGGTTGTTTTAAAGGCGTATATATCCTGTCCCTTTTAACACCACTTCCAGGGTGCACTGGAAAGCTTTCAAACAGCTGTCTAAAAACACATCCTCGGTAATGAATCAAAGGCGTTTTTTTACAAGTGGGGTTTTTACCGAATTAGACGAAGTGAGTCCATATGAGAATATAGACCATTAAATTACATGAAGACAAATTGAGTAGTTTCCTACCAATTTGACATTTTCTCTGATGATGGTATGACTCAGAATAGAAAAGCATATCCCCCTTAATACAACTTTGTGATATGTGGATAAGTGTCTGCCTGTCTGTGAGGCATTTTGTCAGCCTCTATGCCACAGAAAATTGTAATGCTAGAATTTCATGGGGATTCAATGAGAGGAGCTGAGGCTAAGGGACTTATAGACATGTATAAGATCGTCTGGTTCTATGTTCCCAGGCAGTTACTGACAGACAGCAGTTATGTCATAGTGGCATATTCAATACACCCACATTATGTTTTTGATATTTGTGGCTATATTATTATGTTTATCTGCAGGTTCTGGGGATCTCCTTTAAGCCATGAATATAAATGTTGTCTCAGTCTATTGATTATGAGTCAAAATATTATATTTAATGACTGAACTTATTTTTTGAGAACTTCATTGTGGGCGTTTTATGTGCAAAGAGGATTGTGGAGGATCCATAAGGAACGGTAGAGAGTACCGTTTCGAAATAAGCCCACTTCAATGGTGGGATTTGTAGAGCCCACTCAGAGGTGGGAGGAGGGAGCCTTTTCCTTTCAAAGCCTCCCTCAGCCCATCCATTCCAAGGCTGTGGTGTACTGTACAGTACTGTGACTGGCTCCAACCACTCAGCATGTTTTCTTCAGCCCACGACCAACACATTCTCCTTCAGCTCTAAATAGTGTGTGTGCGTGTGTGTGTTTGTGCGTGCTTGTGGGGGGGTTCTTAAGTATTTTCCCCAATCCCTGCAGCGTTCAGCCGCGCATCAATTCTTTTTAGGAAATCTCTTCCCCTCCTCAAAGGAGTATACTGTAGGTTATCTTCTCTATCAATATTCAATTCAATTCAATTCAATGGTCTTTATTGGAATGGGAAACATATGTTAACATTGCCAAAGCAAGTGAAGTAGATAATATACAAAAGTGAAATAAACAATAAAAATGAACAGTAAACATTACACTCACAGAAGTTCCAAAGTAATAAAGAAAAGACAAATGTCATATTATGTATACAGTGGGGAGAACAAGTATTTGATACACTGCCGATTTTGCAGGTTTTCCTACTTACAAAGCATGTAGAGGTCTGTCATTTTTATCATAGGTACACTTCAACTGTGAGAGACGGAATCTAAAACAAATATCCAGAAAGTCACATTGTATGATTTTTAAGTAATCAATTTGCATTTTATTGCATGACATAAGTATTTGACCACCTACCAACCAGTAAGAATTCCGTCTCTCACAGACCTGTTAGTTTTTCTTTAAGAAGCCCTGCTGTTCTCCACTCATTACCTGTATTAACTGCACCTGTTTGCACTCGTTACCTGTATAAAAGACACCTGTCCACACACTCAATCAAACAGACTCCAACCTCTCCACAATGGCCAAGACCAGAGAGCTGTGTAAGGACATCAGGGATAAAAATTGTAGACCTGCTCAAGGCTGGGATGGGGTACAGGACAATAGGCAAGCAGCTTGGTGGTAAGGCAACAACTGTTGGTGCAATTATTAGAAAATGGAAGAAGTTCAAGATGACGGTCAATCACCCTCGGTCTGGGGTTCCATGCAAGATCTCACCTCGTGGGGCATCAATGATCATGAGGAGGGTGTGGGATCAGCCCAGAACTACATGGCAGGACCTGGTTAAGGTACAAAAGGGAAAATAAATCAACATATATATGGGTTGTATTTGTCTCTCACTATCTCCTCTGACTGAGGTTCTTGTATGTGAGGGTTTGCGTTCCATATGGTTGATTCCCATGAAAAGCCATTGCTTGTCTCTTCATCACTTTACTCCACATATTCACTTGGTTCCAGAAAAATATACAAATGTATTTCTTACATATGAGGAATGTAACATAATTGATTCCCTAAGATGGACTATTATATTTTTCAGAGGAGCACCTTCTAATATAAAACCCTGGTAACAACAGATCAATGTGGTTTTAGAGCTGACATACTGTAGCTATGTGTGAAGCAGTGGTGGGGATGTCTTGTCCCATCGTCAAATGCCTGACCCCTAAATGGCAAATCTATCAATTTGTGTGTCAGTCCCCCTGCCAGAGGAGGCTCCCAGGGAAGTGAGGCAGCATTCATTATGAGACGTTGAGCTCAGAGCGACAGTTAATCTTTGTCATTTTGCCTGCTGGAGACGTTTGGGACTGCCACCCGGATAGGAGTCAGGTCACAGCTCTTGACCCTTAGCTGACGATATAAATTCAGCTCATGCTGCCTGTCTGGGACTAATGGTAATTTTCCTTCAGAATGCGTGTCCCGTGGGGTTCGCGAGCCACAGAGTGGTGTGTGTCACCGTTGGAAATGTTCCCTTCATTTGGGAACAATCAGTTGATCAGCTTCAGGGCCATTGACTTGTTCCTGTTGTAGCACATACTTTTCAGGGTGTGAGAACGTAAATTTGAAGACTTAATTTGACTGTGTCTTATTATCTCACAACCTTACATCACAGACCTGACAGCTACAGCCCACATCATGTCATAGACCAGGGATCATCAACAAGTGGTTTTTGAGAGGAAGGCCGAGGGGGCCGGGACATAATTACTAATCATTTGTAAACTGCAAATTGACCGGAAGAAGCCCAAACAGATATAATATTTAACTGAAACATAATCATTTCATACCTTGCTTACATTTAGATATGATCACACGTGTCTCTCTATTATGCGTGGAGATACTTGGGAACAGATGTCCAAAATTAAAATCACTTGGAGCTGATTTCCTGGTGTTTGTACAATCTTTTATGTCCAACAAAGAAAACAAATATATATAAATATCAGAAAACTTGGGGGGCAAATCAAACCATGCCTGCGGGCCGCCAGTTGGGGAACCCTGTCATAGACCTTTGAAATTCTTTGTTAGTGCATCTGTGCATTACATCAGTCCTGAAAATGAGATGTCTTAATAGTAGACAGTTGTAAATACCAGGAATTTAAGATTTTACTGATGATGGACATAGAGACGCTATTAAGGTTAAGTTTTACTGACATTACCTGGTGTGTAGGGCTTGTTGAGTGACCATTATTATCC
Source organism: Oncorhynchus nerka (assembly GCF_034236695.1). Lineage (NCBI taxonomy): Eukaryota > Metazoa > Chordata > Actinopteri > Salmoniformes > Salmonidae > Oncorhynchus > Oncorhynchus nerka. Next base: position 80,425,583 of record NC_088423.1, read on the forward strand.
CATTTTATTTCATTTTTTTGTCATATGTCAGTTTCATATCGAGAAACAGGACTGGATGAGAACCCTCTGTCTTCCTCTGTGATGCATCAGGAACGTCAATGAAGCTAGAAGGGCAGGGGCCATCCTAAACCAGGTGTATAAAAAACTGATTGATTCACACACCCAAACCAGGTGACAGAGCACTACATAGAGACAGAGACACGAGAGATAAGACTCAGAGAGAACAAGCTGACAGAATTGGGGCACCAACTCCATTATACCCATCTACCTTTTCAGTGTCATTTTGAGTGTGCTTCATATCCTTGGAACAAGGGTACATCTCACTGCAAGGAGATAACACAAATATACATGCTCGTTATTATGACTGTGCGTTTGATATCAAGCTATTGACAAGAGAATGGCTTGATATATCAAACGTGTGCATGTATAAATTCATACATTGGCTCCCACACAATTGCAGACATACACTGTGCTTTCTCCCTGCCGTATGCAGGTTCATGCAGGGTCATGCAGGTATTGGCAATAAAAGAGAAGATTCCACAAGCTGCTTAAGACGTTAATTCCATAAATACCATAAGGCATTTAAAGGTCAAATACAGGAAGCATTTGCCTTTCATCTATATTCCCACCATGCACTAGTCTTTTTAGTGTGACAACATGCCTTCATCCTTCAAGGTGGTGAATTCTGTTCATATAGGTGCTATGAAATCCTTGCAATGTTCTTATCGTGCATCTCTACCTATCAGAATTCTGTTCTTAGGAAGAGGAAAATGGCACAGAGATACCTTGTACACAGAGAATATGAGGAGAAACTCTTGACTCTTTTATAGTATGAAGATTAACGAGGCTCAGGGTGTGAGTGTCAGTTTTGGGCCACGCTCTCCTGGAGACGAGCGTGTCGTGTTTGCAGAGAGGGACCCCATGGAGCTGCTTCTGCAGATGTGAACACATAGGCCTCATGATCTATGGAGATGGGGGTGAGAGGGAGGTTTGAGCTCGGCTCCCCGTGTGTGGGGGGGTGTGATGGAGTGACACAGTTAGATTTGTCTGAGCCAGGGATACAGGGGAGAAGGGAAAGGAGACATGTTAGGAAAGGAAGAAGACATGTTGACTGTGTAAAGTTCCAAGCTCTAGCAGCAACAGATCCACTCCACAGGAGAAACCCGACAGCTGCTCCATCTGGAAACCTAGCGCTCTGCTCGCTCTGCTCTTGCTCTCTGCCGTCTCCACGACAACACCCTGGGAGTGGCACAGCAGGTCATCACGATGCAGTGTGTAGAGAGGGAGGATGACACATGCACTCCATTGTCTGTGGTAATATCACAGCCCTAACCATCGAGATATAGCCTTGGGTATTGTGTTAATACAAAATTGGACCAATTGATTTAGATATTTTGGTCATTCACTGGAACTCTGCCCATTTTCTATTGACGTCTGCGTATAGAAAGCAAAAACATCACAGTTTGAGGAGAGAAAACATATACAGTATGTATTTATTTCTACATATTGTCATCACAGAGGTGCTAATGTATTTTGTTGGTACCTGAGGAATAGAAGAATTCAGACAAGACAGTGTTATTCACAGACTGGTTTCACTAATGTATTCAGCAGGGACTGAAAATTAATTCCTATATTACCTGGTTTCAAGGTAAAAGCAACCAATCATTGTGCTGTTGGGATTCTCAGGGTCGTCATTTCTCGGTTCATTGTGAAGAGCTCATATTGTAGTGCAAACTACCATTATAGATCCTCTAATTTGTATACTGTAATACTTGAAAAACTGTAACGTTATGTTCTGTATCACCATGAATTAGCATGGGCCTCAAGCAGAGTGATGTACTTACCCAGCTGCTTTGTGGACATGTCTTGTTTGACATGGCTTGGATATCCACAAGGATTACCAATGTATTACCACATCAGTGAGGTGATTAGAATGTCTAAATTTAAACAGTTGATTCAAATCAAATCAAATCAAATTTTATTTGTCACATACACATGGTTAGCAGATGTTAATGCGAGTGTAGCGAAATGCTTGTGCTTCTAGTTCCGACAATGCAGTGATAACCAACAAGTAATCTAACTAACAATTCTAAAACTACTGTCTTATACACAGTGTTAGGGGATAAAGAATATGTACATAAGGATATATGAGTGAGTGATGGTACAGAGCAGCATACAGTAGATGGTATCGAGTACAGTATATACATATGAGATGAGTATGTAGACAAAGTAAACAAAGTGGCATAGTTAAAGTGGCTAGTGATACATGTATTACATAAGGATGCAGTCGATGATGTAGAGTACAGTATATACGTATGCATATGAGATGAATAATGTAGGGTAAGTAACATTATATAAGGTAGCATTGTTTAAAGTGGCTAGTGATATATTTACATCATTTCCCATCCATTCCCATTATTAAAGTGGCTGGAGTTGGGTCAGTGTCAATGACAGTGTGTTGGCAGCAGCCACTCAATGGTGGCTGTTTAACAGTCTGATAGCCTTGAGATAGAAGCTGTTTTTCAGTCTCTCAGTCCCAGCTTTGATGCACCTGTACTGACCTCGCCTTCTGGATGATAGCGGGGTGAACAGGCAGTGGTTCGGGTGGTTGATGTCCTTGATGATCTTTATGGCCTTCCTGTAACATCGGGTGGTGTAGGTGTCCTGGAGGGCAGGTAGTTTGCCCCCGGTGATGCGTTGTGCAGACCTCACTACCCTCTGGAGAGCCTTACGGTTGAGGGCGGAGCAGTTGCCGTACCAGGCGGTGATACAGCCCGCCAGGATGCTCTCGATTGTGCATCTGTAGAAGTTCGTGAGTGCTTTTGGTGACAAGCCGAATTTCTTCAGCCTCCTGAGGTTGAAGAGGCGCTGCTGCGCCTTCTTCACGACGCTGTCAGTGTGAGTGGACCAATTCAGTTTGTCTGTGATGTGTATGCCGAGGAACTTAAAACTTGCTACCCTCTCCACTACTGTTCCATCGATGTGGATAGGGGGTGTTCCCTCTGCTGTTTCCTGATTAGCTGGGCATCACTGTTTGCACCTTAATGGATAGGGAAGTGAGGCAGCATTCCTCAATGGGTAGAGTCACCACTGTGTCTGCTGACGGAGGACTACAGTGTACACACAGTACGACACTGTGAGCAGCCATAGCTAGATCTCCATGACTTTCCCTTCCAGCCTTCACATCAATTAAAGCAAATTCATGGATGCACTTTCCACAGCATCACCATCATGCCTGATTTGTCTTCAAAATAAATCCAGTCTTTTTCTGAATTATTCCTTCATCTTTGTCCCAGTCTGTTTCCAGCTGTAAATGAGTCTCTTTTTACCATGTGTTTTGGCTTTTCCTAAAATGTGCCTGCCTCCATTCAAATCCGAATGTAACAAAATAAGTGATTCTACTGTTGAGAACGTACTTGTATTAGAAAACCCTCCATACCCACCGCAAAGTACTCCTTGACCATAGAACTGGCTTGGTAAAAATGACACATTAGAATAGACCGAACTGGGTTAATTAGGCCTTCTAAATCACACATTGCACTCTGTTGTCACTTCAGGAACACAATTCAGTCTCTTGTATTCATTCTAGTATATTTAAAAAAATGTATTAAACCTTTAATTAACTAGGCAAGTCAGTTTAAGAACAAATTCTTATTTTCAATGAGGGCCTACCAAAAGGCAAAAGACCTCCTGCGGGGACGGGGGCTGGGATAAAAAAATAAATAACATATAAATATAGGACAAAACACATCATGACAAGAGAGACAACACAACACTACATAGAGAGAGACCTAAGACAACAACAAAGCAAGGTAGCAACACATGACAACACAGCACGGTAGCCACACAACATGACAACAACATGGTAGCGGCACAAAACATGGTCCAAACATTATTGGACACAGACAACAGCACAAAGGGAAGAAGGTAGAGACAACAATACATCACTCAAAGCAGCCACAACTGTCAGTAAGAGTGTCCATGATTGAATGTTCTAATGAGATTGAGATAAAACTGTCCAGTTTGAGTGTTTGCTGCAGCTCGTTCCAGTCGCTAGCTGCAGCGAACTGGAAAGACGAGTGACCCAGGGATGTGTGTACTTTGGGGACCTTTAACAGAATGTGACTGGCAGAACGGGTGTTGTATGTGGAGGATGAGGGCTGCAGTAGATATCAGATAGGGGGGAGTGAGGCCTAAGAGAGTTTTATAAATAAGCATCAACCAGTGGGTCTTGCGACGGGTATGCAGAGATGACCACTTTACAGAGGAGTATAGAGTGCAGTGATGTGTCCTATAAGGAGCAGTGGTGGCAAATCTGAAGGCCGAATGGTGAAGAACATCTAGCCGCTTGAGAGCATTTTCATTACCTTCTGTAGTGTCCCATAGACTCGCTCTCTCGGTGTTTAAAGGAAATGTGTGTGGTGTGCACAATTCCACACTGAATGCTTATAGAATTGACCCATCCCGAATTCTCCTGCTGAACTATAAATTATGTCTCTATAATCTAGCATGGGTAGGATGGTCATCTGAATCAGGGTTAGTTTGGCAGCTGGGGTGAAAGAGGAGTGATTACAATAAAGGAAACCAAGTCTAGATTTAACTTTAGCCTGCAGCTTTGATATGTGCTGAGAGAAGGGCAGAGTACCGTCTAGCCGTACTCCCAAGTACTTGTATGGAGGTGACTACCTCAAGCTCTAAACCCTCAGAGGTAGTAATCACACTTGTGGGGAGAGGGGAATTCTTCTTACCAAATTACATGACCTTTGTTTGGAGGTGTTCAGAACAAGGTTAAGAGTAGAGAAAGCTTGTTGGACACTAAGAAAACTTTGTTGTAGAGCATTTAACACAAAATCCAGGGAGGGGCCAGCTGAGAATAAGATTGTATCATCTGCATATAAATGGATGAGAGAGTTTTATACTGCCTGAGCTATGTTGTTGATGTAAATTGAGAAGAGCGCTGGGCCTATGATTGAGCCTTGGGGTACTCCCTTGGTGACAGGCAGTGGCTGAGACAGCAGATTTCCTGTCTTTATACACTGCACTCTTTGAAAGTGGTAGTTAGCAAACCAAGCCAAAGACCCCTCAGAGACACCAATATTCCTTAGCCGGCCCACAAGAATGGAATGGTCTACAATATGGTCTACCATATCAAAAGCTTTAAAATAGCAGCACAACATTGCTTAGAATCAATGGGGCAATGGTGACATCATTAAGGACCTTTAAGGTTGCAGTGACACATCCATAACCTGAGCAGAAACCAGATTGCATGCCAGAGAGAATACTATAGACATCAAGAAAGCCAGTCAGTTGATTATTGACACGTTTTTCCAACACTTACACTGGGCAAAATAGAAATAGGCCTATGACAGTTAGGATCAGCTTGATCTCCCCCTGGCAGCCTCTCACCGTGGCTGCCTTCCAAGCAGTGGGAATCTCCCCAGAGAGGAGAGACAGGTTAAAATGGTCGGAGATAGGCTTGGCGATGATAGGGGCAGCAACCTTAAAGAAGAAAGGATCTAAACCATCTGACCCAGATGTTTTTTTGGGTTCAAGTTTCAGGAGCTCCTCTAGCACCTCGGACTCAGTGACTGCATGAGGGAGAATCTTTGGAGCGGGGCAGGGGAAAAAGAGGGAGAAGCATTGAGGATAGTCGCATTAGAAGGGGTTGGAGATGAGGAAATGTTGGACGGGCAAGGAGGCATGGCTCAGTCAAATAGGAATCCTAACTTAATGAAGGGTGATTAAAGAGCTCAGCCATGTGCTTCTTGTCAGTAACAACCACATCATCAACTTTAAGGGACATGGGCAGCTGTGAGGAGGAGGGTTTATTCTCCAGGTCTTTAATCGTTTTCCAGAACTTCTTGGGGTTAGACACAAAGAAAGAGAAATGCTCCTTAAAGTAACTAACTTTGGCCTTCCGGATACCCTGAGTGCACTTATTTCTCATTTGCCTGACCGAGAGCCCGTCAGCCTGAGTATACGTGTGCTGAGCCTTTCGCCAAATGCAATTCTTGAGGTAGAGTAACTCTGCAAGATCACGGTCAAACCAGTGTCATTATCATTTCAACATGTCTCATTCAGTGTCATTATTGTTATTATGCACTCCAACAGTTGATCACCATCCTGACAGAGAACAGAGACAAAGCCTTCCAGGTGAGATGAACAGTCAGTGAATCAATCAGTTCTTTGGCCTTTCTCTTCTGATCTGTATCCACAAACAAGTTAGATCTTTCATTTCAACACGTCTCAGAAGGAACAGTGAGGGGTACCTCGTTTCAACAAGTCTCAGTAGGAGCAGGAAGGGTACCTCGTTTCAACAAGTCTCAGTAGGAGCAGGAAGGGCACAGGGTACCTCGTTTCAACATGTCTCAGTAGGAACAGTGAGGGTACAGGGTACCTCGTTTCAACACGTCTCAGCAGGAACAGTGAGGGTACAGGGTACCTCGTTTCAACACGTCTCAGTAGGAACAGTGAGGGTACAGGGTACCTCGTTTCAACACGTCTCAGTAGGAGCAGTGAGGGTACAGGGTACCTAATTTCAACACGTCTCAGAAGGAACAGTGGGGGTACAGGGTACCTAATTTCAACACGTCTCAGTAGGAGCAGTGAGGTACAGGGTACCTCGTTTCAACACGTCTCAGTAGGAACAGTGAGGGTACAGGGTACCTCGTTTCAACACGTCTCAGTAGGAACAGTGAGGGTACAGGGTATATGAGGAACATTAACTGTTTTAGGAACCTCTGTGTTACCAAGCTCAACTAATGCATTTTTTAACAATGTAATTTGGCCCTTGCTCACCCACACGGCTCTCCTACAGTCCCGTCTTCAGAAGGGCCAGAGGGGTCAACAGGCTCAATATCCCCTTCTTTAATTACTTACCTCATTAACACACTCCACACTACACACTGCACACTCATACTGTCTTCTGGTTCAACCTTAATACACTTCTCTCACATTACTGTCTCCTGGTTAAACCTCGTAGTGAATGTTCAACTCACTAGCAGTGCAGTTTGCTGATAATGTACAGCAGCCGTATCTATTTGGCTTTGCATACAGTCATATCCTCTCAAATTTAAAACAATATATTTTAGATCCAAAAAGTTAAACAATGTAGGTATTTTCAGTAGTCCCACTCTACCTCAGAAACATCAGTAGTATCGTAAGGCAAACAATAGAGATTTTCCACTTACCTGATTTAGGTGCCTGACGTTTAAAGCCACCGAAATAGCTATTGGAAGAACTCTCTTTTCTCTCTTATTGGTTTCTACAGAAAAGTACAAAATAAGCACTTCTCCTCCCCAATCCCTTCCAGACTGATTAGAGAGCGCTTGAATAATGCATGAAAAGTATTCAGGGATCAGTAGCGTTTCTGTTGACCACAGATACATCATGGCTGTATTATCTCTCCTACCCAAGTTAAGTAGGCGATAAGTAAGGTGCCACTAAGACAATGATAAATACAGCCCCACTCAACCTTCTACCTGGAGACGCTCAGAGGCAACAGGGGATTTTCTGATCTAGTGAGTCCTATCTTAACATTTGGATGATTGATTCTCTCTTTAACGCTGTAGCTAGCTACACTCCCAAATGTGGTTCTTTTTTTGGGCTTTTGCGTCATGACCATCAACAGATTCTCTGAATTGTATTTAATTGGTTGTGGACCTCAAGATTTCTTGATTGATTTTAGTCTTCTTCCAGGTCATGTTACCAAACTACGTATATGGTGACATAAGAGCATTTGGAAAGCATAGACCCTTTTAACTGCAAAAACTATCTAAATAAAACCTCCTGATCCACTTTAAAGACATGACCTACAGTAGTGCCATCTAATGCAGTGACAGATCACTTCTGCCCAGTTTGTCCCATTTATCCCATCCTTTGCTTTAGAAAGCATCCATTCTGTTTGAGGTCTCCAGTTATGGCAGCCATTTGTTTGCTACGGTGTCCCTCAAGACGTGAGTACCTGCAGTGGAGCCGGTTTGTTGAATGCGAGCGATGCTGAAATCCTCTCCTGTCCGCTCCGGTGGCGGTTTGACGTGATTAATATTGTCACAGACAGTATTAATGAAAATCTATTTTTAAACCCCTGCCAAAGCAAGCGCTTTCTCCTTCGCACAAATAAATTGAAAGCATCTGCTTTGTGTGGATCAAAGAGGACTTTTAACATGAATATTTAATGAGTTTTGTAATAATTTCTCAGTAGCTACAGTTGAAGTCAGAAGTTTACATACACTTAGGTTGGAGTCATTAAAACTAGTTTTTCAACCACTCCACAAATTTCTTGATAACAAACTATAGTTTTGGCAAGTCGGTCAGGACATCTATTTTGTGCATGACACAAGTAATTTTTCCCAACAATTGTTTACAGACAGATTATTTCACTTATAATTCACTGTATCGCAATTCCAGTGGGCCAGACATTTACATACACTAAGTTGACTGTGCCTTTAAACAGCTTGTAAAATTCCAGAAAATGATGTCATGACTTTAGAAGCTTCTGATTGGTTAATTGACATAATTTGATTCAATTGGAGGTGTATCTGTGGGTGTATTTCAAGGCCTAACTTCAAACTCAGTGCCTCTTTTTGTACAAACAATAGTACGCTATTATAAACACCATGGGACCACGCAGCCATTATACCGCTCAGGAAAGAGACACATTCTGTCTCCTAGAGATTAACGTACTTTGGTGAGAAAAGTGCAAATCAATCCCAGAACAACAGCAATGGACCTTGTGAAGATGTTGGAGGAAACAGGTACAAAAGTATCTATATCCACAGTACAACGAGTCCAATGTCGACATAACCTGAAAGGCCGCTCAGCAGGGAGGAAGCCACTGCTCCAAAACCGAAAAAAAAAAGACAAAGATCGTACTTTTTGGAGAAATGTCCTCTGGTCTGATGAAACACAAATAGAACTGTTTGGCCATAATCACCATCATTATGTTTGGAGGAAAAAGGGGGATGCTTGCAAGCCCGAAGAACACCATCCCAACCGTGAAGCACGTGCGTGGCAGCATCATGTTGTGGGGGTGCTTTGCTGCAGGAGGGACTGGTGCACTTCACAAAATAGATGGCATCATGAGGAAGGAAAATTATGTGGATATATTGAAGCAACATCTCAAGACATCGGTCAGGAAGTTGAAGCTTGGTCGCAAATGGGTCTTCCAAATGGACAATGACTCCAAGCATACTTCCAAAGTTGTGGCAAAATGGCTTAAGGACAACAAAGTCAAGGTATTGGAGTGGCCATCACAAAGCCCTGACCTCAATCCCATAGAAAATTTGTGGGCAGAACTGAAAAAGCATGTGCGAGCAAGGAGGCCTACAAACCTGTCTCAGTTACACCAGCTCTGTCAGGAGGAATAGGCCAAAATTCACCCAAATTATTGTGGGAAGCTTGTGGAAGGTTACCCGAAACGTTTGACTTAAGTTAAACCATTTAAAGGCAATGCTACCAAGTACTCATTGAGTGTAAACTTCTGACCCACTGGGAATGTGATGAAAGAAATAAAAGCTGAAATAAATCATTCTCTCTACTATTATTCTGACATTTCACATTCTTAAAATAAAGTGGTGATCCTAACTGACAGGGAAGACAGGGAATTCTTACAAGGATTAAATGTCAGGAATTGTGAAAAACTGAGTTTAAATGTATTTGGCTAAGGTGTATGTAAACCTCTGACTTCAACTGTATATCTATAGGTCAAAGCTAGGCCAGGCCTTTGGTCAAATAAGGCTTTGGTCGAAAATATGGATTTGTAGTATGGTGACATCTTGTGAATACTGCATGAGGTATTGGCTATACTTACCAGACAGCAAATACTTAGTATTTTGTCATACCCCTGAACAAGGCAGTTAACCCACTGTTCCTAGGTCATCATTGAAAATAAGAATTTGTTCTTAACTGACTTGCCTAGTTAAATAAAGGTAAAACAAATATATATAATTAAAAACATATTTATACTGTTGCCTCATCCCTTAGCTCAATGATATCTTACGACTGGGTTGAGCTTACAATGCTATGCCCTGCCCTGTCTTTGTTGAAAGTGATTTTGTTATTGACGGAATACTTTGTCTCTGTGTCTTGTTTTGTGCAACTATGCATGTTTTTTTCGGCAGCTATATCAATGAGAGGTGAATTGGAGGGAACTCACTGGTAATTACTGTCATGCTGCCAGTGTTTTCTTCAGTAATCAGCCAGAAAACAGTCATCATCTGTGATCCCTGACGGGCTATAGACTACAGCACTGCTGCTGCCTCTAACAGACCGCCAACAGAAGGGAGGGTGTGTGTGTTTTTGCGTGCATGTGGACATGTGCGTGTGAGTTAGTCTGAGGAGGGGGAGTGAGAGCTGCTAACCAAGATGGAAACAAATCTATTTCCCGGCCCACACTAAACTAAAGGCTACTTCCCACCCACCATGGTGATAGTAAGCAGTAGCCATGGCCACACCAGGCAGTGTGGTGTGATGATGCCTTCGCCTGGGCTGGCCAAGTCTGTGATGCTGGCATGCATGGTTAGCTGTTCAGCTGTCCATTCATGTGCATGCTTTCATTCTCTGCTTACCAGGGGGAGTTGAGTCAAACCACCACACCACTTTACACAGCCGTTTTATCACACCCGTCGGGGGGAGAAGAGAGCCTGTTCTTACTGTGTACAGTCTGACATTTAAATATGGCACACACAAATAATGTTAGCTGCTAGCTAGTGGACATTTTGACTGTACCATATGTGTCTGCAGGTCAAATTATGCCCAGTGGGGTTAACACAGTTGGAGAACTCGTTGAGTGTAGCTGCTGCCTGGGTGAGTGTAACTAAACAAGTGCTGAGCTGGACTGAAATGTGTGGAGGAACATTTTGACTGGCTATTGAATAGCACTTACTTTGAAGACCTGTAAGAAACTGCTGATTAGCAGCAGGCACCCCCTCTAGTGTAGACAAACCATCCCAGTGTCATGTTTCTAATTGATGGCTACATGTTTAACAGATAGGTCGTCAGTGTTTTGAGGATGGGGTATCACCGTGTTGTGAATGCCTCACAATTAATACGCTCCTTCCCAGACATTGTACCAGCTCTTACACCTATGGGACCTGACGGCCATGCAGCTTATAGCATCTCATTGTGACTGACAGATGAGTTTAGTTTTATACAGTGCATTCGGAAAAGATTCAGACCCCTTGACTTTTTCCACATTTTGTTATGTTACAGCCTCATTCTAAAATGGATTACATAATATATTTTTTTAATCATCAATCTACACACATAATAGATAAAGAAAAAAACTGTTTGAAATTTTTGCAGATTTACTAAAAAGAAAAACTATAAATACCTTATTTACATTCAGACCCTTTGGTATGAGACTCGAAATTGAGCTTAGGTGCATCCTTTTTCCATTGATCATCCTTGAGATGTTTCTACAACTTAATTGGAGTCAATCTGTGGGAAATTCAATTGTTTGAACATGATTTGGAAAAAACACACCTGTATAAGGTCACACAGTTGACAGTGCATGTCAGAGCAAAAACCAAGCCATCAGGTCAAAGGAATTGTCTGTGGAGCCCAGAGACAGGATTATGTCGAGGCACAGATCTGGAGAAGGGTAACAAAAAATGTCTGTAGTATTGAAGGTCCCCAAGAACACAGTGACCTCCATCATTATTAAATGGAAGAAATTTGGAACCACCAAGATTCTTCCTAGAGCAGGCCGCCCGGTCAAACTGAGCAATCGAGGGAGAAGGGCCTTGGTCACGGATGTGACCAAGAACCTGATGGTCTCTCTGACAGAGCTCCAGAGTTCCTCTGTGGAGATGGGAGAATCTTCCAGAAGGACAACCAGCTCTGCAGCACTCCACCAATCAGGCCTTTATGGTATAGTGGCCAGACTGAAGCCACCCCTCAGTAAAAGCCACATGACAGCTCTCTTGGAGTTTGCCAAAAGGCACCTAAAGACTCTCAGACCACATGATCCTCTGGTCTGATGAAACCAAGATTGAACTCTTTGGCAAATGCCAAGCGTCACGTCTGGAGGAAACCTGGCACCATCCCTATAATGAAGTATGGTAGTGGCAGCATCATTCTGTGGGGATTTTTTTCAGCAGCAGGGACTGAGAGACTAGTCAGGATCTAGGGAAAGATGAACGGAGGAAAGTACAGAGAGATCCTTTGACATGGTGAGGTTGGACCCAGGTACAGAGAAGAGACCAGACGAGGAATCAGTGGTTAAGGATAAGCATAACACTTTACTGAGAAATGGTAACGGAAGGATCACAGTAACAGTTGGAAAACAACAAACTCTTGAAAATCACTTAGGAGACAAACCCACATGGCACATACATTAATTCAAGCTTCAGCAAAGGACAACAGAAAACATATCTCTTTTAACAGGGAAATCCTACTGATTAAATAGGACACACCTGAGTGTCGTTAATGTCTCTGCCGCCCTCTGGTGATAAGTGAAACCATGACAGAACCTTGATGAAAACCTGCTCCAGAGCACTCAGGACCTCAGACTGGGGTGAAGGTTAACCTTCCAACAGGACAACTACCCTAAGCACACAATCAAGAAAACGCAGGTGTGGCTTCGGGACAACTCTCTGAATGTCCTTGAGTGGCCCAGCCAAAGCCCGGACTTGATCTAACATCTCTGGAGACCTGAAAATATGCTGTACAGCGACCCTCCTCATTCAACCTGACAGAGATTGAGAGGGTCTACAGAGAGGAATGGGAGAAACTCCCCATACCCAAGAAGACTCAATGCTGTAATCACTGCCAAAGGTTCTTCAACAAAGTACTGAGTAAAGGGTCTGAATACTTATGTAAATATGATATTTCAGTTGTTTTTTTATATGAATTTGCAAAAATTCTAAAAACCTTTTTTTCTTTGTCATTATGGGATATTGTGTGTAGATTGAGGAAAAAACTATTTAATCAATTTTAGAATAAGGCTGTAACGTAACGAAATGTGGAAAAAGTCAAGGGGTCTAAATACTTTCCGAATGCACTGTACCTTTGATGAGGTCATGGCATCAGCCATGGGAAACTACATACACTGTATAGACTAAAAGGATAAAGTACTTGTGGAAAAGAGCTGTTTAAATAAATCACATTTGGTTAATGAGGTCTTCACTCCCTCAGTACCTTCGTGGGCGCACAGTTTGAGTAAATCTAGTTTAAATATCTCTGTTTTATGTGAGACCCGAGATCTTTTCCCACCATTCTTCAGCCTCTAGCGTCTCCTGGCTCCTACAGTTAACAGTAGAGTTACTTGTGTCTAGAGGGGAAAGGGCAGGGGTCTCCTTGGAGAGCGGTTCATTGGCCACCTGAGATGCTCATAATGAGGAGACTTCCTTTCTGACAGGATGGGTCAGCGGTTTAGATTAGCATATTAATGACCAGGCCAAAGACGAGAGCAGCAGGATGACCTATCAGGTGATACACCCAAGAATGTAAATTATTAATTACCCAGGAGATGAGGAACCTATCAGAATGCAAATATATTGATGCTATCTCTGTGTGTGTATAGTCGTCGCTACACTAGCTATCGTGGGTCTTCTCCGTATCCAACAAAATTGAGAGTGATGGTATTTCAGTGTGAATTAATTTGATTTCTTTAGGTAAAGTTTAAAGAACAAAGTACATGGGAATTTTGCTATTAAAGCACATGGTGTAAGAACTCATTATACTCAAAGGAGCACCAGATCTTCAGTCTGATTGAGTTTGATTGCGATAGCCATTACTGAGTCCATTATACTGCACTTGGTAATGCCTTCTAGTAATTGGAGGCACAAAGGACAAAGAGCATGCTGGGTTATGTAAACAAACTCTGTGAACTTCAGCCCCAAAGACATTGACCTTGAAACAGCTAAACTGAAAATTATTGACACCAACCATAACGGCTACTTATTGCAAGCATTTTGCTGATATCATTCATTTTTATAAGTAGCCTATTCTAGAGAAATGTTTTAAATTAGAGAAATGTTTTAAATTAAATGAGTTTGCTAATAATATTAGCTAACGTATTTAATTTACAACTTCACATTTCTTTAGTATAGGTAACTTATGTGTGATTGTTAATGGGACAATTGATGGCTAGAATAATTAAACTAGTAGTAGTTTACATTGGTAAAAAAAAGTATCATTATTTTTGATTCAGCGTTATCACATTAATTCAGTAAATGTATCACGATATTACAGTTGAAGTCGGAAGTTTACATACACTTAGGTTGGAATCATTAAAACCAGGTTTCAACCACTCTTGTTAACAAACTACAGTTTTGGCAAGGACAACTACCTTGTGCATGACACAAGTCATTTTTCCAACAATTGTTTAAAAGACAGATTATTTCACTTATAATTCACTGTATCACAATTCCAGTGGGTTAGAAGTGTACATACACTAAGTTGACTGTGCCTTTAAACAGCTTGGAAAATTCAAGAAAATTATGTCATGGTTTTAGAGGCTTCTGATAGGCTAATTGGCATAATTTGAGTCAACCTGTGGTTGTATGTCAAGACCTATCTTCGAACTCAATGCCTCTTTGCTTGACATCATGGGAAAATCAAAATAAATCAGCCAAGACCTCAGAATTTTTTTTGTCGACTTCCACAAGTCTGGTTCATCCTTGGGAGCAATTTCCAAACTCCTGAAGGTACCACGTTCATCTGTACAAATAATAGTACGCTAGTATAAACACCATGGGAACACGCAGCCATCATACCCCTCAGGAAGGAGACGGGTTCTGTCTCTTAGAGATGAACATACTTTGGTGAGAAAAGTTCAAATCAATCCCAGAACAATAGCAAAGGACCTTATGAAGATGCTGGAAGAAACAGGTACAAAAGTATCTATATCCACAGTAAAATGTGTCCTATATCGACATAACCTGAAAGGCCGCTCAGCAAGGAAGAAACCAGTGCTCCAAAACTTCCATTAAAAAAAAGCCAGACTATAGTTTGTAACTGCACATGGGGACAAAGATCATACTTTTTGGAGAAATATCCTCTGGTCTGATGAAACAAAATTAGAACTGTTTGGCCAAAATGACCATCGTTATGTTTGGAGGAAAAAGGGGGAGTCTTGCAAGTCGAAGAACACCATCCCAACCGGGAAGCACGAGGGTGGCATTATCATGTTGTGGGGGTGCTTTGCTGCAGGAGGGACTGGTGAACTTCACAAAATAGATGGCATCATGAGGCAGGAAAATTATGTGAATATATTGAAGCAACCTCAAGACATCAGTCAGGAAGTTGAAGCTTGGTCGCAAATGGGTCTTCCAAATGGACAATGACCCCAACCAAAGATGTGGCAAAATGGCTTAAGGACAACAAAGTCAATGTATTGGAGTGGCCACCACAAAGCCCCGACCTCAATCCCATAGAAAATTTGTGGGCAGAACTGAAAAAGTGGGTGCAAGCAAGTAGGCCTACAAACCTGACTCAGTTACACCAGCTCTGTCAGGAGGAATGGGCCAAAATTCACCTAACTTATTATGGGAAGCTTGTGGAAGGCTACCTGAAACGTTTGACCCTAGTTAAACAATTTAAAGGCAATGCTACCAAATTATAATTGAGTGTATGTACACTTCTGACCCACTGGGAATGTGATGAAAGAAAATAACGCTGAAAAAATGTATTCTCTCTACTATTATTCTGACATTTCACATTCTTAAAATAAAGTGGTGATTCTAACTGACCTAAAACCATTTTTACTATGATCAAATGTCAGGAATTGTGAAAAACTGAGTTTAAATTTATTTGGCTGTGTATGTAAACTTCCGACTTCAACTGTATATTTTTTTCATATTGCCCAGTTCTAGTGCATACCTCAGTTAATAGTGTGCCATTACCTTGTGGAGTGATCTTGTGGAGTGATCTTGTGGAGTGTGGACACCAATAAATCTGTAATCCCCCACTTGTGCCTTATCAGATGAAAATACTAGTGTAATAGGACGACTGTAGAGTATATGAATAGGCCTACTCATATGCAGTAGTCAGACATCTATGTGAGTTTAGACAGGAAGAGACAGGTAGTCAAAGCAGGCTGGTTTACACTGTTATCATTGTTATCTCTTTTTAAAGCCATCGCAGTAAAATAAAAGCCGCTGGAACCATTTGCAATATTTCACATCAACCGTAACTGACATTTACTTTGTGTTTCATGCCGCTGGTTTGACTTGCAGTGCAAAGAAAGCCATTTTAATGGAACCATATATAATTTCCCTTTATGGAAATAAAGGGAAATCATCAGCCTGGCTGGCTAATGAGGGAGCCCTGGCTGGCTGATGAGGGAGCCCTGGCTGGCTGATGAGGGAGCCCTGGCTGGCTGATGAGGGAGCCCTGGCTGGCTGATGAGGGAGCCCTGGCTGGCTGATGAGAAGGTAAAAGATGTTGAAAGCTAATAAGGCATGTTAGTTTTGTGTATCTCTATTACTGCCACAAAGGCAATCATGAGTCATGACCGTAGTCAAATTCCATGTGACCGTTGAGTCACGGTAATCTCACTCTGGACATGCGTCGGTAGTACCCAACTCAGTAACGACCTGATGTACTCAGTGCTCTATTTAAGCAATAAAGCCAGAAGAGGTGTGGTATATGGCCAATATACCACGTCTAGCCCTTAGCCATGGTATATTGGCCATATACTACAAACTCTTGAGGTGCCTTATTGCCATTTACCAACGAAATTAGAGCAGAAAAAAAAATGTTTTGTCATACCCGTGGTATACTGTCTGATATACTATAGCTGTCAGGCAATCAGCATTCAGGACTCGAAACACACAGTTTATAATGTCCCTCAAATCACACTGAAATGAATGCAAATGCAATCAAACATCACATCACATCAAACACTTATCAAAACAGTATCATGCTTTTAAAACTCACTGTTAGGCTACATTTTTTTTTACCTCACTGTGATGATAAATTTGAAGAAAGAAGTTCAACAACAGGTTGAAAGTGAGTGGAAAACATGGTTGTTGTGGATGTTGTTTCTGTCACAATCGTCGTCTTGAAAATGACCGGACCAAGGTGCAGCATGGTGAGCGTTTTCTTTATTATAAATGTCGCCAACAAAACAAGAAACAACAAAAAAACCGACCGTGAAGCTTACTAGAGCAATACAGGCCACTAACAAAGACAACTACCCACAAATACAAAAAGGAAAAAAGGCTGCCTAAATATGATTCCCAATCAGAGACAATGATAGACAGCTGTCCCTGATTGAGAACCATACCCAGCCAAAACATAGAAACAAAGAACATAGAGTTTCCGACCCGAGTCACACCCTGACCAAACAAACATAGAGAATAAAAGGATCTCTATGGTCAGGGCGTGACAGTTTCAAAGCCAAACAGAATGAAATGGACAGCGCTTTCTAAGGTGATGATTAATTCAAAATGTTGCATTTTAAACACTCATGCATATTAGAGCAGATAAATATACATATGCCTATATATGAGCCCAAGACCCCCCAAAAAACTGAACTAAAATAAAGATTTTGCCATTA
The DNA here is from genome assembly GCF_034236695.1 of Oncorhynchus nerka. NCBI lineage: Eukaryota > Metazoa > Chordata > Actinopteri > Salmoniformes > Salmonidae > Oncorhynchus > Oncorhynchus nerka. The sequence goes on from NC_088423.1 coordinate 80,443,089, forward strand.
TACAATACAAAGCCTACCGCATATTACGCATGGCAGAAAAACATTTCCAAAAAACATAGATAAGATGTCTTTGGTACATAATTGGTCTAGCCTATACTCCTAAATTAAACAAATTCTAGTTTTTCAGTGTGGACTGTATTATTATGCATATTGGATGGACTGGTTACCTTATGCTACGCAGCTTTCTATCCATGAGTCTGGGAGAGAACGTCTAGGCCTAGGCAATGCTGTTGCTTCATTGATTGTGCAGGGAAGCTTACAGAGTTAGCCTACAATTGTAGTGAATTTGTATTTGATTTGGAATAGCCTAGTAATAGGGCTTTTTCATAATTGATAAACTGACACATTACCTTTAGCTACAGAATATCTCAGGCGTGCATCAGCAGCTTGTATGTATGGAGGTCTGGAGACGCTAAACATGTTAATGTTAATGAATGGTCAATTGCGGTGAGACCAGCAGTCATTTGCATGACAATAACCGGCTGACAAAATGTAATGACCTCCACAGCCCTATCCCTGACCAGGCACCATATTCACAAAGCATCTCAGAGTAGGAGTGCTGATCTAGGATCAGGTCACCCCTGTCCATTCATAATAATCAAAAAAGTAAAACTGATCCTGGATCTAACAACCCTACTCTGAGACATGTTATGAATACAAGCACAGGCCTACAGTACCACAGTGCAAAGACAGAAAAGATTAAAACGTATCTGTCTCCTGCCAGGTCTCTCACACTATACGTGTATAGACCAACAGTAGTACTACTTTCCTCATTGGAGCTGTTCACATGCAGGTCAGAAGGTAGGCTGAGGCAGCCTCACTACTCTTCTTCTGTACTCTAAACCTGGCTGCCACCAAGATGAACCTAACAGTGAGGGCAGTACTGGCTGAGGTGATGTGACAGGGATGCACATTGTTACCTTTTACTATCACTAGAATTACAGTAAATTGTTTGTCTTTCTCCCCCTTGTCTGAAAAAAGAGAAGAGTGAAGTGTAATCTCATTCAAGACAATAGCAATGGCCTTCATGGCTTTTGTTGCTGATCAGCCTACATACAGTTGAAGTCGGAAGTTTACATACTCCTTAGCCAAATACATTTAAACTCAGTTTTTCACAATTCCTGTTTCGTGTAGCCTTCCTCAAGCTTCCCACAATAAGTTGGATTCATTTTGGTCCATTCTTCCTGACAGAGCTAGTGTAACTGAGTCAGGTTTGTAGGCCTCCTTGCTCGCACCCACTTTTTCAGTTCTGCCTACACATTTCTATGGGATTGAGGTCAGGGCTTTGTGATGGCCACTCCAATACCTTGACTTTGTTGTCCTTAAGCCATTTTGCCACATTTTGGAAGTATGCCTGGGGTCATTGTCCATTTGGAAGACTCATTTGCGACCAAGCTGGCTGATGTCTTGCGATGTTGCTTCAATATATCCACATAATCTTCCTTTCTCATGATGCCATATATTTTGTGAAGTTCACCAGTCCTTCCTGCAGCTAAGCACTCCCACAACATGATGCTGCCACCCACGTGCTTCATGGTTGGGATGGTGTTCTTCGGGTTGCAAGAATCCCCCTTTTTCCTCCAAACATAACGCTGGTCATTATTGCCAAACAGTTCTATTTTTGTTTCATCAGACCAAAGGACATTTCTCCAAAAAGTACGATCCTTGTCCCTATGTGCAGTTGCAAACCATAATCTATATTTTTATGCCGGTTTTGGAGCAGTGGCTTCTTCCTTGCTGGTCCCATGGTGTTTATACTTGTGTACTTTTGTTTGTACAGATGAACGTGGTACCTTCAGGCGTTTGGAAATTGCTCCCAAGGATGAACCAGACTTGTGGAGGTCTACAAATTTTTTTCTGAGGTCTCGGCTGATTTCTTTTGATTTTCCCATAATGTCAAGCAAAGAGGCACTGAGATTGAAGGTAGGCCTTGAAATACACCCACAGGTACACCTCCAATTGACTCAAGTGATATCAATTTGTCACGCCCTGAACTTAGAGAGACTTTTTTGTGTCTCTATTTTGGTTTGGTCAGAGTGTGATTTGGGTGGGCATTCTATGTTTTGTTTTCTATTTTTCTTTACTTCTATGTTTTGGCCGAGTATGGTTCTCAATCAGGGACAGCTGTCTATCGTTGTTGCTGATTGGGAATCATACTTAGGTAGCCCTTTTTCCCTCCTTTCAGTGTGGGTAGTTAACTTTGTTAGTGGCACTTAGCCCTGTAAGCTTCACGGTTGTTTTTCATTTTGTTGGCGACATTTTAAATAAAAAGATAAATGTACGCTCACCACGCTGCACTTTGGTCTACTTCCAACGACACCCGTGACACAATTTTTTATTTTTTTTATTTTTTATTTCAACTTTATTTAACCAGGTAGGCAAGTTGAGAACAAGTTCTCATTTACAATTGCGACCTGGCCAAGATAAAGCAAAGCAGTTCGACAGATACAACGACACATGGAGTAAAACAAACATACAGTCAATAATACAGTATAAACAAGTCTATATACAATGTGAGCAAATGAGGTGAGAAGGGAGGTAAAGGCAAAAAAGGCCATGGTGGCAAAGTAAATACAATATAGCAAGTAAAACACTGGAATGGTAGTTTTGCAATGGAAGAATGTGCAAAGTAGAAATAAAAATAATGGGGTGCAAAGGAGCAAAATAAATAAATTAATTAAATACAGTTGGGAAAGAGGTAGTTGTTTGGGCTAAATTATAGGTGGGCTATGTACAGGTGCAGTAATCTGTGAGCTGCTCTGACAGTTGGTGCTTAAAGCTAGTGAGGGAGATAAGTGTTTCCAGTTTCAGAGATTTTTGTAGTTTGTTCCAGTCATTGGCAGCAGAGAACTGGAAGGAGAGGCGGCCAAAGAAAGAATTGTTTTTTGGGGTGACTAGAGAGATATACCTGCTGGAGCATGTGCTACAGGTGGGAGATGCTATGGTGACCAGCGAGCTGAGATAAGGGGGGACTTTACCTAGCAGGGTCTTGTAGATGACATGGAGTCAGTGGGTTTGGTGACGAGTATGAAACGAGGGCCAGCCAACGAGAGCGTACATGTCGCAATGGTGGGTAGTATATGGGGCTTTGGTGACAAAACGGATTGCACTGTGATAGACTGCATCCAATTTGTTGAGTAGGGTATTGGAGGCTATTTTGTAAATGACATCGCCAAAGTCGAGGATTGGTAGGATGGTCAGTTTTACAAGGGTATGTTTGGCACCATGAGTGAAGGATGCTTTGTTGCGAAATAGGAAGCCAATTCTAGATTTAACTTTGGATTGGAGATGTTTGATATGGGTCTGGAAGGAGAGTTTACAGTCTAACCAGACACCTAAGTATTTGTAGTTGTCCACGTATTCTAAGTCAGAGCCGTCCAGAGTAGTGATGTTGGACAGGCGGGTAGGTGCAGGTAGCGATCGGTTGAAGAGTATGCATTTAGTTTTACTTGTATTTAAGAGCAATTGGAGGCCACGGAAGGAGAGTTGTATGGCATTGAAGCTTGCCTGGAGGGTTGTTAACACAGTGTCCAAAGAAGGGCCGGAAGTATACAGAATGGTGTCGTCTGCGTAGAGGTGGATCAGAGACTCACCAGCAGCAAGAGCGACCTCATTGATGTATACAGAGAAGAGAGTCGGTCCAAGAATTGAACCCTGTGGCACCCCCATAGAGACTGCCAGAGGTCCGGACAGCAGACCCTCCGATTTGACACACTGAACTCTATCAGAGAAGTAGTTGGTGAACCAGGCGAGGCAATCATTTGAGAAACCAAGGCTGTCGAGTCTGCCGATGAGGATGTGGTGATTGACAGAGTCGAAAGCCTTGGCCAGATCAATGAATACGGCTGCACAGTAATGTTTCTTATCGATGGCGGTTAAGATATCGTTTAGGACCTTGAGCGTGGCTGAGGTGCACCCATGACCAGCTCTGAAACCAGATTGCATAGCAGAGAAGGTATGGTGAGATTCGAAATGGTCGGTAATCTGTTTGTTGACTTGGCTTTCGAAGACCTTAGAAAGGCATGGTAGGATAGATATAGGTCTGTAGCAGTTTGGGTCAAGAGTGTCCCCCCCTTTGAAGAGGGGGATGACCGCAGCTGCTTTCCAATCTTTGGGAATCTCAGACGACACGAAAGAGAGGTTGAACAGGCTAGTAATAGGGGTGGCAACAATTTCGGCAGATCATTTTAGAAAGAAAGGGTCCAGATTGTCTAGCCCAGCTGATTTGTAGGGGTCCAGATTTTGCAGCACTTTCAGAACATCAGCTGAACGGATTTGGGAGAAGGAGAAATGGGGAAGGCTTGGGCGAGTTGCTGTTGGGGGTGCAGTGCTGTTGACCGGGGTAGGAGTAGCCAGGTGGAAAGCATGGCCAGCCGTAGAAAAATGCTTATTGAAATTCTCAATTATGGTGGATTTATCAGTGGTGACAGTGTTTCCTATCTTCAGTGCAGTGGGCAGCTGGGAGGAGGTGTTCTTATTCTCCATGGACTTTACAGTGTCCCAGAACTTTTTTGAGTTAGTGTTGCAGGAAGCAAATTTCTGCTTGAAAAAGCTAGCCTTGGCTTTTCTAACTGCCTGTGTATAATGGGGGCCAGGGGGCTGTTCGATGCTAATGCAGAACGCCATAGGATGTTTTTGTGTTGGTTAAGGGCAGTCAGGTCTGGGGAGAACCAAGGGCTATATCTGTTCCTGGTTCTAAATTTCTTGAATGGGGCATGTTTATTTAAGATGGTTAGGAAGGCATTTAAAAACAATATACAGGCATCCTCTACTGACGGGATGAGATCAATATCCTTCCAGGATACCCTGGCCAGGTCGATTAGAAAGGCCTGCTCGCTGAAGTGTTTCAGGGAGCGTTTTACAGTGATGAGTGGAGGTCGTTTGACCGCTGACCCATTACGGATGCAGGCAATGAGGCAGTGATCGCTGAGATCTTGGTTGAAGACAGCAGAGGTGTATTTAGAGGGCAAGTTGGTTAGGATGATATCTATGAGGGTGCCCGTGTTTAAGGCTTTGGGGAGGTACCTGGTAGGTTCATTGATAATTTGTGTGAGATTGAGGGCATCAAGTTTAGATTGTAGGATGGCTGGGGTGTTAAGCATGTTCCAGTTTAGGTCGCCTAGCAGCACGAGCTCTGAAGATAGATGGGGGGCAATCAGTTCACATATGGTGTCCAGAGCACAGCTGGGGGCAGAGGGTGGTCTATAGCAGGCGGCAACGGTGAGAGACTTGTTTTTAGAGAGGTGGATTTTTAAAAGTAGAAGTTCAAATTGTTTGGGTACAGACCTGGATAGTAGGACAGAACTCTGCAGTCTATCTTTGCAGTAGATTGCAACACCGCCCCCTTTGGCAGTTCTATCTTGTCTGAAAATGTTGTAGTTTGGAATTAAAATTTCAGAATTTTTGGTGGTCTTCCTAAGCTAGGATTCAGACACAGGTAGAACATCCGGGTTGACAGAGTGTGCTAAAGCAGTGAATAGAACAAACTTAGGGAGGAGGCTTGTAATGTTAACATGCATGAAACCAAGGCTATTACGGTTACAGAAATCGTCAAAAGAGAGCGCCTGGGGAATAGGAGTGGAGCTAGGCACTGCAGGGCCTGGATTCACCTCTACATCGCCAGAGGAACATAGGAGGAGTAGAATAAGGGTGCGGCTAAAAGCAATAAGAATTGGTCGTCTAGAACGTCTGGAACAGAGAGTAAAAGGAGGTTTCTGGGGGCGATAAAATAGCATCAAGGTATAATGTACAGACAAAGCTATGGTAGGATGTGAATACAGTGGAGGTAAACCTAGGTATTGAGTGATGAAGAGAGAGATATTGTCTCTAGAAACATCATTGAAACCAGGAGATGTCATTGCATGTGTGGGTGGTGGAACTAATACGTTGGATAAGGTATAGTGAACAGGACTAGAGGCTCTACAGTGAAATAAGCCAATAAACACTAACCAGAACAGCAATGGACAAGGCATATTGACATTAAGGAGAGGCATGCTTAGTCGAGTGATCAAAAGGGTCCGGTGAGTGGAGAGGTTGGTTGGGGGTCACGGCGATTTAGACAGCTAGCCAGGCCATCGGTAGCAAGCTAGCATAGGATGGAGGTCTTTTATTAGCCACCTCTTGCGTTCCGTCAGTAGATTAGTGGGGTTCCGTGTGGTAGAGGGGATTAATCCAAATCACACAACAACAACAAAAATAAAAACAATAGATATAGTTATAGAGGCCCAAGAAGAAAACATAATAATAATAAAAATAAATAAAATAAATTGTCCGTTTGTCTATTCAGATAGCAGCCGATAAGACAGCTAACGGTTAGCAGGCCGCAGATGGGCGTTCAGGTAACGTCGCGTGTCGGAGGAGCCAGACGGATAACTCCTTCGGGTAGATAACGTCGGCAGTCCAGTTGTGAAGGCCCGATGGGGCTCCGCGTAGGCAGTAAAACGGGTCTGCAGCCCAGGAGTGATTGATGGAACTCAGGAGTGATTGACGGAGCTGGCTAGCTCCGGAATAATTGATGTTTGCTCCGGAATCGACGAAAGCCGATAGTCACACAGATAGCAGCTAGCTAGCTGTGAGATCCAGGTATGAATGTCCAGAGAGCGGTTGAAATCCAGGGACATGGAGAGAAAACTTGGTCCGGTATGTTCCGTTCCGAGCCGCGCTGCGCCGTACAAAACTGGCGATAGATTTTCGAGCTAAAGGATAGTTGATGACCACAAACCGTGTTTAGCTGAATACTAACGATTTGCCAGTAAAGAAGCTAACTAGCTTCTGAACTAGCTTGTGATTAGCTTCTGGATTAGCTTCTGGGCTAGCTTCTGGCTAGCTCCTGGCTAGCTTCTGGCTAGTTTCTGGCTAGCTTCTTGGAGTTTCTGGCTAGCTTCTTGGAGGATTACAGATTTGAGGTAAATAATACTTTTTTATAAATATAAATTGGTGAGGCGGGTTGCAGGAGAGTGTTTTGAAGATGAGTTGATGGAAAATTAAAAAAATGTATGTGAAAAAAGTTGTAAATATATATATATATACGGGACACGACAAGACGAGGACAAAAGACGTCTGAACTGCTATGCCATCTTGGATCTTTTTAGCCTATCAGAAGTTTAAAGGCACAGTCAACTTAGTGTATGTAAACTTCTGACCCATTGAAATTGTGATACAGTGAATTATAAGTGAAATAATCTGTCTGTAAACAATTGTTGGAAAAATTACTTGTGTCATGCACAAAGTAGATGTTCTACCCGACTTGCCAAAACTTTAGTTTGTTCACAAGAAATTTGTGGAATGGTTGAAAAAAGTCTTAATGACTCCAACCTAAGTATATGTAAACTTCTGACTTCAATTGTACATACATTACATACACGGATAAATACTGAACAACAAGTGTACATGTTACAGTGACTTTGTTCATCACCATAGTAATTCATCTATTAGGTAAGGCATATTGTTAAAATAAAAAACTCCAGCATGTTAATCATCCCTTTGCCTTATTAAAAACAGGTTCTCGTTGCTCTTTGTTCAACTTCTAAACAGTGAATCTCCAACAATAGCTAAAGAGTAATAGACTGAGTAAGTTATCCCCAGCTTGGTGTAGTGTATACATGTAATTACCACCCAGGGATTGTGTTTCGTGTTAGACAGCAGCATCCCAAGCCCAGCTTGGCCTGTGGTTCCTTAATTACTGCTAATTACACTTCTATTATATCTGCTTAACTATGTTTCTGATTACTTCCCGTGAAAGAGCCAGTGGGACACAAACTGTATACATAAGATTGAGAAATTAGGCTTTGAGACCAAGTCGTACTTTTATGTGTGTCACTAAACGTCCTAGAGAGAATTGTAAGAGCAGAGAGGGCTTGAATATTTCCAAGAGCAGTGAATTGTCTCTGCTGATGTGACAGAAACATTTCAACGAAAATGAGGTCATAGATGTGTCTGTTCTTAAGTCTCGCTCTCTCTCTAAAACCAAGGATCTGATTTGAATGCTCAATGCAATTTGTCTTGTTTTGACTTCACATCTAACTTTTCAGATGAAATTGACTGAAGATGTGCAATGGGCTACCCAGCATTGTATTGGTACAGAATAATTAGACTCACACTAGCAGTAGACAGGACATCTGCCAAAGTATGGAGATTATATTGTGCATCAGTGTAACAAGAGAGCACATCGTTCACTGGGGACACAGCAGTGGAAGCAGCCAAATCATCTAATTAACTCAGTAATGTTTCATAGAGCTTTAAAACAGCTCTGGAGCTAATCAAATGGAGAAAATCAAGAACAATGAAACAACTCAAATTGAAATTGCATGTCTATGGTTATATTTTGCTTATATCCGATATTGTCAACAGAAGTTTAGTTGTTATGGCTTGTGCTGACTATTTCATTTCATTTGGCTTTTCTGCCTACTTTAATGTGTACAACACAAATCCCCTAATAAATAACGTGGAATGCACAGCTCTGTTAGTTTCCAAAGATTTATTTACTGAGTCATTTGTAAAATTAAGGAAAAGAAAGAAAGCCTGTTCATGGTGTTGGCTTAGACACTGAGGGATGGTTCCTATGGAGAGAGGATTTCAGTTCCCTCTAACGGCGCAGCAGAAAATGTCTTCCTCCATTGAGACGACACAAAATATTATGCCAGTTACAAGTCATTAGACATGAGGCTCCATACTGCAGCATTCTCATGATGAATTCTTTAGCTAATAATGCCAACAGAATATGTTGCCAGTAATGAAGGACACACTGCAAAAGAATAGCTAACTATATCTTACCAGAGGGAAGTGCTACAAGCATGTTATCTAATAGTCTTTACCCGGGGTGTCAAACATACGTCCCGCAACCAGCCCATTCATTCTGGCCCGCAGGAGGTTTGAGTAAATAACATTTATTTTAAGAATACATTTTTTCCAGGGAAAACAACTTTGAAATTACTAAAACAAAATTGAAACTGTATAGAAATGATATTGGACCTACACGTATAGTCTTTTCACTGTCCAGCTTGCTAACGGTAATCTAATCGAAAGCTAGACATTCATGAAGCATCAACAATTCCAAAAGCGATGAATAGAGGAATATTTGAAGCAAATTTTGATGGTAAGGAAATATAGTACATTTTAAGTGTGAGCCTCCGGACCTCGGTGAAGATCGAATGCTTTCCGCGGAGCAAATTAGTTTGACACCCCTGCTCTATACAGTACCCTGTCAGACCCCAGTCAGCACTCCACCCATTCATTTCAGTCACAGAGGAGCAAAAATACTAAAATACTGTACATGAATGACATGATTATGCATGTTCCCATGTCATTTTAGTGAGAACTATCAACTAGATATACACGGCTGACTGTCAGCATGGCTTATCAAACAGTCACTTTTAAGCCAGGAAATCCTTTAAATAGATGCCGCACTGAGGCTGTCGGCCCCCACTACAGTACCCAGTCCCAGCCAGACCATTGATAAGGGCCACATGGCAGGGCACAGAAAGGAAGCAGTATGCCAGTCAGTCAGTCAAACTCCTGGCTAGTGGTGTGTACATGCGTGTTTGTGTGTAAGAGCTACCAGACTGATCTGAGCATATGAAAGATACATGTGGTTCTTTATCTTCCCTGATGAGGTCTCATGGCTAGAGGACAGGTGAGCGGCACAGTGAGAGGAATGGCAGACCGGACAACATGGCAGAGAGAAGCTATCCTGCTCTGTTGGAGCTGATTGAATTAGCAAGTCTGCACACCCGCGCTAAGAGGAGAGAAAGAGAGAGAAAAGAAGAGAGGAGGACAGAGAGAGAGAGACACAAACTCAGATGGGACCAGAATCAGATTAATTTAAATAGGTTTTAAGTCGCCAGTTTGCGTCTCACGTTGCCTGTCAACTGAGGCGGAAAATAAGACCTAAATAATGAAATGACCTCTCATTTAATGAAAGATTGATTCAGCCTTCCACATTACTTTTCCTACAGTAAAATAAATAAAAGCCCTTGAAAGAGGCTGCTGCTGCCACTATCATGGTGTTGAGGAAGGCTTCCTACATGTTAGTGACGATGCCTGCTGAGAATATCTCCCACTCCCTTCTCGCATCTCTCTCTCTCTCTGCATCGCCGCTGCTAGCCTTTGATTTTCTTTCTCCTATTTCCTCCTCGCTGGTGAGTCTTGTGCTGGAGATGACAGGTTACTGAGGCTAGATCTGGGAGTTCTGTGGGGGTTGAGGCTGGGTCATTAACCTAGCAACTCCACATCTCTCTAGTCCTTCTTCAGACCTGGGTTCAAATAGCATTTGTTTTCTTTCAACTACTTTGAGGGTTTGATTGAGCCTGTCTGGAAGTGCCAGATGGCAGGGTTGGCAGTTGTGGGACACTCCATTGGTTCCAATCAAGCACAGCTAATGTAATGGAGATAAATCAAATACTATTTGAACCCATGTCTAGTTGTTGTTGTTTGCTTCTTGCGTGCAGAGAAGGTTCCTTCCTGACTGCCAGCCAGCCAAAAGTACGTATCTTTGGGATTCTGTTGTCACTGGGATTAGTCACATGGATTTTCATAAGCATAATGTGATTTAAAGACCTGAGACAGCCACCGCTTAACTGCATGACCTGTACCATTGTATGGTTGCACGATGCTTGTCCCAAACAACAGCCCCCCGTGATGTTCTACTATACTCTCTCTCTCTTCTTCCAAGGAGATGTATTTTCCCTGCACAGCAGACTACAGTACCTGTATGTGAACGTTACCTGGAGTTGATGCTCATTACTCATTTCCAGCCTGCAGCATACAGTATATATCTAACATTTGTATTTTTCACCGCAGTGCAATGTGATGCAGCCTTGCCCATCTTCTTAAGCTATCATAAAGCATGTATAATGATCTATCATTAAAGCATCCCTTGGCCAAATTAACGTCTAGCTTGGTGATGGATTGCTATTCCAACAATGTTATCTCAAAAGCAAATATTTCACATTGAAAGCATCTTATATCTCAATATAAGTTGAAAATAATACACAATGTACACATAGAAGCAGAATCCCCTTTTTAAAAAATAGAATAAGAATGATTAAGATGCTGTCCTCAATAGAGGTTAGATGTTTTGAGACCGCATGGAGCATACTTCCCCTGATTTGATTATTCTGCAATTGGAGCAGAAGCAGGGCTTGGCACACAACTGCAATGTGAGCTAATTCAATGTGTAAGGCCAGATGAGATGATAATTTCAGAAGAAATTCAGAGGGGGGATATCACATATTTTGATATCGAAAACAAAGCTTAATATCCAGTGGCTGTCCTAATCAGAGCTATATAGTCTCTCTATATATATACAGTATATAGTCTCTCCCTATATGGAACTTGTACTAACTCTACTGCCATCAGAGGGAGTCAGAACCTCAGAGGGAATCAGAACCTCAGAGGGAGTCAGAACCACAGAACCTTGTAGAAGGCACAGGCACACCCATGGAAGATAGTCACATCTCGGAGTAGCAGATATAAAGTAGCTTTACTTATAAACCCCTACTCTTGCTTGTATGTTTGATGTTTACAGATGCACAGGCACATGTCAACACCATCACCCAGCAGCAGCCACCCAGTATGACTGAGAAATGTCAGAGACATAGAGACCCAACCCAACCATCTCTGAGTCGCATCATTATAGAGTGCATAGCTCACCCCCCTGCAAACCCCTACCTGTACTTGTATGTTTGATGTTGGCAGATGCACAGCGTAGTTAACAACCCCACCCAGAACCAGTCACCCAGTATCTATCTGAGCTGCTTCAAAGAGACATGCATTCGAGAGTTGGGAATGCAGTGGCCCACACACCTGGCAGCCTCACTGACCCCATACAGAATCTCCCTGGGCCCTTCTCTATACCTACCTTTAATTAGGCAAAGCTAGCCAAAGCTCCTATTCATTCCATGAAAAGCTGCTGTTCCTGGCAATAAATTAGCCTGTCAATCAAACCATGTACTGTCACGCCCTGACCATAGAGAGCTTTTTATGTCTCTATTTTGGTTTGGTCAGGGTGTGATTTGGGTGGGCATTCTATGTTCCTTTTTCTATGTTTTTGTATTTCTTTGTTTTGGCCGGGTATGGTTCACAATCAGGGACAGCTGTCTATCGTTGTGTCTGATTGGGAACCATACTTAGGTAGCTTTTTCTCACATGGGTTTTGTGGGTAGTTATTTTCTGTTTAGTGTTTGCACCTTTCAGGACTGTTTCGGTTTCATTTATTCTATTGTTATTTTGTATTAGTGTTCAGTTCAATAAACAAACATGAACACTTACAAAGCTGAGCTTTGGTCCGACTACTCTTCCTCATCCGACGACGAAAACCGTTACACGCACCTTAGACTGTCCCATTTCCCCATGCACCTGATTAATGACACGACATGCCTTTATAAACGTGCCATGTGTGGAACAGATTCATTATGCTCATTATCTCTGGGCTTCACCAGCAACGCATGTGTCAGGCAGCCCCAGCCTGAGCCGTCTACTTTCCACATGTGTGGTGGGAGGGAATAAGATAGGCACTGTAAGTGTTCCTTTCTAGTATGCTAATGTAAATATCAGTCCTTCACTCAGCCACCCACATTCTCTAAACATCCAGTGGTGGTAGCTATGAGACCACACGACACACACACACACACACACACACACACACACACACACACACACAGAGACAGACAGAGATGATAGCCATGCATCATGGGAGCAGGGAGGTGGTCATTAATCTAATTACTGGAGAATCCAACTAAATTATTTCAGTTTTCTATTTACAAATCAGTTCACAGAGAATTGACTGAGCCTCATCAGATATACAGTAACCTCAGGGTGAATACCTGCAGGGCTGCTTTAAATAAATTGATCAGACAGAGTTTATTCCACAATTATTCCCTCCTGATTATTTCAACCCCTTGAGTCTTTGATCACCTCTTATGCAGCACATGTTGTGAACAACTCTCCACATGTACAGTTGAAGTCAGAAGTTTACATACACCTTAGCCAAATACGTTTAAACTCTGTTTTTCACAATTCCTGACATTTAATCATTTAATTCCCGTAGAATCACCACTTTATTTTAAGAATGTGAAATGTCAGAATAATAGTAGAGAGAGTGATTTATTTCAGATTTGATTTCTTTCATCACATTCCCAGTAGGTCAGAAGGTTACATACACTCAATTAGTATTTGGTAGCCATTGCCTTTAAATTGTTTAACTTGGGTCAAACATTCCGGGTAGCCTTCCGCAACTTTCCCACAATAAGTTGGGTGAATTTTAGCCCATTCCTCCTGACAGAGCTGGTGCAACTGAGTCATGTTTTTTCAGTTCTGCCCACAGATTTCCTACGGGATTGAGGTCAGGGCTTTGTGATGGCCACTCCAATACCTTGACTTTGTTGTCCTTAAGCCATTTTGCCACAACTTTGGAAGTATGCTTGGAGTCATTGTCCATTTGGAAGACCCATTTGCGACCAAGCTTCAACTTCCTGACTGATGTCTTGATGTTGCTTCAATATATCCACATAATTTTCCTGCCTCATGATGCCATCGATTTTGTGAAGTGCACCAGTCCCTCCTGCAGCAAAGCACCCTGACAACATGATGCTGCCACCCCCGTTCTTCACTGTTGGGATGGTGTTCTTCGTCTTGCAAGCATCCCCCTTTTTCCTCCAAACATAACGATGGTCATTTTGGCCAAACAGATCTATTTTTGTTTCATCAGACCAGAGGACATTTCTCCAAAAAGTACGATCTTTGTCCCCATGTGCAGTTGCAAACCATAGTCTGGCTTTTTTATGGCAGTTTTGGAACAGTGGCTTCTTCCTTGCATATCCTTTCAGGTTATGTCGATATAGGACACATTTTACTGTGGATAGAGATACTTTTGTACCTGTTTCCTCCAGCATCTTCACAAGGTCCTTTGCTGTTCTGGGATTGATTTGCCCTTTTCGCACCAAAGTACGTTCATCTCTAGGAGACAGAATGCGTCTCCTTCCTGAGCGGTATAACGGCTGCGTGGTCCCGTGGTGTTTATACTAGCGTACTATTGTTTGTACAGACGAACGTGGTACCTTCAGGCGTTTGGAAATTGCTCCCAAGGATGAACCAGACTTGTGGAGGTCTACAAGTCTTGGCTGATTTCTTTTGATTTTCCCATGATGTCAATCAAAGAGGTACTGAGTTTGAAGGTAGGCCTTGAAATACATCCACAGGTACACCTCCAACTGACTCATATGATGTCAATTAGCCTATCAGAAGCTTCTAAAGCAATGACATCATCTTCTGAAATTTTCCAAGCTGTTTAAAGGCACAGTCAACTTAGTGTATGTAAACTTCTGACCCATTGGAATTGTGATACAGTGAATTATAAGTGAAATAATAGTCTGTGAACAATTGTTGGAAAAATGACTTGTGTCATGCACGAAGTAGATATCCTGACCGACTTGCCAAAACTATAGTTTGTTAACAAGAAATTTGTTGAGTGGTTGAAAAACGAGTTTTAATGATTCCGAGTGTATGTAAACTTCTGACTTCAACTGTACATTATTTATTCAATCATGTTCACAGTCACTCCAATTACATTAGAATGTAATTTTAAATGAGCAAATACTTAAATATTTTCTAAATGAGGCCAATGATGATTTTAAAACAGTTAGTGGTTGTGATATGAGAAAAGTGAGGATGGATCAACACCATTGTAGTCACTCCACAATACTAACCTGAATGACAGATTGAAAAGAGGGAAGCCTTTACTCAATAAAAATATTCCAAAACATGGATCCTGTTTGCAAAAAGGCACTATAAGTAATACTGCAAAAAAATGTGGCAAAAAAGTTCACTTTTTGTTCTGAATACAAAGCATTGTATTTGGGGCAAATCCAACACAACACATCATTGAATACCACACTTCATATTTTCAAGCATGGTGGTGGCTGCATCATGTTATGGGTATACTAGTCATCAGCAAGGACTAGGAAGTTAAAAAATATATTTTATTTAGTTATTTCTATTTAACTAGGCAAGCCAGTTAAGAACAAATTATTATTTACTATGACGGTCTACACCGGCCAAAGTCGGACGGTGCTGGGCCAATTGTGTGCGCCCTATGGGACTCCCAATCAAGGCTGGTTGTGATACAGCCTGGATTTGAACCAGGGGTTGCTGTAGTGACGCCTGAAGCACTGAGATGCAGTGCCTTAGACTGCTGCGCCTCTCGGGAGCCCCTATATGCACAGGTAAAATCCTATAGGAAAACCTGGTTCAGTGCATTCCAACAGACGCTAGGAGACAAATTCAACTTCAGCAGGACAAAAAGACAAGGCCAAATCTACACTGGAGTTGCTTACCAAGATGTCATTGAATGTTCCTCAGTGGCCTAGTTACAGCTTGGACTTAAATCAGTTTGAAAATGGCTGTCTAGCAATGATCTATATATAATCAACTTGACAGAGCTCGAAGATTTTTCTTTAGAATAATGGGCAAATATAGTTCAATCCAGGTGTGAGATTGACCCAAAAAGAGTCACAGCTGTAATTGCCACCAAAGGTGTTTCTACAAAGTATTGACTCAGGGGTGTGAATACTTATGTAAATTAGATAGTTCTGTATTTCATTTTCAATACATTTGCCAACATTTCTAAAAACATTTTCACTTTGTCATTATGGTGTATTGTGTGTAGATGGGTGAGCATTTTTTAAATTTAATATTTTTTAAAATTCAGGCTGTAACTCAACAAAATGTGTAATTAATCAAGGGGTATGAATACTTTCTGAAGGCAATGCACTTATTCAATGTGCACTAAAAAAGCCAGTGGAAAAAACAATGTCTGTTTGCTGTCCAATAATGCATGGTTCACTTAAATGTATTACATGGTATTTCAGTAAACCCAGCTGGCCAGATGTATACAGTGTGAATAGATACTGTAGGTGAGAATGGCTATGACACCAGAGTGTTAAATCATCCAGCTCAGTGTAATACAGTCTTATCTGATCTGCCCTGCTGTTTGAAGTTGGCCAGGCAGGAAAGGAGCTCCCTTGTGAGGCCATACTGAGACAGAACAGAGAAAAGCCCCACAGAGAGAGGGAAAGAGTGAGAGAGAGAGCGAGAGTGAGAGAGAGAGTGAGCGAGAGAAAGGAAAAGAGAGAGAGAGAGAGAGAGAGGAATTAGCAAGGGGGAGAGAGAGAGAGTAAGAGAGAGAGAGAGAGGAATTAGCGAGGGGGAGAGAGAGAGTAAGAGAGAGAGAGAGACAGAGACAGAGAGAGGAATTAGCGAGGGGGAGAGAGAGAGAGAGAGAGAGAGGAATTAGCAAGGGGAGAGAGTGTGAGAGAGAGAGAGAGAGAGAGTGTGAGAGAGAGAGAGAGAGAGAGAGAGAGGAATTAGCGAGGGGGAGAGAGAGAGAGAGTAAGAGAAAGATAGGGAGAGAGCCAGAGAGAGAGACACACAGAGAAAGAAAGAGAGATGGGGGGTGGGTAAAGCCCAGTAAGAACCCAACAGTAATGTACAGTAGTCACACATCTCTTATGGTGTGGGGAACATGGGGGCTCCAGACAGAACACAGCCCATGATGTCAATTCATCTGATTTATTTTCTTGATTGAGGAAATACAACAGGCTGTTACATGTGGGAAATGACTTTAGATTACAAGCCATCTTTAGGACTAATAGGAATTTGCGTTCAGGGTTTTTTGTCTTATTACAGACTGAATGAAAACTGGGACGTCTGATCCCTGGTGATTTCCTCATTGCTGGCTATTACTTCTTTATAAATTTGCATGTAAAATGACTAGGGAGCTGGTTCTCTTGGTCGTCATCTATTACTGTTGCAGCCAGAGCACTGAGCCATGCCATTCACTCCCTCCACCCTCACTGATGAGTACAACCCCCGTATGTATTGTGAACCAAAATATAAAATGATCTCATGGGTGAACAAAAATGAGATTAACAAACCGAAAGGATAGACATGTATCATTACTGTAAAGGTGGAAGGATAGACATGTATGATTACTGAAAAGGTGAAAGGATAGACATGCATCATTACTGAAAAGGTGAAACGATAGACATGTATCATTACTGAAAACGTGAAAGGATAGACATGTATCATTACTGAAAAGGTGAAAGGATAGACATGTATCATTACTGAAAAGGTGAAAGGATAGACATGTATCATTACTGAAAAGGTGAAAGGAGATGAAAAATTGACTACAATGATTTTTTATGTTAAACTCTTATACCTAAATGAATGAATGGTGTATGTTTGTGTGCACGTGTGTATGTGTGCATGCATCTATGCATGTGTGTGTCATCTGTAATCCTGGCTGTAGTGTGGCTAGTGAGTTGTGTTTACCTAGTAGCAGAGATTCACCCCCGCTATGGGATAATGGAAAGAGATGTCCACAGAAGAATCAATGTGAACCGTTCACAATGACAGATTAATTTCCAAACTGGATTTAGTGCAGGGAAGAATAAACATAGAGCACATATTCTCCTGAGGAAGTCAACACTGTTACTTCCCATGAATACTGAGACCTGCTTCCTGAAATGTAGTTGTGAATACAGCCTGGTGTCAAAGCTGTACATCCAGAACTGGAGGAGGCATTGTGAGTCGAAACAGCCTGATTCAGCCTGACCTGTCTGAAACAGAAACAGCCTGATTCAGCCTGACCTGTCTGAAACAGAAACAGCCTGATTCAGCCTCACCTGTCTGAAACAGAAACAGCCTGATTCAGCCTCACCTGTCTGAAACAGAAACAGCCTGATTCAGCCTCACCTGTCTGAAACAGAAACAGCCTGATTCAGCCTCACCTGTCTGAAATAGAAACAGCCTGATTCAGGCTCACCTGTCTGACATCTAAACAGCCTGATTCAGCCTGACCTGTCTGAAACAGAAACAGCCTGACCTGTCTGAAACAGAAACAGCCTGACCTGTCTGAAACAGAAACAGCCTGACCTGTCTGAAACAGAAACAGCCTGACCTGTCTGAAACAGAAACAGCTACTGTATGGGTTACAATAAGACCATTGCAATAACTCCTCATACATTCATTACAATAACTCTGTATGTCCTTCAGGTGTAAACAATAAAGAAACATTTTGTTAATTTCCACTGTCCAAGAGTTGCTGAATTTCACTTCAATAACTCAAAAAGTAAACTATTCAGTTCCACTTCACTCAGCTTGCTGAAAAGTCAAATGTATGTGCCAGGTGCCTTTTGGTTTGCTTGCAAAATAACAGGCAATGTGCCATCTGGAGAAGCATTATATGGAAAGGAAAAGTGTCAAGCATAATTCATATGAACATATTGTGGGTGTGGGATGAGGAGGGGGAGCAGACCATCAACTCTAAAGTAACCATAGAATAACAATCCATTCTAATCACATGTCAGTACCTCCCTCTTACCAAACACAAGACAAGATGATAGTTTTGCTGTACACCTTGCTTTGGATCTCTCTTGGGGACACTATAGTTAATTACCAACCCTCCCTTGAAGTTCTATAGAATAATTGGTCACACATTAAACAGATTTAACCAAAGTATATCTAATGTCAATGAGACCGTCATAATGACTTAATGATTCCTACACAGAAGCATAGAAGGTACAGGCCACATTAAAAATCTAATTGTTTGGAATGAGTTGACTCCTCCGTCAACCTTGTCTTAGCAGTAGGCTATTAGCCAGCTTCAGCAGCATTGAAGATCCATCAGTCTCTTTGGTTGGTCAGTATACAGTACTGCTGATATCCCCCTAACAACCACAGACCTCATATACTGTAGGGATTTATATCATGTGGAAAATATATACACATGAATGGTGCATGTTGCCTGTTATGGTGCCTGTTACCAGTGCCAAAGAGCAGCCAGTGTTTTACAGCGGCTGTTTGGAGCCCCATTAAAATAACACTCTGAGCCGAGCCATAACTCACGCTCCTCCAGCGTCTTATAGAGGCTGACCCCTCACCGCCTTGATTGGGCATTTCTGTCAAAATCCTGCAGTCACTGTGGGGGTGGTTTATGAGATACAGCCCAGAGGACCATGTTGCTTTTTATGACAACATTAAATAATCTAAAACGTGTGCAACACCATTCATTTTGCTGCGCTGCTGTGAGATGTATGCCTTGTCTGCTGTGGAGGATTTCTCCACGCTCAGCAACGTGATCCCTCGTATCTCACCGTCACACCGTCTCTACACCAAACTGACATGTGTGGAGGCTGTTCCTTTACATTCACGTGTTACACTAACTTGAGGCTATGCAATATATATATTTTTTATTTAACCTTTATTTATCTCTTATTTACAATGACGACCTACCCCGCCAAACCCTAACCCGGACGACGCTGAGCCAATTGTGCACCGCTTTATGGGACTCCCAATCA
This sequence comes from Oncorhynchus nerka, assembly GCF_034236695.1. Classification (NCBI taxonomy): domain Eukaryota; kingdom Metazoa; phylum Chordata; class Actinopteri; order Salmoniformes; family Salmonidae; genus Oncorhynchus; species Oncorhynchus nerka. The sequence goes on from NC_088423.1 coordinate 80,462,441, forward strand.
CGGCCGGTTGTGATACAGCCTGGAAACGGACCAGGGTCTGTAGTGACACCTCTAGCACCTAGAAGCAGTGCCTTAGACCACTGTGCCACTTGGGAGCATCTGGTTGCCGCTGAATTTACTAATGGTGGCATCTCGAAACCCCATATGGGAACAGAATCTGTCAGACTGTACCACGATAGTGGCTATACTAGTTGCATCTGATGGTTGCTGAAGCTTCTGATGGTGGCACCTCAAAACCTGCGAACCGCAGATGTGAAGAGAATATCTGTCAGTCTCAGATGGTGGTGGAGGAAGTTGATGCTACAGTCCAATTCATCTAAAGGCACTGAGGTGAGATGTCAGCAATCAGCTTGGAACAGGAAACAGAATCGTACAAGACAACAACAGAGAGGTGAAAGCACCTCATTTCCTGTTGTCAAGGTTTTGTTTTAACTCCTGGGACAACCGTCAACCTCTCTCTGCGTCACATCCTGTGCCATAGCAGTGCTTTACTGTGTCCAGGTCAGTACTGTGTGTTCACCTTGAAGAAACCGGACAATAGTAAACATAGACAGCCGACTGAGCTGAGCGAACATGTCCTGGTCCTTGTGAGTAATCTAATCTGTAGGTTTGTTATCTTCATCCGCTTTTGGCCATCCGCCTCTACAAAGCTCTAAAGTATGAACCCTCTATGCTCTTCTCATCACTCTGTCTCAGTAGCAGTGCTCTGTGAGTGAAGGCTGGGACACCTGCCCAGAGTGATTTACCATTTGTCTGGAGAACTCTGCAGTGGGACGGGCCGTGGAGAAGAGAGGTCTTGACACACTCATCCACTGGCATCAAAACATCTTCCTCTCTTCCTCCCGGGCATCAAACTGTCAGGCTTTATAGTGTGGCTGTTCACACCTGATACAGGGCATCATATATTGAAGAAATAACCTCTCAGAGGGAAATAGGTTGGACGTGAAACTATTCTTTGAGTGACAAAAGGCATTCAGCAGCCCATCTCCTCTGTGTCAGCACTGCACAAAGCTTTATGTTTCTAAACCCAGAAAAAGCCAGCACTAAATAAGACAAGACTTAGTTTGCAAGAAGTAGCCTACAATATTAGTCATTCAATACTGAACTTTAAACCACAATTCCCCTGGTGAGAAAATGCTGTATTGTCCGGAATAAAATAAAAGAATGATTTATTTAGGCATTCAAGTAGCTAAAGTACTCGGGGACTTAGCTACAGCACATTGAAATACATTAGCTGGATTTACTGTGCGTAGTGAGATTGTGTATTTCAACCCAAGTTATTTTAATATTCCCAATGAATCATGCTATTGAATTCAATTTGTTTAAAATAAGATGGTTATGTATATTACTCAGACATTGAGAAGTTAATTAATTACACTCTGACTTTTAATTCAATACACATGTCAAACTCTGGGCTTGGCGGCATACTGAGATAATAGTGAACCCTCAGTATATTCAGAAATCAACATGTTTCTGACATGTTTTCAGCTTGCTGCCCATCTGAGTTAGTGGGATGAGGGTTAAAGGCTCACTCTGGCAGCCTTGTGATAGTGTTCAAAGGCTGTTTGATACCAGCTCATAACCATGGCAATAGAAAATAGGAAGTGTTTATGGCACTAAAGCAAAATTAGAGGCCCTTGGAGCAAAGGGGAGAGAGAGAGAGATAGAGATAGAGACAGAGAGAGTAGAGAGAGAGATGGAGAGATAGAGCCAGAGAGATCGAGAGAGAGACAGAGAGACAGAGAGATAGAGAGAGAGATAGACGGAGAGACGGAGAGATAGAGAGAGAGACTGAGAGAGAGAGACAGAGAGACAGAGAGAGAGAGAGACAGAGAGACAGAGAAAGAGACAGAGCGATAGAGAGAGAGACAGAGAGATGGAGACAGAGAGACAGAGAGATAGAGAGATAGAGACGGAGAAAAAGAGAGAGAGAGACAGAGGGAGAGAGACAGAGAGAGAGAGAGACAGAGAGATAGAGACAGAGAGAAAGAGAGAGAGAGACAGAGAGATAGAGAGAGACTGAGAGAGAGAGACAGAGAGATAGAGACAGAGAGACAGAGAGACAGAGACAGAGAGAGAGACAGAGAGAGAGACAGAGAGAGAGACAGAGAGAAAGAGAGAGAGAGACGGAGAGATAGAGAGAGAGACAGAGAGATAGAGAGAGAGGCGGAGAGATAGAGAGAGAGACAGAGAGACAGAGAGAGAGAGAGATAGACAGAGAGAAAGAGAGAGAGAGAGAGATAGAGACAGAGAGACAGAGAGATAGAGACAGAGAAAAAGAGAGAGAGAGACAGAGAGATCGAGACAGAGAGAAAGAGAGAGAGAGAGACAGAGAGATAGAGAGAGAGACGGAGAGAGAGAGACAGAGAGAGAGAGAGAGAGAGAGAGATAAAGAGAGAGACAGAGAGATAGAGACAGAGAGAAAGAGAGAGAGAGAATATCTCTAACATCTAGTTAACAGAAGAAAGGAAGACAAAATAAGGACAGAAGAAAAAGGACAACAAAGTGAAACCTCTAAAGAAACAAGAGACCATAATACAAGAAACAGCACTATAGAGAGATAGAAGAAATACACAACATTACTTTATAAGGACTGAATTCTAACATAATTCTGCCAAGCTTGATACAGCTTCAACTAGCACCGACGTGTCAAGTGAGAGGTGTCAAAGCCCATTAGCCCAACAATGGCAGGAGAGTCACACAGTCTACCCCAACCAAATGGAGAGGCCTTAGAAGCTCCCTCCTGCTGTTCAGAGGTAATTAAAATACAGTACCCTGTGCATGTAAAGAATAATAAGGCAAGAAAAGATTACAAAATGAAGCTCCTTATGGAAAACAAGAGACACTTTTTGCTGACTATTACAAAAATGGGAACATCAGCAACCTTATCTTCCACACAAACCATCCCCTGGCATGGCACAGTGCTATATTAGCACACTACCCCCTTGTTACGAGAGCGGGGATTAACTAGGGGTGGAAACTCAGAATACTTGATAACGAGGACTCTGAGTCAAGTAATATAAATATCTATAAGTCCGGAACAGTAATGGCACAGGGTAATCACAAACAGTTTCAGCTGGACTTTCACCTAATCAAAGAATTAGCCCAGCAGGAGAAGCTCTCCCTTGATAAAGATACCCCCACACCGAGCGGGTCAGACCAGACCTCTTCATTATGTAACCCCACAGACGAGCAACCCCCAGCAGAGAGTCAACATCCCAGCACAGATTACCACTCCCTCATTGAAATGAAGGACAAATTCACCCAGCTGGAGATAAGGCAGGTGGAGCTGGAACAGCAGGTGATTACACTTCAGTCAGCACAGACCCAGACAACAGTCCAGCACAACAACAGCCCCTTAACCAGACCCGGAGAGCTGGAGGTGGACAGAGACATATCTGCACTTTGGACAGTGGTGAGACAAATACAACAGGAGAAAGAGGAGCAGAACAGAGCACTAGAGGAGAGTGTCAGACTGCTGGTGGAGGAGAGGTTGAGGGGGATGGAGGAGAGGTTGAGGGGGATGGAGGAGAGGGTGAGGGGGATGGAGGAGAGGTTGAGGGGACGGCGTGCGACAGAGAACAACCCACTAGAGAGGTGGCCACCCCCACAGAGAAGCCAGCAGAACAGCCCACCTCAGCACCCAACAAAAGTCTCGACACCACAGCAGAACAGTCCACACCAGACCCTGACCATAGAGTCGACATCACAGCAGAACAGACAAATGAAGAACCCCAAGCCCAGCGGCTCTCACCCCCTCTGAGCACCCCGCCTGTCAGCCTGCCTGATAGCCCTTCTGACAACCCCCCCCACACCCACTGAGGACAAACACAAGACACAGATTGTACTACTTATGGACTCAAATGGGAAATATATAGAAGAAAAAAAACTTTTTCCCAAACACAGTGTGTCTAAACTCTGGTGTCCAAACACCCAGCGCGCCCTAGACCTTCTGTCTGAGGCCAAACTAGGGTCACCCAGCCACATAATAATACACACAGGCACAAACGACCTGAGAGCACAGCAAGAAAGAGTGGCCACAGCACTGAAGGGAGTGATTGAAAAGGCTTCTTCTACTTTCCCCAACGCACAAGTGGTTATCTCCACCCTGCTACCACGAAAAGACTTCCACCCTGCCACAATACAGCGGGTAAATGCAAGTATTTCCCGTGACTGTGCCTCAAAACCAAATGTTTTCCTGACCCACCACTCCACCCGAGGACTTGAACAGCCTCTATGACCAGGTCCACCTCTACAAGGCAGCAGTGCCCACCTTTGCCCGAACTCTAAAGGACATCGCTCTCAAACGTATCCCCAACACTTCACACAGGAGCAACAGATCAATAGACACCCCACCCAGACTGGCGAGACACCCTCCCAGACCTGCAGGACCCCCCCTGGACCTACACATAGAGGACCCACGCCAAGAGGAATTACATCCAGACCACCGCACACCCAGACACATCCACACCCCCACCCCAACCAATCAACACCCCCCCACGTCAACCATGCCCACACCCCATTTAGGCCCCCTCAGATCAGACCTATGCCACTCCTGCCCACCCCATGCACCCCACCCCCGCAAAGAGGGCCTCAACATGGAAGCCACACATACGCCCAGGTAGTGAGCGGGCAAACAGTCCCAACCCCCACTCTCACACTCGCCCAAGCCAATGGCATGTACAAAGATGCTCAGCAGGCTCTGCTCACACTTACTGGCCTGAGGTCAAACCACGACCAACAACATTGGACACTCTATGGAACAAAAAGCATTCACTATATCATCCTGGAATATCCAAGGCCTGAGGTCATCTGCCTTTGGCCTGAAGAGCAGAAACCCGGACTTCACCGGTAACACAGACATTGTCATCCTGCAAGAAACCTGGTATAGAGGAGACAGACCCACTGGTTGCCCTCTAGGTTACAGAGAGCTGGTAGTCCCATCCACCAAACTACCAGGTGTGAAACAGGGAAGGGACTCAGGGGGTATGCTAATTTGATATAGAGCAGACCTAACTCACTCCATTAAATTAATCAAAACAGGAACATTCTACATTTGGCTAGAAATTCAAAAGGAAATGATCCTAACAGAGAAAAATGTCCTCCTGTGTGCTACCTATATCCCCCCACTAGAATCCCCATATTTTAATGAAGACAGCTTCTCCATCCTGGAGGGCGAAATCAATCATTTCCAGGCCCAGGGACATGTACTAGTCTGTGGCGACCTAAATGCCAGAACCGGACAAGAACCTGACACCCTCAGCACACAGGGGGACAAACATCTGCCTGGAGGTGACAGCATCCCCTCCCACATATGCCCCCCTAGGCACAACTATGACAACAAAAACGGGTCACAACTCCTGCAGCTCTGTCGCACGCTGGGTATGTACATAGTCAACGGTAGGCTTCGAGGGGACTCCTATGGTAGGTACAACTATAGCTCATCTCTTGGCAGTAGTACTGTAGACTACTTTATCACTGACCTCAACCCAGAATCTCTCAGAGCGTTCACAGTCAGCCCACTGACACCCCTATCAGACCACAGCAAAATCACAGTCTACTTAAACAGAGCAATACTCAATCATGAGGCATCAAAGCCAAAGGAACTGAGTAACATTAAGAAATGCTATAGATGGAAGGAATGCAGTTTGGAAACCTACCAAAAAACAATTAGGCAACAACAAATTCAATCCCTTTTAGACAATTTCCTAGGTAAAACGTTCCACTGTAATAGTGAAGGTGTAAACCTGGCAGTAGAAAATCTTAACAGTATATTTGACCTCTCAGCTTCCCTATCAAATCTAAAAATCTCAAATAGAAAACCGAAGAAAATTAACAATGATGACAAATGGTTTGATGAAGAATGCAAAAATCTAAGAAAGAAATTGAGAAACCTGTCCAACCAAAAACATAGAGACCCGGAAAACCTGAGTCTACGCCTTCACTATGGTGAATCACTAAAACAATACAGAAATACACTACGAAAAAAGAAGGAACAGCATGTCAGAAATCAGCTCAATGCAATTGAAGAATCCATAGACTCTAACCACTTCTGGGAAAATTGGAAAACACTAAACAAACAACAACACGAAGAATTATCTATCCAAAATGGAGATGTATGGGTAAACCACTTCTCCAATCTTTTTGGTTCTATAACAAAGAACAAAGAGCAAAAACATATACATGATCAAATACAGATCTTAGAATCAACTATTAAAGACTACCAGAACCCACTGGATTCTCCAATTACATTGAATGAGTTACAGGGCAAAATAAAAACCCTTCAACCCAAAAAGGCCTGTGGTGTCGATGGTATCCTCAATGAAATGATCAAATATACAGACAACAAATTCCAATTGGCTATACTAAAACTCTTTAACATCATACTTAGCTCTGGCATCTTCCCCAATATTTGGAACCAAGGACTGATCACCCCAATCCACAAAAGTGGAGACAAATTTGACCCCAATAACTACCGTGGAATATGTGTCAACAGTAACCTTGGGAAAATCCTCTGCATTATTATTAACAGCAGACTCGTACATTTCCTCAATGAAAACAATGTACTGAGCAAATGTCAAATTGGCTTTTTACCAAATTACCGTACAACAGACCATGTATTCACCCTGCACACCCTAATTGACAACCAAACAAACCAAAACAAAGGCAAAGTCTTCTCATGCTTTGTTGATTTCAAAAAAGCCTTCGACTCAATCTGGCATGAGGGTCTGCTATACAAACTGATGGAAAGTGGTGTTGGGGGTAAAACATACGACATGATAAAATCCATGTACACAAACAACAAGTGTGCGGTTAAAATTGGCAAAAAACACACACATTTCTTCACACAGGGTCGTGGGGTTAGACAGGGATGCAGCTTAAGCCCCACCCTCTTCAACATATATATCAACGAATTGGCGCGGGCACTAGAAAAGTCTGCAGCACCCGGCCTCCCCCTGCTAGAATCCGAAGTCAAATGTCTGCTGATTGCTGATGATCTGGTGCTTCTGTCACCAACCAAGGAGGGCCTACAGCAGCACCTAGATCTTATGCACAGATTCTGTCAGACCTGGGCCCTGACAGTAAATCTCAGTAAGACCAAAATAATGGTGTTCCAAAAAAGGTCCAGTCACCAGGACCACAAATACAAATTCCATCTAGACACTGTTGCCCTAGAGCACACAAAAAACTATACATACCTTGGCCTAAACATCAGCGCCACAGGTAACTTCCACAAAGCTGTGAACGATCTGAGAGACAAGGCAAGAAGGGCATTCTATGCCATCAAAAGAAACATAAATTTCAACATACCAATTAGGATTTGGCTAAAAATACTTGAATCAGTCATAGAGCCCATTGCCCTTTATGGTTGTGAGGTCTGGGGTCCGCTCACCAACCAAGACTTCACAAAATGGGACAAACACCAAATTGAGACTCTGCACGCAGAATTCTGCAAAAATATCCTCCGTGTACAACGTAAAACACCAAATAATGAATGCAGAGCAGAATTAGGCCGATACCCACTAATTTTCAAAATCCAGAAAAGAGCCATTAAATTCTACAACCACCTAAAAGGAAGCGATTCACAAACCTTCAATAACAAAGCCATCACCTACAGAGAGATGAACCTGGAGAAGAGTCCCCTAAGCAAGCTGGTCCTGGGGCTCTGTTCACAAACACAAACACACCCTACAGAGCCCCAGGACAACAGCACAATTAGACCCAACCAAATCATGAGAAAACAAAAAGATAATTACTTAACACATTGGAAAGAATTAACAAAAAAACAGAGCAAACTAGAATGCTATTTGGCCCTACACAGAGAGTACACAGCGGCAGAATACCTGACCACTGTGACTGACCCAAAATTAAGGAAAGCTTTGACTATGTACAGACTCAGTGAGCATAGCCTTGCTATTGAGAAAGGCCGCCGTAGGCAGACATGGCTCTCAAGAGAAGACAGGCTATGTGCTCACTGCCCACAAAATGAGGTGGAAACTGAGCTGCACTTCCTAACCTCCTGCCCAATGTATGACCATATTAGAGATACATATTTCCCCCAGATCACACAGATCCACAAAGAATTTGAAAACAAATCCAATTTTGAAAAACTCCCATATCTACTGGGTGAAATTCCACAGTGTGCAATCACAGCAGCAAGATTTGTGACCTGTTGCCACGAGAAAAGGGCAACCAGTGAAGAACAAACACCATTGTAAATACAACCCATATTTATGCTTATTTATTTTATCTTGTGTCCTTTAACTATTTGTACATTGTATATATATATATATATGACATTTGTAATGTCTTTACTGTTTTGAAACTTCTGTATGTGTAATGTTTACTGTTCATTTTTGTTGTTTTTCACCTTATATATTCACTTTGTATGTTGTCTACCTCACTTGCTTTGGCAATGTTAACACCAATAAACGCCAATAAAGCCCTTGAATTGAATTGAATTGAATTGAGAGACAGAGAGAGAGAGAGAGAGAGAGAGACAGAGAGAGAGAGAGAGAGACAGAGAGAGAGAGAGAGAGAGAGCGAGAGAGAGAGAGACAGAGAGAGACAGAGAGATAGAGAAAGAGGAAAGATCTATGGTATGAACCCTCTTTTCTCTTCTCATCACTGTCTCAGTAGCAGTGCTGTGTGAGTGAAGGCTGGGACACCAGCCCAGAGTGATTTTAGCATTTGTCTGGAGAAAGAGAGAACTAGAAAGCGGGGAGAGAGAGAGACAGCGAGAGAGAGAGAAAAGAGGGGAGAGAGAGAGAGAGAGAGAGAGAGAGAGAGAGAGAGAGAGAGAGAGAGAGAGAGCGAAAGAAGGAGAGAGAGAAAGAGAGGGGAGAGAGAAAAAGAAATATGGGAGACAGAGAGAGAGAGAGAGAGAGAGAGGAGAGAGACCAGAAGAAGATTGAGTAGAAAATGCATGCTATTGCTTGTTTCAGATAAGACTGCATCAAATGCTATGTGGATGATATGCCTTGATAAAACTGTGATGTTGGAATCAGGCTTGCTTTGATCAATTAGGACTTGAGCAGTTACAAATTCTCCATGTTATATTTCTGGAGGCCTATGATCACCAGGGCATTACAACAGACTGATAACATATTATGCTCAATGTTTTCCATCCTCTCTCCCTCCAGCTTTTTATTATAGCGTTACATTTACATTTGACATTTTAGTCATTTAGCAGATGCTCTTATCCAGAGAGACTTGCAGTAGTGACTGCAGACATTTTTACACTTTTTCACACTGGTATTTGTGCTGGTGGGAGAGAGATCACAGATCTGTTTATGTTTTAATGGGCATGACATTAAATGTGGAAATGTTGAATAAGTGATGTGCAATGATGCTAAACAAGAGGCAGCGGACATTATTCAGTCTTTCATTACAGGAGGTACAGTAAAAACAACTGGCTTTGGTTTCTGGTAATTGGCGAGTATTTCTGCATGAGAGCACACTAAGGCCATTCTGTCATGCTACGTGAGTTCCATTTGAAAAAGCACCAAAAAAAGCATATTTCTGTTCATTACTTCTACCCTTCCTACACTAAAACTAAAGCAACCGATGACAATCAGTTTGCTCCGGTGTCTTATAAGATATGTCACTCTGTAATATGACACCTAATTATTCTAGCTGTTGCCGTGCCGATACTGGGGATCTGGGATTCTGAGAACGTCCACATAATGAGCTGCTACGTCTGTCTGGGGAACATTTTCAAAGGGCTGTCCCTTTTCTCCGGCACACAATGCAGTCTAATAGAAAATCTGAATCATTATTTTAATTGCTTAGTTTGGGAGTTAAGGTCACATCGCTCTATGAAGAGGTACAAAGAAAAGAGTGACATATAAACAGGATATATATATGTGCTATTGCCTGCTCTTTGGGGTCAAGGTTGGGTTTCTGTAAAGCACTTTGGGAGTGTTGATGTAAAAAAATACTTTTGAAATACATTTGATTGATGGTTCAACATCAGCAGTTCTGTTTTAATTCATTTGAATGATGGTTGATGGCCTTGTGGAAGCTGTGAACTGTAGGAGAAGTGTAAATATGAGGATGCTATTCACCTGTAGTTGGTACTTATCTTTCTCTTTTTCTCCCATTCAACAATCCAACAATCCAAGATGGCTTGTCAAGGTTATTTAGTCCCTGCATCAGCAAACAATTTTCTAGCTTTCGATCCTTTGTCTTTGATGCTACAATGACTTGTTAGTCAGCAACCTCAGGGGCTTAGCGCTGAGTGAAATAACCTATTTATTGTGGACATCTTCCATAGACCTCCGATTCTGCGTGGTGTTGTACTACAGCGTGTCTTTCTTTGTTCCAACAGCAATGTTTTACACGGTATATCCTAGGTAGTTATGCTGTGATCGCTGGCTAAACACAGATCTTATAAGGACCATGAATCTGACAGGAGGCTAATCTGATCCCGTTATCTATCTACTTCCAGGTCGAATAGCAGGCAGGCACCGCTGTGACTAGGGCATGTTTCATTAATATGAAACTACGATTCATCTGGATGATATGTCTCTATTATCTTAGAAAAATAAGATGGATAGATTAGCAGTGTGATTATCAGATCAGGAAGATAATCATGTCTGCCAATAATAGAGGTGGCCATTATCATCAGGTATAATAAAAGTGAGAGAGCGGTCTGGGCTGGTCTCAAATGGCAGCCTACTCTGTATTTAGTGCACTGTTTTTGACCAAAGGCAAAGTCCTATGGGCCCTGGTCAAAGTAGTAAACTATATAGGGAACAGGATTCCATTTGGAACGCAGGCTTAGATGTAGATACTGTAGATTAAATGCCACTATTGACCACTAAACTGACAGGACTATAGGTTTTTATTAATGTTTAAACACAAAACGTCATTACCTCAGACTACCGTCATTACCTCATCCTCTTCTTTCATTGTTTTTAAGGTATACACAGTCTATATCAAGGATACATTGCAAATGTGGACAACTAAGTTAATGAAATATGAATATACTGTTTCATTCATTATTCATGCATAATGACTGTAACAGCTCAGTATTAATATAGCAGAGGTAATTAATAATTAGAGATAATTAGATGTCTGAGGTCTGCAGTCACATACCGTATGACAAAATAGATAGAAAGGAATGTCTTAGTTGTCTGAATGACTGACTTAGTTTAGTTTTAGAATTCCTCTGTTATGACACGTGCATATATTCCAGCTAAATCTGGGTGTGCTTACGGTAAGATACAGTAACATGGAAATTAAGCTAGCCCGCTAACCCGAGGCAGGTACTTTCCAGACAGGGCAAGTAGAAAATGTGGGTGAAAATGTGTCTTTTCTATTATCGCGTAGCAGATTCTGGACCCAGGCTAGCAGAAATTGTGGTCTACTAGCCCGGCTGGCCAGTGCCCAAAATACTTAAGTTCCATCACTGTACAGTAAGGTATCTCAGATATTAACCCTTTACACTCTTGGGAATTGGCCTATATGTGTAGGACTAAATTGAAAATCATTTGCATGACCATGGTGGCAATTGAAAGTCAGCAGTTTGGAGATAATGGGGAATGATTAGACCAAAGGTGAGTATATATAATGGAAAAACATTGACACTGTATGACATGAAATTTATGATTTGGAAATGTGAAGTGCACAATTGGACTCGCGGGTGTTTGGCATGCTTGAATGACATCAAAGTGGTGTTTATTATAATGTTACAGTACAGCCACTATGTTCTAGGTGCTTATTAGTGCCATTTTCAACCCGTATACGTGTACAAGGTGTAAATTGCTACCAAAGATCTACTAAACCATTCATATCTTCTCTCTACTCTGCTGGTAATTCCAACACACACGTCAACACTGGTCATTTATTGATTTACGGGTAGTTTGCCGTGGGCGAGGCCTTAGTTGCTGTATTGCCTTGGTGGAGGAGGATGATGAGGAGGCAAAGGGCCAGCAACAAATATGTGTGCACGTACACACCCATACACACACACCCTGGGGCTGATGGCTGTGGGCGGAGGTAGAGAGGGAGGTAGAGAGGGAGCAGGAGAAGTGAGGTGCATGGATGCTGGAGGGCAGCAGTGTTGCATTAATTAGAGCTTGTGGGGGGAAATCGCTTTTAGGGAGGAAAGTCTGCAGGGATAGTTCTCCTGAATACACTCAGAAGATTTCTCAGTTCTAGCAGTATGATGAGGAATAGCTCAGTTACTCATACAGATGTGTCCATGAGAAGAGTGGAAATGGAATGGAACACGCACACTATGAAAGTGTCTCTAGACTAATATGTTATGTGTATCAAAAATGCATGGTGGAAAAGTGCATGGTGCTATAAATGTAAGTTGCGTGTGGAAACAACATTAGCTTGGCACCACATACACCTGCACAGTTGTTGCTGATTGAGAACATCAACCACCTGTTCTGTAAAATAGTTATGTGAAAATGTTGAAAGTGTATACTAATATAGGCCTGCATTCAATCAGATCAACCGACAACCACACAGCTGATACAGTATTTTGGCGAAGTCGGGGTGGTTTAACCGCGTTGGAGCTGTCAAATCGGTGAGCAGCTTTTCTTGATCATTGTCACGAAGCCACACTGGTCCCACTCACGTTAGAAGTTAAGAACGAGAAAGTGTAGGATATATGGAAATAATTATGATCAAATTTTAAATGATTTAACGAAATAATGAGGATTTCTATCAGCCTAATCGAGGTGTAGATTACTTCTCACATTCCAGTGTTCCAACTTGTAAACAATGCTGCATGGGATTTCCTCATAATGCGACTCCGTGCAGCCAATGGCAATGTCCACTTTAGGTATAATGCCAGGAGAGACTAGTGGATTTGACAGCTTTAATGCATTTCCACCCCAGACACAGCGGATGTTGGCTAAAGCTGATTGAATAGAGCCCATAGTCTCTCTCTCTCTCCGTCTCTCTCTCTCTCTCTCTCTCTCTCTCTCTCTCTCTCTCTCTGTCTCTCTGTCTCTCTGTCTCTCTGTCTCTTGCTCTCTCTCTCTCTCTCTCTCTCTCTCTCTCTCTCCGTCTCTCTCTCTGTCTCTCTGTCTCTCGCTCTCTCTCTCTGTGGCCATTCATGCTTCTCTTTTTGTGTGCATCCAACAGGTAAGTTCAATTTTTCTTATCCCAGACCATTTAGTTCCCCATATCAACGTGGGAGAACAAAGGGTAGCGTAGAGGAAAGATGAACACCCCCGTCTCCTTTCTCTAAAGAAAGAAACCTCTGCACTAATCATTGCTGTAGCTCACCTGGACATCCTTCAATGACACAAAACCACTAAGGGAGCCTTATTTTTCAAGGCTGCTGAAAGGCACAGGAAACATAATGACATTAGCATTCCTTTCAATCGGTGTATTTTGGGGCTAAGAAATAGGGTTTCTATAATTCGCCCTGTCTAAAAAAAGGTAGAAGGTCTAAAGCTCCAAAGGGACCCACTCAGTGTCAGTCACTTTAAAGACAATTCACACAACCACATACAGGGCTGGTGGGGCTCCAGAGGTGTCAATTCAACCTGGGGCAATGTGATTCACACCTAAGAGAAAACTATACATCATTGGGAATGTCTTGGTGTCTTGTTGTTTAGATGCCTGTCAGTCATAAACCGGTTTATGTTGAAGTGCTTCTAAACCAGCTGTTGCTTCGGGGCTTTATGGTTATTTCTTTAAAAGCCTACCAGACACAGCGTCATAAGACATACAGTACATGCAGTGGCTGAAAGAGGCGACAATGAGGCAGATTCATCAGGAAATGGTGTCGTTATTTAACATAGTAAATAACACTTTGCTGTTGAAGTAGCAACATGACTTGAATCATCAAATATTATGTTTGTTTTTTGTTGCTTGTATATATTTGACAGTGAGTCCACAGTTAAAGACAGCGCAAAGCTTGACTGTTGATTCCCAAAAAGACAAACCAGAAATAATGCATAATACATATGCGAAATGCATCCCTGTGCACAACACAGTGTAGCAGAAATGTATCAGCCAAGATGCATTCTTGCATTCGTTTGAAGACATCAAGGCAATTACTGTTTGTCCCCTAGAGAAATACTTAGGAGGACAGTACTTGTATTCTATTTTAGGTGGGGTTTTCTTCAAGATGTAGAAATGCATCCATTTATGAGCCCCAAGATAAAAGTAACCCTTGTGAATAAAGCTGACATCCTTTCAAAGACTTGAGTTGCAAAACAAACTGTCAGTTTGAAGGTGTACAACAACTCAACTTCACAGGTGAGAGAGAGACTGACAGAGAGCGAGACGGAGAGAGAGAGAGAGAGAGAGAGAGAGAAAGAGAAAGACCGACAGAGAGAGAAAGAGAGAGACGTGAGAGAGAGGTTTATTGGGTATTGTACTATATGATTTTTCATACCACTGATGCAGTCTTCATACTGTACATCACCCACACACTAAAGTAGGTGAATGACCCTAATACAGCAAGCTGTGAACCAGACCCTCCCACTCTCTCTCATCTCTGTGCTCCACCACAGTGACTCCCTCCCTGCATTCTCTAGGCCATTACACTACCCACAACCCAATAGCTTGTTTATTGTATTCGCAATGAGTGCTTCCGCCGTACACATTCTTGTTGAGTATTGTTGAGAGGTAGAAGTTTCTGTCAGAGTGAAGAAGCTAGTTTGTTGCTCCTCTCTGAGGAGACAGGCTGGATGTCTGCGTTGTTCTGTTCCGCTTGCTTGGCTCTGCCCCCCTCTCAAACTTCCAGAGCAGCAGCTAGAGAAGCTTCTCCTCCATTAATTGGGACCCATACCATGAGCTTGTCGCTATAAAACATGGTTGTGCTGCCTCACAGCCGGGGGAGATTTATCAGGGTCAGACTCCCACGGCTTGGAGGAAGAATCAGCCAGACCTTCATAATCCTGCTCTCACTGGTGGGCGGAGACGTTCACCTCCACGTGCGGAGCTGGAGGGCGCGGGGCGGGGGGAGACATTCACCTCCACGTGCGGAGCTGGAGGGCGCGGGGCGGAGGGAGACATTCACCTCCACGTGCAGAGCTGGAGGGGCCGGGGGGAGACATTCACCTCCACGAGCGGAGCTGGAGGGCGCGGGGCGGCGGGAGACATTCACCTCCACGTGCAGAGCTGGAGGGAGCGGGGGAGACATTCACCTCCACGTGCGGAGCTGGAGGGCGTGGGGAGACATTCACCTCCACGTACGGAGCTGGAGGGGCGGGGGGAGACATTCACCTCCACGTGTGGAGCTGGAGGCGCGGGGCGGGGGAGACATTCACCTCCATGTACGGAACTGGAGGGGGCGGAGGGAGACATTCACCTCCACGTACGGAGCTGGAGGGGCGGGGGAGACATTCACCTCCACGTGCGGAGCTGGAGGGCGCGGGGAGACATTCACCTCCACGTGCGGAGCTGGAGGGTCGTGGGGCGGGGGAGACATTCACCTCCACGTGCGGAGCTGGGGGGGGCGGGGGAGACATTCACCTCCACGTACGGAGCTGGAGGGCGTGGGGCGGGGGAGACATTCACCTCCATGTGCGGAGCTGGAGGGTCGTGGGGCGGGGAGACATTCACCTCCACGTACGGAGCTGGAGGTGGCGGGGGAGACATTCACCTCCACGTACGGAGCTGGAGGGCGCGGGGCGGGGAGACATTCACCTCCACGTACGGAGCTGGAGGGGCAGGAGGAGACATTCACCTCCATGTGCGGAGCTGGAGGGGCGGGGAGACATTCACCTCCACGTACGGAGCTGGAGGGTGGGGGAGACATTCACCTCCACGTACGGAGCTGAGGTGTGGGGCGGGGAGACATTCACCTCCACGTACGGAGCTGGAGGGCGCGGGGCGGGGGGGAGACATTCACCTCCACGTGCAGAGCTGGAGGCGCGGGCGGGGGGAGACATTCACCTCCACGTACGGAGCTGGAGGGCGTGGGGGGAGACATTCACCTCCACGAGCGGAGCTGGAGGGCGTGAGGCGGGGGACATTCACCTCCACGTACGGAGCTGGAGGGGGCGGAGGGAGACATTCACCTCCACGTGCGGAGCTGGAGGGCGCGGGGCGGGGAGACATTCACCTCCACGTACGGAGCTGGAGGGCGCGGGGCGGGGGAGACATTCACCTCCACGTGCGGAGCTGGAGGGGCGGAGGAGACATTCACCTCCACGTGCGGAGCTGGAGCGGAGGGAGACATTCACCTCCACGTGCGGAGCTGGAGGGGCGGAGGGAGACATTCACCTCCACGTGCGGAGCTGGAGGGCGCGGGGCGGGGGAGACATTCACCTCCACGTACGGAGCTGGAGGGCGCGGGGCGGGGGGAGACATTCACCTCCACGTGCGGAGCTGGAGGGGGCGGAGGGAGACATTCACCTCCACGTGCGGAGCTGGAGGGGGCGGAGGGAGACATTCACCTCCACGTGCGGAGCTGGAGGGGGCGGAGGGAGACATTCACCTCCACGTGCGGAGCTGGAGGGCGCGGGGCGGGGGGAGACATTCACCTCCACGTGCGGAGCTGGAGGGGGCGGAGGGAGACATTCACCTCCACGTGCGGAGCTGGAGGGCGCGGGGCGGGGGGAGACATTCACCTCCACGTGCTCTGTCTCCCTCTTTGTATTCAGGGATGGATCAATGGCTGGGGCCAGAGATAGCAGCATCTTCATATAAGGTTTTAAATGAAGGGAAATCTTTTAAAATCGACACATCTGTAGTCAAGAGGGCTGCTAATAGATTTTGATGAGGACACAATAAGATATATCATGAAACGTTGATGTGCTGTCATGATAAAAATCTTTTTGTGCCATATTTTACTCATTGACACATTTTTTAAGAAGATTGATTTTGGAGGAGGGATTCTAGAGTCATATTCAAACTCATAGTTTAGTGCAAATTTGTTCAGAAGGAAAAATGTAGAGCTCTGTAGCATCACTATAGTGAAATAAGCCTTTAAGTCATAGATATTCAATATAGTTTTGAGAAATTTGTATTTTTCAAAACATTTGTAATTTCCAACAATGACCATGTGATGTGTCGTTTGTGGCTATTTGCCACTGTAATGCTTCAACAAAACCCAGGGCAAGGGATTCTGGAGCCAAGAGCTGACCGTGACCTCATAAAACAGTACAACGTCTAGGGAAAATTGCTTCAATCTGCCAGACCTCTCAAACTTTATTAAAGGTTTCAGGCTCTTAGGCAGCCTCCAGTCATTCTTCAAAGGGAGCTATAGCATCTCCTGAACCAAAGACTCCATAAGGCCATGTTCCATTGGCAGGCTCAGTGGATTAGAAGCTACCGCATCTCTAATGTGTCACTCAGTAGGGTTTCGCCCCCCCCCCCATAAGCTTTCATCAGCTTGTCAATTACATGGAGACGATGACCTTTTTGTAAATCACAAAATGCATTAAGGCAGCGAGGCATTGATCAACAACCTCGCCCTCTACACACACAGATACCCTTTAAGTACACTCCCGGCGGCCGCCTTCGTATAAGTCACCTACACAATCTGTATATCTAAGTTCCTGTCAACGCTTTCTCTATGTTATCTGACTACAGGAAGGGTTTCTGCACCATCACAAAGCCTTATAGTACAGTATGTGCCAACGCTGAGTCCTTGGATAGCACCCCCTTCCTTCTTTTATCAAGATATTGCATTTAACCGCCTACATGGGGAATGGGAAGTAAAGTTCAAGGCTGCTTTTCGTTTACAGTATATAATTATATTTTTCTAGTTTTTATGACATTGATTATTCTTCATGCTCTCCTCCCACGGTGGTGAGAGATACGTATGTAGCTTCAGGGAACTACCAAGGTCTTACTCAGCCAGCCCAGCAACACTAGCAGCTTATAGCCTGTTGTACTGTTGGTTTTTCCTTCTCTGCTGTGATTAGCTTCGGAGGGACTTTGGACTGTGGGCTTGTTCTGTAGAACATGGACTGTTCCCGATACAGCCAGACAGCCACCCGTTGGCTTTGAAGATATCTTCAAGTTGTCTCCAGAAGCCCACGCTATACTGCAGCAGAGCATCCTGGCTGCATTCTATTTGTGTTTCCCTTTTTGCCATCCCCCTCATTCGATCAAATATTTGCCCTTGTATATAGCACCGTTAAATTAGGTTTCCGGACCTTTACTCTCATTTAGAAGGAAGTTAAACTCCTTTCTATTATGGAATGTTATCTTGTTTGAGCCAGACTTTCAAAGTGACTTAACGTGTGGGCTCATTCAAAAAATTCAATTAATTCCACTCATTTTTCCTTCAGCTTCAGGAACTCAGATGATGTTATTAGTTGTCTGCAACGAGGGAATGCAAAATGGATTTAGGCAGCACAGAGCTACACATGTGGTATATTTATTTAACCTTTATTTGGACAGGGAGTCAGACCAAGGTCTCTTTTCCAGATGAGCCTTGTATAGCACCACAATTCACATCAAAATACATTAAACTACACATTCATATACACAATATATGAAAATACTTCTGTTGTAGCCAGTAGAGATCTTTAGATTCCCAGGATCAGAGAATGTCTGTTCATTCTCTCATCAGTTGACTAGCTCTCACAGCTTCAGAACGTCACTTCAAAGACAATAAAAAGTGTTCTCAGATTCTTTCTGAATTCAAATGAGAGCAGCTGGAGACTATCACTATTTTATGTTCTAAACCTTTCTAAATCACCATATTATAACTGTAGGGTCAATGTTCCATTGTAAGTCGCTCTGGATAAGAGCGTCTGCTAAATGACTTAAATGTAAATGTAAATGTAAATGTTGATATTGTCAGTGACAATTACATTATTGGTAATGCTACCAATACATTTTCTATCAACTTTTTTTTGGAGTAGACCAACTTTCAGGATTGTATTGCTTGTTCTGTACATCATAAGAACTGAAATAGTGGGTTGCTGTCTTTGTCTCGAACAATGTCTTTAAAACTTACCTTCAAAGTTACACAACATTAAACTAAATGTATTTATGTATTTAGCAGAAATATTGCATATCACGTGGCATTACTTGATCAGATAGTGTGGAGATAGGAAGACAGTGCATTAGTGAGCTGTCAGATGAAACAGAATGGAATGTTTCCCTGGGGAATGGGAGTCTTCATTTTAAGACAGCAGAATCTGGGTGGAATTTGGAACCCATTTTCACTTGTTTCATCCATTTAAATGGCCATTATTTTATTAATGTTCACATGCAGAGTTCTGTTCTCTATTAAACAAACACTTACATAGGAAGAACAAGAGTTAAAAACAAACTAAATAAAACTATTGTAAAATAGACTGTGTCCATAAAATGTATATAGTATGTATAAGCTGAAAATACAGGCCTAAGTTTTGTTGTTCACTAGCTTGCTCCATTTGGGGGAGGGGTGATAGGGTTGGAGTGTAATAAAGGAAATATATATATATTTTTAAAGATATGTGTATATGTATGTACTTACAGTGCCTTGCGAAAGTATTCGGCCCCCTTGAACTTTGCGACCTTTTGCCACATTTCAGGCTTCAAACATAAAGATATAAAACTGTATTTGGTTTGTTTTGATTCCAGGCTGTATCACAACCGCCCGTAACTGGGAATCCCATAGGGCGGAGCACAGTTGGTCCAGCGTCATCCGGGTTAGGGTTTGGCCGTCATTGTAAATAAGAAGTTGTTCTTAACTGGCTTGCCTAGTTAAATAAACGTACAATTGTTTAAAAAAAATGTTTTATGTCAAATTGTGCAATTGATTGTCCATAATAGTCACAGATCATCATCCAACTGTCATTCAACTGTAATGTGAATTTCAACAGATGATGCAGTGATCCTCAACAGAAACAGATGATGCCGTGATCCTCAACAGAAACAGATGTTGCAGTGATCCTCAACAGAAACAGATGATGCCGTGATCCTCAACAGAAACAGATGATGCAGTGATCCTCAACAGAAACAGATGATGCAGTGATCCTCAACAGAAACAGATGATGCAGTGATCCTCAACAGAAACAGATGTTGCAGTGATCCTCAACAGAAACAGATGATGCAGTGATCCTCAACAGAAACAGATGATGCAGTGATCCTCAACAGAAACAGATGATGCAGTGATCCTCAACAGAAACAGATGTTGCAGTGATCCTCAACAGAAACAGATGATGCAGTGATCCTCAACCTCAACAGAAACAGATGATGCAGTGATCCTCAACAGAAACAGATGTTGCAGTGATCCTCAACAGAAACAGATGATGCAGTGATCCTCAACAGAAACAGATGATGCAGTGATCCTCAACAGAAACAGATGTTGCAGTGATCCTCAACAGAAACAGATGTTGCAGTGATCCTCAACAGAAACAGATGATGCAGTGATCCTCAACAGAAACAGATGTTGCAGTGATCCTCAACAGAAACAGATGATGCAGTGATCCTCAACAGAAACAGATGATGCAGTGATCCTCAACAGAAACAGATGATGCAGTGATCCTCAACAGAAACAGATGTTGCAGTGATCCTCAACAGAAACGGATGATGCAGTGATCCTCAACAGAAACAGCCACCTGCAAACTTACATCTCGTCACAAGAAGTTTTATTCCATATAGCCAACACAACAACAGGTGACCTGCTTTCTGCTCTATATCAAATATCAGTTGACAAGAAAAACATCCATTTCTCTCTCAAACACTTGAAAGAGAAACCATTCACAGACATAGCAGGCTTTTTGACCCTTTCTATTTCAAGTGATGAAACTCTCGGTAAATACTTTTCTAACTGTTCTCTTTTTTTGAAAATGTTTTTCACCTCACTATTAAAAGAAGAGCCATGAGAATTCATCCATCTGCCGTGACGTTAATAAGCAATATAGTGTGTATTATCAAGCAAATGGGTATAAGGCAGTGAAGCATGGCAATATGCATGAATTTACAGCATGGTACAGACTACTAGCGAAACACCTATCCACAGAATAACAGAATAGATAGATTCAACCATCCAAACTAGCCACAGCTTTTGTTCATTTGTATTGCTACAGAGAAACATAGCAAGAGTGACAAACTGTGAAATTCCATGCTATATCCAATGACCAAACAATGATTTTATTACAATGTGTGTTCTTTCTGTGGACACATTTCAAAATGAGTCTCCTCCGTTGTGAACTCTGATGCATAGCAAAGGAATGGCAAAAGGATTGTATTTGTATGTGAGCCAGCATCAGTGACATTTGCAGGTAGCTAGCTTCACCATCAGAGGATAGACAGCAAGGCAAAAGGATTTAAAAACTGATTATAATGAAACCACTTTATATGCAAAGGAGGGCTTTAAATGGCCTTAAAAGAGCACCATGTCAGTTATATAAATGAGCTTCTGTTTTCCTCTGTGTTCTCCCCTCTTTATTCATCTATTCTCAGATGAGAAGCACCACAAACTAATGTTTTACCTCAAAGTTTGTTTTTGCGGAGTCTTTTCCCCACCATCTGACTTTTTCCTTCGTAAGTATCCTCGCTGCAAGGTAAATGACTCGTATACCAACAGTACAGAGCCACAGAGCTGCAGCGATAGCTAGGCCTAGCTAAAAGGTGACTTTTCAGAACATTAACTATTTATTGACATTCTGCACTGTGCTTCCATGCGCTGCACCATCCATTATCCCAGAGAGGAAGAGAGGAACAATGCATCTCATGGATGTGAAACAAGAATTCCCGGGAGAGACTGAATTTGAGTCCATTTTTCTAACCTGGCAATTCATTTGTCATCCTCCCGTCCCGGCCGGAAGCCTGGCTGATACCTCCCAGGTTTTTCTGATTAAACAGGAGAGAATTAATAACAGGTGTCTAAAGGAAGGGGAAGTAGACTGACCTCCCAGCCCAGGAAACCACACACAGCTTCTTGTGAGGACAGGACAGGACAAGCAATAACCTCAAATCTGCAATTAGATGAAAAAGGACTGTCTGAGACCTTGGCCTGTAGCGTGTTCACTATGTCACCTCAGCTTGGTCGCATGGTTTATAGATCTATTGTGGCATACCGCTAGGCTGTGTTGAGCATTTCAGATAAATATAGGCTTTGCTTAACATTTCATATACTGTGGGTAGGCTGTTTGTGTTTGAAAAAATACAGAATATATTTTCCTATTTCAGACCTCAAAACCACATCAAACTAAGATCCCAAACTACCTTCAAGATTCTAAACTATGACAGATTGTCTGCTTATTACACTACATACGCTACATTTTGATCAGATATACAATTTAGGGAAATATAATATATCTAGAGGATATTATATCTAATCTAGGGTGTCTTTTCTATGGAATTGTTCCATATTTTCTCATAATCTGCCCTTCTGTGCCTTTTAAATGAAAAATAAATGGAAGTCACATGGATGCTCAAAGTGCATGATGTTCTGTGTCTACTGTCTAGGTAACGAATTCAGTAGAATCTTTGATTACCTCTAATGTGGTTAGGGGTAATGGTGGCCTGTCTCTTAGGACCCAACCCAGAACCAAATTATATTTCAAATCCATTAAACGTTACCTCAGATCCATGATTTGCTTCCAGCTAGCAGCAACCCAGGGCAACAGGGTAATGTATTTTTAAACCTGGAGCCAGGAAGGGATAGGGCCCTGAGCTAAGTCTTCTGTGCAAGGTGGAATATTGTTATGTACTGAGTAATAATTGATCTATGGTGCCTCTCAAGCAGTGGTAATGAGAGCGTTGTACCATGGAGAACCAGAACACTCATTTGTAGTAACTACACACTGCCACATTGGAAATAATATATAGAGGATAGATTGACGGATAAATAACAATTATTAAATTAAGGTCTATATTTAGCTCGTCACCGGGGCTGCTACTGATTGAAAGGTTAAGGGGACAGAGGAAACACATTTAATGGCACTAGAGAGAGAGAGATCCATTTCCAGAGCGATGGTACAGTGGTGTTGGTGTTTTGAAATATCAGACTAGTTTGCACCTCCGACACAGAATGTGATCGTCACAGAGCCCAGCCCGGGGCTATTAATAACTGCATGCATTTATGATGATTGGGTGTAAATATCTGCTATATGAGCCGTTATTTCTGTCATTGTGTGTTACAGTGTAGAGGCAGCGCTGACTGGGTCAGACAGAGTCCTTTATCATTTCAACCACTGGGCGTTGATGGATGACACAGGGCTGAGGGAAGAAAGACGAAGAAGAAAAACACTTCTCAGTGAGCTGCATTTATAGTTGCACTGTACACAGAAAAGAAACATAAATAAAACTCCATAAATAGGAATGTATTAAGCCCAGTGACAGTTCCACTGTATTGCTCTGTGCCTAGATAATTGGCTACTGTGGGTGAGCTGAGTTCTCAGGAAGAAATCTTCTGAAGAGAATAGTTTTAACAGCTCCAGTATTAAACATATCTGCTCCCTGGGACCAGCAGTATAACAGATCCATGTTCCTCCTGCTTGTCGTCTCTTCTATTTAATGGCATCCTTCACTGTGGTGCCCAGACAGACAAGCACCACACTCAATACTGGATCAATCATAGGACCAATTTACCAATTAGGCTCATTATTCTCTATAAATAAACACATCTCTCTCTCCCGAGATGCTGTGTCTGCTTCCAGGCAGCCAATCAGTGCACAGCCAAACACTTGACACCGATCTGATGCTGCATTCGGTTGAAGTGTAGTATGATACACAAGTATTTGATTTGGGACTATGATCGTTATCTCTAATCTAATGACCTAAAGAACTTCACGTAATAATGACAGGAATTATGATATGTAACTGTAATATATTATTGTAGCTACTGTTAAAAACGGTTAAAAACTCAAATAGTCATATAATTGGATTGGATATTATTGTATGTGGATTTTTAAAAGATGACGCTGTTCACAATTGTTGTTTAAGTTTTTAATAACAAAGCCATAACCATTTTCCATCTAGCTATATTGAGATAAAAAGCAATATAACTGTATTGTTTCGGTTACTTATCAAAGGTTTATATAATCTGTGTCTAATACATTTTGCCAAATGCAACATGAAGAACAGACCTTCTGCTACTTAATAGACTAAGTATTTTTTTTACCTTTATTTAACTAGGCAAGTCAGTTAAGAACAAATTCTTATTTTCAATGACAGCCCAGGAACAGTGGGTTAAGTGGCTGTTCAAGGGCAGAACAACAGATTTGTACCTTGTCAGCTCAGGGGTTTGAACTTGCAACCTTCTGGTTACTAGTCCAACACTCTAACCACTAGGCTACCCTGCCAATAGACTAAGTATCAAGATTACATGGCTTTCCCCAGGATCCTTATCATATCACTGCATCGTACGAAATGACATCACAACTGAAAAAATCCCTGTGAAAGAAACAGTGTCCGCTGAAATCAGTGTGACGAATACAGTATGACTCACTAAGGTGATGTCTAAATCAGTTGGAAACTGTACAGTTAACATTTCATGCCCTGTTCTATAATTCATGGTAAAAGGATGATCCAACAGTACTTGGCTGCATCCTCTCCTCCTCCGGCAGCCTGCCTCTCTGCCTGAATGACTGTCTAGCTGCAGCTGCTTGTAGCCTCCGTCTCTATGATACACAGGCTGCTGCTGCAGCTAACGTCCTGCACTGTACTACTGTAGCAGGGGGAAAACATCTCATACATACTGGAGACATTTCACCAGCTCTCAGAGACATTGGCATTGTCTTCAGTATCTGTACTGAACAAAGTCTCTGCCTGGGATTACTTCAGATCACTAGTTTCTTTCTACACAATGTACAGGTTTATGATTATGTCATTTATTTGTGTCCTATCAAAAAGATGAATATGCACAAGAGGGACTCGTGTAGGTCTCCTGTGCTGGGACCTTATCCCGGACAGATCATGCAGTCATAAAAATGCATTTTAAAGAGCATCAACGAGCCCAGTAGAAGTCCCTTAAAATGCACATTGTCTCTCTAGATCATGTGTTGGTAACTAGGAACAGTACTGTGTCACCTGGAAGTGCTCAGGAGATGTTTCTCAGAATAGAAGAGAGAGGTACGCCCATGTGTGCTTTATGATTTAGAGCAGCAGGCCATCAACTCATCGAGCAATGTGCACCAAACAAAAAAGCATTTTATCAATATTCCATCACAGTAGGTTTCTCCTGTTAATATACTGGACCCCAGCACATCTTTGCAACCTCTTTGCAACCTCACATTGGGCCTTTTATCAGGTCAGATGTGTTGCTCATGAGACTGTGTTCAATTAAATAGACTGCCTCTGGTCATGTCAGTCCATCCGATAGGCTTTTATGTCAAGTACGGTATTCTGGCCTCTGCATTTTTCATTCAGGCTCCAGTTCACCGTAGATCATTTTTCCATTTGTAGTCCATTTAAGTTGTCTAGGCCTACTCAACAACCAGCAAGGTCTGCAAAGATAGCGAAGTTGTTTTTATATGCATAGATATTGTGCAAAGTTTCAATCTGAATTCCATCTTTAATGTAATGGCATATACCTTAAAATTAATAGTCATTCGTATTAGGAGTTATCTTCATAACAGTTAAGGACATTGAAATGCACTATGTGATGGATTACATTCTCGTCATTTTGTATGAGGATTCGCTGTGTCCTCTCCTATAGAGATTCTGTCACATTTGAAAGAACCTTGCCTCTTGGTTATAGAAGCAATGCTGTTCAAGTACATTCATCTCTAAAGTGACTGAGATGGAGGAAATTATATTGCTGTTTTCATTGTTGTTGTATGAAAGGGATTTAAGTTAGCAATTGTTATTAATAATTTGGTTGCTCTCCAAGAAACACATTTTATTTTTCTATGTTGACCCACCAGAGGGTATATCCACAAAAGGAAATTGATTATAGCAGACACTGAGCTCATTATACAAACGTGTCCTTCAACAGACTGTACCTACAGCCCTTATTGAGTTTAAAGGTCAAAAACCAAGAAAACAGCAGCACAGAAATAATAATTCAGTCTGAAGTAATGGAAGGAAGATATTGAATGAGAAAACATTCATCTTTTTCCTCTGACAGCAGTGTAAACCCATATTTATCGTTCAAATAAATAAAACAAACCTCCGCTGATTGTTATAGATTTTTCTCCCCCATAGAAGCTGATTAATTTGCACTGACAGGGAAGACTGTTACTCACTGGAAAAGAATGCAAATCAGCACTGCTCTTTATAGGCCAGTAGACAGAATCCACATCAGCCTGTAAGAATACAGGGGGGTTAGTACTAAACTACAGCACAATGTGCATGGCGTTTTAGAATGGATTGTATTACACTACAGTATAATGTGCATGGCGTTTTAGAATGGATTGTATTACACTACAGTATAATGTGCATGGCGTTTTAGAATGGATTGTGTTACACTACAGTATAATGTGCATGGCGTTTTAGAATGGATTGTATTACACTACAGTATAATGTGCATGGCGTTTTAGAATGGATTGTATTACACTACAGCACAATGTGCATGGCGTTTTAGAATGGATTGTAATTACACTACAGTATAATGTGCATGGCGTTTTAGAATGGATTGTATTACACTACAGCACAATGTGCATGGCGTTTTAGAATGGATTGTATTACACTACAGTATAATGTGCATGGCGTTTTAGAATGGATTGTGTTACACTACAGTATAATGTGCATGGCGTTTTAGAATGGATTGTATTACACTACAGTATAATGTGCATGGCGTTTTAGAATGGATTGTATTACACTACAGTATAATGTGCATGGCGTTTTAGAATGGATTGTATTACACTACAGTATAATGTGCATGGCGTTTTAGAATGGATTGTATTACACTACAGTATAATGTGCATGGCGTTTTAGAATGGATTGTATTACACTACAGTATAATGTGCATGGCGTTTTAGAATGGATTGTATTACACTACAGTATAATGTGCATGGCGTTTTAGAATGGATTGTATTACACTACAGTATAATGTGCATGGCGTTTTAGAATGGATTGTATTACACTACAGCACAATGTGCATGGCGTTTTAGAATGGATTGTGTTACACTACAGTATAATGTGCATGGCGTTTTAGAATGGATTGTATTACACTACAGTATAATGTGCATGGCGTTTTAGAATGGATTGTATTACACTACAGTATAATGTGCATGGCGTTTTAGAATGGATTGTATTACACTACATCACAATGTGCATGGCGTTTTAGAATGGATTGTGTTACACTACAGTATAATGTGCATGGCGTTTTAGAATGGATTGTATTACACTACAGTATAATGTGCATGGCGTTTTAGAATGGATTGTATTACACTACAGTATAATGTGCATGCCTTTAACTCAGACAGGCCTACAATCCGGTCCTAGAGATTTAGTATGTCAAGATGGAGGAGTTTGAACGAAAGGGGGTGGCACCAGTTGGCATGAGGCTGGGTAGAAGCCACTATGGAGTGATGCAGAACATTTCATCCCAGCTTGTGATGTGCATGGTTTTTCTCAGATACCTTAGAGATTTATTATGTGGAGCTGGAGGAAGCGGTGTGGCTGGCATGAGGCAGAGGTGAACCCACTATGGAGAGGTGTTTCATCCCATCTTGAGATGTGGATTATGATATTCATCATATGGGCAGATTGCCATTAGCTCTGGTGTGGTAATCCAAACGGCTCTCCATGATACATAAGGGTTCCTCAGATGATTGCGGCCCTGAAGAGATGGGAGTTGTGCCTTGGAACCAGAGTGTAACCTCTTTACCGGTAGTTGAGGCAGGTGACTGTAACACCAGAGGGCACTTCAATACCATCAGAGAATCAGCTTCCTGTTTGTTTCACTGCTAACCTTGGAAACTGGGCACTGTGGTTTGGAGGTGCTATGTAGTTTCTCTTGAAGATTCACCAGCTAGCACACTTCGGTCTAAGATAGGGAAAATAGTGCCCGTTACTGTATATCCTTCTCTTCTTTGATGCTATGGTCATACAAACCAGATCTCACTGGTAAAACCAGGGATGAAAGTAGATGTCTTACCGGTATGGGATACCCAAGAGCGCGCACACATTTTTTTTAATAGCCTAGGTGTGGTCATAGAATTACATATACACGGAGTATACAAAACATTAAGAACATCTGCTCTTTCAATGACATAGACTGACCAGGTGAATCCAGGTGAAAGCTATGATCCCTTATGGATGTCACTTGTTAAATTCACTTCAATCAGTGTAGGTAAAGGGGAGGAGACAGGTTAAATAAGGATTTTTAAGACTTGAGACAATTGAGACATGGATTGTGTATGTGTGCCATTCAGAGGGTGAATGGGCAAGAAAAAACATTTAAGTGTCTTTAAACAAGGAATGGTAGTAGATGCCAGGCGCACTGGTTCGTGTCAAGAACTGCAACGCTGCTGGGTTTTTCCACGCTCAACAGTTTCCCATGTGTATCAAGAATTGTCCACCACCCAAAGGACATCCAGTCAACTTGAAACAACTGTGGGAAGCACTGGAGTCAACATGGGCCAGCATCCCTGTGGAACACTTTCGACACCTTGTAGACTCCATTTCCGGACTAATTGAGTCTGTTCTGAGTGCAAAAGTGTGTGAAGGTGTTCCTAATGTTTGGTATACTCAGTTTATAATCCCTTTTAATTTTATATGGTTGCTGTGGGCCTAGAAGCAGAGGCCTATTAAAAATGTGTCACATCACTTTTAACATGCATTACCTTCTAAAGTGGCATAAATACAGCCAGTCATGATGTGTTCATCTGATTGTCAACAATCACTTCAAAAAGGCGCTCCTGTAGGCTTCTCGCGAACATTCATCCACTCACAAAATAATTTCAGCATGCATACAGTGCACTGTGCACCTGCAATTTGATGAATGAAAAGAGACATCTGTTGCAAAACACCTACATGTATTGTAATGACATTCGGCAATTGTCATTAATCCTACACTTGTAGCCTGAATTGATGTATCCACTGCTGTCTACGCGCATCTCAGTCTCCGCCACTCATCTTCGCCTTGGCAAAATGTAAGTGTTCTCATCGAACCACAATGCAATTTAGAGCATATAGCACCCGGTTTCGAGTCAATTCACACATTCTTCATGCAGCTGACATGCTGTAATCAGTGACAGAAAAATAGGTGGGTACTCTCGCCGGTCGCGGTGACAAAAGTAACGCTCCCTATATGTTCCATGCATTTTTCTGCAAACAGGTAAACTGTCCAGCAACAAAACAAAGGTTGGTAAAACTGTGTTTACCCTCCACTACACCACTGGCGGTAATGTTAAATAATGGTGTAATAGCAGATAGTTTTCATGCCATTTTGAGATCATTATTGTGATAGGCTCACGTTTTACCTCCACAGCATACCACCTCTACTTAAACGGCTTACTTTCACCCCTGGGTAAAACAAAGGTTACTGAGTGCCAGCTGTGTGTTGATTCTGTATGCAGAGACATTTCCACAACTGACAGTCATAATTCTTCTATTGCAGACAGAGAGGAGGATGAGGGACGTGTTTTTGTTAGGACAAATAATCATCCTCGAGACAGGTGTACAACTCTGGCAGAAGATAGTCTCAGTTATGGTCATGGAACTTGCAGACACAACAACAAAGTGTGGTTGACACAAGGGCCCTGTCCGTCTCAGTTGAAAATGAGAGATTTTAGCCATGAGACAGGTGTACCACCGTGGCAGAATATAGAGTTAGTCTCAGAAGCAGACACAACAGCTAGAAAATGTGTCTCTATGGTCTTTATGGTCCTGTCTCAGTTAAACAATAACGGGATACTTGAGCTGGACATGCTCTATGTAGGACCCATGAGGCAGGTGTACCAACCTTGCAGAATAGAGAGAAGAAGTCTCAGATGTGGAACTTGCAGGCACAACAGACGTGGCAGTGAGGGTCCTGTCTGAGTTCAAAACTAACCATTTGAAGCGGGACCATTGGAGCAGCAGTGGCTCCAACAGCAGAATGGCTCCTAATGCCCGGGCTAGTCCTAATGAGGCAGGTTGATGTAGGAACCATGTCCGCTGGGCACAGGAACCAGATGTCTGTCGCTCCAATACTCACACTCATTCCCTCCACCATCACAGCACAGCCCACATCCAACTAACACTCTGCTCAGGCCCAAGCCATCTGCCGTTATCCTACATAGTCAATATTTAGCCATTGGGGAAAGGAAAGGATGAGGCTTGCCTTGCTTAGTGCCTAGATCATGTTAGTGCCTCTGGTAAAACATTTCAGATTTTTGCTGTCTAAACTCTAAACCAAGAAAATGTAAATAGTGCCTTGCAGCCTACACTCCTTCCACCAGCAAAGCCCTCAGTCCTGAACTCCTGCTGTTTTAAATGCTTCCTTCTCAGTACCGTCAGTACAGCATACTAATGAGGTAGAAACGCAACACATTTCAGTGCTAGATCTCATCAAGCAGCAGCTGAATTAGTCTCCCAATTCACACCACATGACTCAGCACTGCATCACAGTGCAGATGGAGGGCAAACACACTGACATTCAATATGGCGATTACCGTCTGTAAGTTTAGCTAAAACAATATTTTAAACAACTCACAAAGTAGCCCACAGAAAGCAAATACTTGGAACACTCTTGACTTTGAATTAAAGGTCCAATGTAGCCGATTTTCAATATCAAATCATTTCTTGGTAACAGTAAAGTATCTTACTATGATTGTTTTCAATTAAAATGGTCAAAAATAGCTTCTTAGCAAAGATACATTTCTCAAGCAATAATTTTGATATGGCTTTCTGTGAAAGGTCTGAGTGAGGAGGGGAATACTCTCTTTTTTATTAGTCTATTCATTCATTTACTGCCTGGTGATGTCATCAGGAAGGCTAAAACTCCATCCCATCAAAACAGGCTGAAATGTCAGGTATTTATTCAAAAAGCTCTTAAACTAAAGGGCATTATCATCATTTTCACAGTATTATTCCATCCTCATAGTGTGGAAATATATATAAAACACAGTGAAATCATGTTTTTGACTGCACTGGGTCTTTACCCTCTAAGCTTTTAATTAGTTTGGAAGCAGAGCAAGATAAGTTGTAATAGTCAAATCAGCATTACGTGCCATTTTTTATTATCACATTGAAAAATGTAGTCCCTCCAGTTTTGCAGTGTAGGTGAGATGATTAACAACTGTATTCATAGGTGAATCCAATGAAAAATGAACAAACAAATGAGATTACACAGTCCTAGAGAATCACGATTTACATTTGGGTAGTTGACAATATTTGTCTATCCATAGCCCAGGTATTGTACTCTGTGGAACAGCCTGTTTTAACATATCCTCTCGCAGTCAGTCTGGAGAAGGGCAAGCCAAGACACACCTACAGATACAGGATCTTAATTTGATCACTCTTTTGTTGCTGAGAAAAGCAGATGAGCTTCGTGATTTACATAAATTCACTGAAAAACCTAACACTTGGTTTATATTAAATCTATTGCACGTTTAATATAGCCTACTTTTGGCCAGCTAATAGCCTAACCAACAATCAAGCAACATTGCTTGCCCTTCCCTATAACCAGTATACCAGAGGCTACAGAATGGTTAATATTGTGTCCTATCTAAGAACATGCATCAAGAGAGCAGCAATAGGTGCACCGATACATCTCTGATTGGGGTTCATATTAGTGAGGGTACACAAGACTGTAGATCTCGTCTCTGCTCAGTGTGAAGATACAGTAGGGGCAACAAACGTAGGAACCCCTATTTCACAGAGCTTTGTTGTAGCATTTCATAATTGATCTCTGCAGACCAGAACATGTGTATACATTTTCCCTTACATCTTATGGGCAATTATTACCAGGCCACGTGTCTGCAAAGACATGAGGAGAGAGCAGTGAGTTGAACAGAGATTGAAATGGAAATAAAAGTCCCCTTTACTGTAGAACCTCTCCCTCCATGCAGGTCTCCTTGGGGAGAGGCACAGGCCACTAATTGAAAATCCCACTTGCTACCCCTCTTAGTTTGCCCTCAGATGTCCATTCAATTTATAACAAATACTGTGTGTGTGTGCAATCAAACATCTGAGCACCAGACTGCTTCTGAAGAATGCATGGAGCAAAACATATCCTGTATTTATTATTTTCTGTGAGGCGAGACGCGTGTGGCGCTG
The DNA here is from genome assembly GCF_034236695.1 of Oncorhynchus nerka. Classification (NCBI taxonomy): domain Eukaryota; kingdom Metazoa; phylum Chordata; class Actinopteri; order Salmoniformes; family Salmonidae; genus Oncorhynchus; species Oncorhynchus nerka. Next base: position 80,494,463 of record NC_088423.1, read on the forward strand.
AACCTCTCCCATGGCATGGATTTGTATTCATATTCATAGAGCACCATGCTTTGTCTCCTCAGCCCTAGTTTACTTACATGAGTAACTTAAAATGATGTGTTCATGTCAGCTCTCTGCTTCAGCTCCCAGTAAAAAGAAAGTGGGGGTCTATTCTCCATAACACGACAGTGGTTCTGAATTGGGGTCTGTCTGGCTGGCAATAAATACCACTATTCAGGATCTGATCTGAGGATTTTTGACTGTGGGCCATTTATTATAGTCACATCTATTATAGGCATTGGTTGAAGCTCAGTATTAAATTCAAATCTCCCTACCATCATATCTAAGTCAATATGACACCAATCTCGATTCGCAAATCAACTTGATTAGAGGTACACAACACACTCCCGCCTCTTGTCATGAGCCGCCCGTCTGTTACCGAGAAACACATACCAGATTTGTACCTTTTTGTAGCATTTCTGACCATGCTAACATCTTTTCAACCGAATCTCAGTTCTAACACCGGGTCGGTTGCTCGGCAACAACACAGCTGCTTGCACAGTGTTGCCAGTCATAAAAAGTATATGCAAATATATCTAGGCTACTGTATATAGCTAGCTATATGGTGGTATTCAAGCTGAGGTTAATCAATAAATGCAAGCAGATATTTATATTAGCTAGATAGCTAACGTTAGCTTGCTTGTACAAAGTCAAGCAGTTAGCCTTTGTAGCTAGCTAGCTAACTAACAGGCAAATAAAGGTAGCTAGCCAATAAACTAGTTAGCTAATGTAATGTTATACCAGTCAGAGGATAACTAACATTGGCTAGGTAGCTAACCAACAAATAATAAAAGCTAGCTAACTATATTCTGCCAAGTAGGGTTACTGATATAAGTGTGAAAATGCAAGCTAGCATCAGATTTACCACCCTCAACGAACAGCATCAATGTTTCAAACATATTGAACACATTCCAGCTCCAACCTGATTAACATAGTGTCACGTTACTTTTCAGTGTGTTCCCAGACAAACTGAAGTTGCCATCAATCAGCAAGCAAAAAGTAGTCATGGTGTGTGGATTCTGCACACACTGCACCCAGGTTAAACAACATCAGAATCACCCTACACCGGCACTCGCCCGAGTGCCAGTGTAGGTGTTGATCGCATTCGATTTGGAACCGGGCTACCTCCCGGATGTGAGCCACGGCGAAGTCAGCTCAAAACAAAAGTGACTTAATTAAGCATGTGCAGTAATGAGTAGGATTCTGTGTTTTCACATGCAAGTGATGGCTTTTGATAAAAATGCTTTATCTGCCTTCTCTCCCCTCTGTCGCCTGATGATGTGACAGGCCATACCCGGGCCAGATTAATCGAACAGGGCCCTCTCTGCTTGCTTAAATTGTACGCCATGCTATGTGCTGTCAAAAGATTACATGCTTGCTAACTTGGTTAGCGACGTGATTAAATGAGTCTGTTTTCAACTAAATCAACTGTTTTAGACTATTGTATTTTAACAAAGCAAGAGAAATAAACGAACAATCATTTTTGAATGAACGCTTCAAGACTGTCCATTTAAATGGTTTGTCAAAATCAGTACTTTAAGTACAGCGTTTGTAGTAATGGCTAAAGGTACCGCCGGTGTATCTGAATATTGTGGGTTTGCCTCCTGGAGGATACAGAAACATGGTACTTCGTACACAATCAATACTTAAAATGTATGTTCTGTTCCAAAACTGTGAGTTCTCCCACTTGTTTTCACATGTATACTGCCATGTATTAATGAGGATGTGTGCTCTTTTACTGGAGTTGGAAAGCTGTGCACAGCATTACTTACATCATTTGTGGTTGAAGCTTTGTATTCAAGGGTTTAGAGCACCTATCCAATTTAATATTTGTAAATATGTCTATCATTTCTCTTGAGAGTTTTGTACTTTTCTAATTACTTTGTATTTTGCAGGTGTTTTTCAGCAGTTTGTCTTTTGTTACAGTGTTTGTATCAGGAGTTCCACAGGGTTATGCAGGCTTTTTTGTTCAAGCCCAGTGCTACCACACCTCATTCTACTCCTTAGCTGTTTGTCAAGACCTCAGCTGTTCATCAAGACCTCAGCTGTACATCGAGACCATGAATAGTAGAATCAGGAGTGGTAGAACTGGGCATGAACAAAATGTATACAGACAGAAATACTCCTCAGCACACCCCCCACCCCCTCTCAGACAATCCCGCAGGTGAAGAAGCCAGATGTGGAGGTCCTGTCCTGGCGTAGTTACACGTGGTCTGTGGTTGTGAGGCCGGTTGGTCGTACGGCCAAATTCTCTAAAAGAAGTTGGAGGCAGCTTATGGTAGAGAAATGAACATTAAATTCTTTGGCAAGAGCTCTGGTGGACATTCCTGCAGTCAGCATGCCAAATGGCACAATCCCTCAAAGTTTGAGACATCTGTGGCATTATACATATTTTGACGTGGCCTTTTATTTTTCCCAGCATAAGGTGCACCTGTGTAATGATCCTGCTGTTTAATCAGCTTCTTGATATGCCACCTGTCAGGTGGATGGATTATCTTGGCAAACGAGAAATGCTCACTAACAGAGATGTAAACAAATTTGTGCAAATTAGAGAAATACGCTTTTTGTGCATATGGAACATTTCTGGGACTTTTTTTTTCAGCTCATGGCACCAACACTTTACATGTTGTGTTTATATTTTTGTTCCGTGTACATTTTACATTTAGTGATAACTCACCTTTTTATACAGGTAATGTAGTACTAGGGCTTCCTTCTGTGGACTTTAAGGTACATTTTCATGTAAATAGTTAATGGGTACATGTTGATTATTTGAGTATTTTCCGGGAGCTTGTTCAATTGTCTTAAGAGAGATCAGGGGATAAAATTCCAGTTTACTCCATATTGACTTAAATGGGTTTCTGTTTTTTCGCTTCCCTCTGGAAAATATCAGACCGTATACCACGAGTATGACAAAACATTTATTTTTACTGTTCTAATTATGTTGGTAACCAGTTTATAATAGCAATAAGGGACCTCTGGGGTTTGTGGTAGATGGCCAATATACCATGTCTAAGGGCTGTATCCACAGCTAAGGGCTATACTCTGCATTGCGTCGTGCCTAAGAACAGCCCTTAGCTGTGGTATATTGGGCATATACCACACCCCCTTATTGCTTAATTATAATGTTGTACAATAATGTTGCATAATCACCTGTGTAAAAAACGTGGAAATTGAAAACTAGAACGTTTTAAGTGAGAATAGGCATTGGTTTGAACCTGAAAAAGAAAGGATTATCAACACGTTTTTCACCTAGTTGGCTTGGGAATTCTAACCAGCAGTAACTGAGCCAATGCTCTTAACTGCTAGGCTACCTGCCACCCATACTCTACCAAGGTTTTCCAGCACACAGCTTTGACATACTACAGTAGGTACAGTTGAAGTCGGAAGTTTACATACACTTAGTTTGGAATCATTAAAACTAAGTTTGCGCAAGTCGGTTAGGACATTTACTTTGTGTATGACACAAGTAATTTTTCCAACAATTGTTAACAGACAGATTATTTCACTTATAATTCACTGTATCACAATTCCAGTGGGTCAGAAGTTTACATACACTAAGTTGACTGTGCCTTCAAACAGCTTGGAAAATTCCAGAAATTATGTAATTGCTTTAGAAGCTTCTGATAAGCTATAGAGACATAAAAAAGGCTCTCCAAGGTCAGGGCGTGACAAATTGATATCACTTGAGTCAATTGGAGGTGTACCTGGGGATGTATTTCAAGGCCTACCTTCAAACTCAGCGCCTCTTTGCTTGACATCATGGGAAAATCAAAAGAAATCAGCAAAGACCTCAGAAAAACATTTGTAGACCTCCACAAGTCGGGTTCATCTTTGGGAGCAATTTCCAAATGCCTGAAGGTACCACGTTCATCTGTACAAACAATTGTACGTAAGTATAAACACCATGGGACCACACAGCCGTCATTCCGCTCAGGAAGGAGACGCATTCTGTCTCCTAGAGATGAACGTACTTTGGTGTGAAAAGTGCAAATCAATCCCAGAACAACAGAAAATTACCTTGTGAAGATGCTGGAGGAAACAGGTACAAATTATCTATATCCACAGTAAAACAAGTCCTATATCGACATAACCTGAAAGGCCGTTCAGCAAGGAAGAAGCTACTGCTCCAAAACCGGCATAAAAATCCCAGACTAGGGTTTGCAACTGCACATGGGGACAATGATTGCACTTTTTGGAGAAATGTCCTCTGGAACTGTTTGGCCATAATGACCATCATTATGTATAGAAGAAAAAGGGGGAGGCTTGCAAGCCGAAGTACACCATCCCAACCGTGAAGCACGGGGGTGGCAGCATCATGTTGTGAGGGTGCTTTGCTGCAGGAGGGACTGGTGCACTTCACAAAATCGATGGCTTCATGAGGAAGGAAAATTATGTGGATTTATTGAAGCAACATCTCAAGACATCAGTCAGGAAGTTCAAGCTTGGTCACAAATGGGTCTTCCAAATGGACAATGACCCCAAGCATACTTCCAAAGTTGTGGAAAAATGGCTTAAGGACAACAAAGTCAAGGTATTGGAGTGGCCATCACAAAGCCCTGACCTCAAACCTATAGAAAATGTGTGGGCAGAACTGAAAAGGCGTGTGCGAACAAGGAGGCCTACAGACCTGACTCAGTTAAACCAGCTCTGTCAGGAGGAATGGGCCAAAATTCACCCAACTTATTGTGGGAAGCTTGTTGAAGGCTACCCAAAATGTTTGACCCAAGTTAAACAATTTAAAGGCAATGCTACCAAATACTAACTGAATGTATGTAAACTTCTGACCCACTGGGAATATGATGAAAGAAATAAAAGCTGAAATAATTCATTCTCTCGACTATTATTCTGACATTCACATTCTTAAAAAAAAGTGGTGATCCTGACTGACCTAAGACTAGGCAATCGGGAATTGTGAAAAACTGAGTTTAAACGTATTTGGCTAAGGTTTATGTAATCTTCGGACTTCAACTGTATATCATTTGGCATTATGTATTTTTAGATATAGGCCTATTCTAAATGTGTTGCGTCACCATCATTATTGAAAAAATGTATTTAAGTACCAACATCACTTTAAGCGGCATATTATTTTGACAAAGGTAATGAACTGTCCATTGATCAGCACAGCAATTGATAAAACACGACCATGTTTGAAACACAAGTGGTTCTGAGCTTACGTCAAAATGACTCAGATAGGCTAACAGTTACAGAAATCAGGAATGTATACAGGCTCTATCATATCTGAGCTACTGTGTCCAACATACATTCACCTGTTGACCAAAAATGATGTTATTATGGTTATTTTTTTCAATGACATGTACTGCTAAAATAAAGGTTTAAGCAGTGGAGGAAAAAGTTCCCAATTATCATACTTGAGTAAAAGTAAAGATACCTTAATAAAACATGACTCAAAAAGTGAAAAGTCACCCATTAAAATACTACTTGAGTAAAAGTCTAAAAGTTGTTGGTTTTAAATATAGTTAAGTATCTAAAGTAAATGTAATTGCTTAAATATACAAATTTACAAATTCCTTATATTAAGCAAACCAAACGGCACCATTTTCTTGTATTGTTTAATATATTTTTTGTTTTTTACCCCATTTGTCTTCCCAATTTTGATCTTGCCTCATCACTGCAACTCCCCAAAGGGCTTGGGAGGCAAAGGTAGAGTCATGCATCCTCCAAAACATGACCCACCAAACCGCGCTTCTTAACTCCAGCCTGCTTAATCCGGAAGCCAGTCGCACCAACGTGTCAGAGGAAACACTGTTCACCTGACGACCGAGGTCAGCCTGCAGGCGCCCGGCCCGCCACAACAAGTGGCTAGAGCGCCATGACCAAACCCTCCCCTAACCCGGACGATATTGGGCCAATTTTATGCCGTTGTATGAGACTCCCGATCACGGCCGGTTGTGATACAGCCCGGGAACAAACCAGGGTCTGTAGTGATGCCTCTAGCACTGCGATGCAGTGCCTTAGACCACTGCGCCACTCGAGAGCCCCTCTTGTATTACTTTTAAAAAATTCAAACACACTCCAACACTCAGACATCATTTACAAACAAAGCATGTGTGTTTAGTGAATCTGCCAGATCAGAGACAGTAGGGATGACCAGGGATGTTCTCTTGATAAGTGCATGAATTTGACCATTTTCCTGTCCTGCTCACCATTCAAAATGTAACAAGTACTTTTGGGTGTATGGAGTAAAAAGTACATTATTTTCTTTAGGAATGTTGTGAAGTAAAAGTGAAAGTTGTAAAAAAAATATAACAGCTTAAACTTTAGTACTTTGAAGTATTTTTATATAAGCACTTTAAATCACTGGGTTTAAGGAAATACATGCATGCACCACATTATTACAAAACAAAACAGCTCAATCAAGCCTGAGGGTCTTGTAATTATAAAGGAAAGTTTGCTTTCATTTAATAATAAAAAAGCATGAAAAGGTTGCTTAATGGGATAATTTTTTACTGTGGTATGTTAAGAATCCAATACTATACCTTGTGTGCAGTACAAATCACATTATTGTGGAACTACCTCTAAGAGCATGAATTAGGCTGTTTGAGAAGGTTTCAATCCTAAGCAACCTGCCTACACATAGTTTAAAGTGCAATACCAACATAGCTACTGTAGTAGGTCAAAGCTGTGTGCTGGAAAACCTTGGAAGAGCATGGGATAGGCATTATGGTGCTCATGTGAATTTCCTTTCTTTTTTTGGCTTCAGACCAATGCCTATTCTCACTTAAAACATCGTTTTTTGTTTTTAATATCCAAAGGAATAGTCACAGCACAGCACATTGGCAGGGTACCTTTCTATGATTATGTAATTGCAGGGTAATCAGCAGTCACATCTCTGTGCCTGGTGTTTGTTTAAAACTCTAAGCGATAGCTACTGAAACATTTAAGATGCCTATGTGGTTCCTCCAGTCGCCCTAACAAATACCTTGTACGGCACTGGTCTCAACAGCCAGGAATTGTCTCACTATTCTGTACAAACAAAGGGATTCAAATGTTTTATCTATGGCATATCTCTATGGTTTTACTTTACCAATCACTTATGAACCTGTAATTCCAATCGGTCTCTTCTCAGATGCTTGGATCATCGTTGCTATGAGATGTATTGAGTTATTCATTCCTTATTAATGTAACTCACTCTGCGAGATACATCTTTAGCTGCGACCCCCTCTTCTTCCTCCAGGCACAATACTTACTTGCATCATCCTAGAGAATAGACAGCAGCATCTTTATGTACTGTGACTGTGGGATTATAGCCCTTCAATGGTTTATTTTATTTTTAACATGGAACGATTCTGACACATGTTTAACCACATTATATTGTGTAACAATATCTAGTCAGCTGTAGGCCTATACTGTAGACGTTTGGCCCTGAGAATCTTACATTAGATTGCATACAGGAAAAACATACAATAATAAGACAGAGAGATATCTTCATCTGAATGTTTTGCCAAGGTCATCAGTGTCAATGCTAATATGCTTTTGTCTATGATGATAATATGGCTACTGGCTGTGAGGAGTGTAAGCATTAATAATGACACTAGGGTGAATAATATCTCAAGACGACCTAATTAGATCTTTAAGCATGTGTATGAACTCTTATCCAGGGCGGTAGCAAAGGTGGAGGGAGTTAGTTCCACATATTCAGCTCAGGAATCACTTTGGATATCCAGGTTCATCTTACTCCTAAAGTGCATGGCACTGTATAACTAACTGTATAACTGTCCTACTGTGAATATAATGATGAGCCCTAAACTACATTACAAATATCTACTTCCTCCTCTACTATCCCACACTCCTGCCTGTAGCTAACAATGCCTATTGCCTATAGCCTCTGCTCAGTGTAAAAGCATTGGGCTGTATGTTGTCATACAGTACAGGCAGATCAAGACATCTGGACCATGAAACACTTTAGCACATTCTCTGATGTCATATCATCTGTGTGTGCTGTTATCAGGCTACTGCATCTTGAGGGCAAAGCTGCCCTTTTCAATTCTCGCCTCTCTAATGCTATTAATGTTCTCGTAATACAGCGACACAAAACCATGCAGACTGGCGGGCAGGCGACTGACTGGCAGCCAACACTCTCTCCTCTCGACTGAAATTAGTGCAGCTGGGAGGAGGCTCTCTGAAAGGACTTCTTCTCAGAACACAATAACAGCATTAAACAGCATAACAATTAATATGCATGATACACACAATAAAAACATTTCAATGGTCTAGTTTGTTGGGAACAAAGCAGAATTTTCAACAAGAGAGTCCTAAAAATAGCTGGTTTCAGACTCTGTTGCTCCAGTCGAGGCTTTGAGATGTATCGAAGTGTCTGTCTGTGTAGATTTATGATTATCCCTTCCCAGTGTCTCATGGTCAATACTTCCAGGGTAACTCAAGGCCCAACCGAATAGAGGAATGCTTCTGTGTCTGTCCGGTCCCTTGTTGTCAGGGATAGAGAAGGCCAATCTGTAGCATACAGGAAGACTCCCTTTCCTCTTGTAAACACAGTATGATAAGGAAGACAACCTTCATAATCTCCTTTGATATCCCCACTCCCTGTGTCTCCCTTTCCCCTGGTAAACACAGTATGATAAGGAAGACAACCTTCATAATCTCCTTTGATATCCCCACTCCCTGTGTCTCCCTTTCCCCTGGTAAACACAGTATGATAAGGAAGACAACCTTCATAATCTCCTTTGATATCCCCACTCCCTGTGACTCCCTTTCCTCTTGTAAACACAGTATGATAAGGAAGACAACCTTCATAATCTCCTTTGATATCCCCACTCCCTGTGTCTCTCTTTCCCCTGGTAAACACAGTATGATAAGGAAGACAACCTTCATAATCTCCTTTGATATCCCCACTCCCCTGTGTCTCCCTTTCCTCTTGTAAACACAGTATGATAAGGAAGACAACCTTCATAATCTCCTTTGATATCCCCACTCCCTGTGTCTCCCTTTCCCCTGGTAAACACAGTATGATAAGGAAGACAACCTTCATAATCTCCTTTGATATCCCCACTCCCTGTGTCTCCCTTTCCTCTTGTAAACACAGTATGATAAGGAAGACAACCTTCATAATCTCCTTTGATATCCCCACTCCCTGTGTCTCCTTTCCCCTGGTAAACACAGTATGATAAGGAAGACAACCTTCATAATCTCCTTTGATATCCCCACTCCCCTGTGTCTCCCTTTCCTCTTGTAAACACAGTATGATAAGGAAGACAACCTTCATAATCTCCTTTGATATCCCCACTCCCTGTGTCTCCCTTTCCCCTGGTAAACACAGTATGATAAGGAAGACAACCTTCATAATCTCCTTTGATATCCCCACTCCCTGTGACTCCCTTTCCTCTTGTAAACACAGTATGATAAGGAAGACAACCTTCATAATCTCCTTTGATATCCCCACTCCCTGTGTCTCCTTTCCTCTTGTAAACACAGTATGATAAGGAAGACAACCTTCATAATCTCCTTTGATATCCCCACTCCCTGTGTCTCCCTTTCCCCTGGTAAACACAGTATGATAAGGAAGACAACCTTCATAATCTCCTTTGATATCCCCACTCCCTGTGTCTCCCTTTCCTCTTGTAAACACAGTATGATAAGGAAGACAACCTTCATAATCTCCTTTGATATCCCCACTCCCTGTGTCTCCCTTTCCCTGGTAAACACAGTATGATAAGGAAGACAACCTTCATAATCTCCTTTGATATCCCCACTCCCTGTGTCTCCTTTCCCTGGTAAACACAGTATGATAAGGAAGACAACCTTCATAATCTCCTTTGATATCCCCACTCCTGTGTCTCCTTTCCCCTGGTAAACACAGTATGATAAGGAAGACAACCTTCATAATCTCCTTTGATATCCCCACTCCCTGTGTCTCCTTTCCCTGGTAAACACAGTATGATAAGGAAGACAACCTTCATAATCTCCTTTGATATCCCCACTCCCTGTGTCTCCTTTCCTCTTGTAAACACAGTATGATAAGGAAGACAACCTTCATAATCTCCTTTGATATCCCCACTCCCTGTGTCTCCCTTTCCCCTGGTAAACACAGTATGATAAGGAAGACAACCTTCATAATCTCCTTTGATATCCCCACTCCCTGTGTCTCCCTTTCCCTGGTAAACACAGTATGATAAGGAAGACAACCTTCATAATCTCCTTTGATATCCCCACTCCCTGTGTCTCCTTTCCTCTTGTAAACACAGTATGATAAGGAAGACAACCTTCATAATCTCCTTTGATATCCCCACTCCCTGTGTCTCCCTTTCCCCTGGTAAACACAGTATGATAAGGAAGACAACCTTCATAATCTCCTTTGATATCCCCACTCCCTGTGTCTCTTTTCCCTTGTAAACACAGTATGATAAGGAAGACAACCTTCATAATCTCCTTTGATATCCCCACTCCCTGTGTCTCCCTTTCCCCTGGTAAACACAGTATGATAAGGAAGACAACCTTCATAATCTCCTTTGATATCCCCACTCCCTGTGACTCTCTTTCCTCTTGTAAACACAGTATGATAAGGAAGACAACCTTCATAATCTCCTTTGATATCCCCACTCCCTGTGTCTCCCTTTCCCTGGTAAACACAGTATGATAAGGAAGACAACCTTCATAATCTCCTTTGATATCCCCACTCCCTGTGTCTCCCTTTCCCCTGGTAAACACAGTATGATAAGGAAGACAACCTTCATAATCTCCTTTGATATCCCCACTCCCTGTGTCTCCCTTTCCCCTGGTAAACACAGTATGATAAGGAAGACAACCTTCATAATCTCCTTTGATATCCCCACTCCCTGTGACTCCCTTTCCTCTTGTAAACACAGTATGATAAGGAAGACAACCTTCATAATCTCCTTTGATATCCCCACTCCCTGTGACTCCCTTTCCTCTTGTAAACACAGTATGATAAGGAAGACAACCTTCATAATCTCCTTTGATATCCCCACTCCCTGTGACTCCCTTTCCTCTTGTAAACACAGTATGATAAGGAAGACAACCTTCATAATCTCCTTTGATATCCCCACTCCCTGTGTCTCCTTTCCTCTGGTAAACACAGTATGATAAGGAAGACAACCTTCATAATCTCCTTTGATATCCCCACTCCCCTGTGACTCCTTTCCTCTTGTAAACACAGTATGATAAGGAAGACAACCTTCATAATCTCCTTTGATATCCCCACTCCCTGTGACTCCCTTTCCTCTTGTAAACACAGTATGATAAGGAAGACAACCTTCATAATCTCCTTTGATATCCCCACTCCCTGTGTCTCCTTTCCTCTTGTAAACACAGTATGATAAGGAAGACAACCTTCATAATCTCCTTTGATATCCCCACTCCCTGTGTCTCCCTTTCCTCTTGTAAACACAGTATGATAAGGAAGACAACCTTCATAATCTCCTTTGATATCCCCACTCCCTGTGTCTCCTTTCCCCTGGTAAACACAGTATGATAAGGAAGACAACCTTCATAATCTCCTTTGATATCCCCACTCCCCTGTGTCTCCCTTTCCTCTTGTAAACACAGTATGATAAGGAAGACAACCTTCATAATCTCCTTTGATATCCCCACTCCCTGTGTCTCTCTTTCCCCTTGTAAACACAGTATGATAAGGAAGACAACCTTCATAATCTCCTTTGATATCCCCACTCCCCTGTGACTCCCTTTCCCTTGTAAACACAGTATGATAAGGAAGACAACCTTCATAATCTCCTTTGATATCCCCACTCCCTGTGTCTCCTTTCCTCTTGTAAACACAGTATGATAAGGAAGACAACCTTCATAATCTCCTTTGATATCCCCACTCCCTGTGTCTCCCTTTCCCTGGTAAACACAGTATGATAAGGAAGACAACCTTCATAATCTCCTTTGATATCCCCACTCCCTGTGACTCCCTTTCCTCTTGTAAACACAGTATGATAAGGAAGACAACCTTCATAATCTCCTTTGATATCCCCACTCCCTGTGACTCCTTTCCTCTTGTAAACACAGTATGATAAGGAAGACAACCTTCATAATCTCCTTTGATATCCCCACTCCCTGTGTCTCCCTTTCCTCTTGTAAACACAGTATGATAAGGAAGACAACCTTCATAATCTCCTTTGATATCCCCACTCCCCTGTGACTCCCTTTCCCCTTGTAAACACAGTATGATAAGGAAGACAACCTTCATAATCTCCTTTGATATCCCCACTCCCTGTGTCTCCCTTTCCTCTTGTAAACACAGTATGATAAGGAAGACAACCTTCATAATCTCCTTTGATATCCCCACTCCCTGTGACTCTCTTTCCCCTGGTAAACACAGTATGATAAGGAAGACAACCTTCATAATCTCCTTTGATATCCCCACTCCCTGTGACTCCCTTTCCCCTGGTAAACACAGTATGATAAGGAAGACAACCTTCATAATCTCCTTTGATATCCCCACTCCCTGTGACTCTCTTTCCCCTGGTAAACACAGTATGATAAGGAAGACAACCTTCATAATCTCCTTTGATATCCCCACTCCCCTGTGACTCCCTTTCCCCTTGTAAACACAGTATGATAAGGAAGACAACCTTCATAATCTCCTTTGATATCCCCACTCCCTGTGTCTCCCTTTCCCCTGGTAAACACAGTATGATAAGGAAGACAACCTTCATAATCTCCTTTGATATCCCCACTCCCTGTGTCTCCCTTTCCCCTGGTAAACACAGTATGATAAGGAAGACAACCTTCATAATCTCCTTTGATATCCCCACTCCCTGTGTCTCCCTTTCCCTGGTAAACACAGTATGATAAGGAAGACAACCTTCATAATCTCCTTTGATATCCCCACTCCCTGTGTCTCCCTTTCCCCTGGTAAACACAGTATGATAAGGAAGACAACCTTCATAATCTCCTTTGATATCCCCACTCCCTGTGTCTCCCTTTCCTCTTGTAAACACAGTATGATAAGGAAGACAACCTTCATAATCTCCTTTGATATCCCCACTCCCTGTGTCTCCCTTTCCCCTGGTAAACACAGTATGATAAGGAAGACAACCTTCATAAATCTCCTTTGATATCCCCACTCCCTGTGTCTCCCTTTCCCCTGGTAAACACAGTATGATAAGGAAGACAACCTTCATAATCTCCTTTGATATCCCCACTCCCTGTGTCTCCCTTTCCTCTTGTAAACACAGTATGATAAGGAAGACAACCTTCATAATCTCCTTTGATATCCCCACTCCCTGTGTCTCCCTTTCCCCTGGTAAACACAGTATGATAAGGAAGACAACCTTCATAATCTCCTTTGATATCCCCACTCCCTGTGTCTCCCTTTCCCTTGTAAACACAGTATGATAAGGAAGACAACCTTCATAATCTCCTTTGATATCCCCACTCCCTGTGTCTCCCTTTCCCCTGGTAAACACAGTATGATAAGGAAGACAACCTTCATGATCTCCTTTGATATCCCCACTCCCTGTGACTCTCTTTCCTCTTGTAAACACAGTATGATAAGGAAGACAACCTTCATAATCTCCTTTGATATCCCCACTCCCTGTGTCTCCCTTTCCCCTGGTAAACACAGTATGATAAGGAAGACAACCTTCATAATCTCCTTTGATATCCCCACTCCCTGTGTCTCCCTTTCCCCTGGTAAACACAGTATGATAAGGAAGACAACCTTCATAATCTCCTTTGATATCCCCACTCCCCTGTGACTCTCTTTCCTCTTGTAAACACAGTATGATAAGGAAGACAACCTTCATAATCTCCTTTGATATCCCCACTCCCCTGTGACTCCCTTTCCTCTTGTAAACACAGTATGATAAGGAAGACAACCTTCATAATCTCCTTTGATATCCCCACTCCCTGTGACTCCCTTTCCTCTTGTAAACACAGTATGATAAGGAAGACAACCTTCATAATCTCCTTTGATATCCCCACTCCCTGTGACTCCCTTTCCTCTTGTAAACACAGTATGATAAGGAAGACAACCTTCATAATCTCCTTTGATATCCCCACTCCCTGTGTCTCCCTTTCCTCTTGTAAACACAGTATGATAAGGAAGACAACCTTCATAATCTCCTTTGATATCCCCACTCCCCTGTGACTCCCTTTCCTCTTGTAAACACAGTATGATAAGGAAGACAACCTTCATAATCTCCTTTGATATCCCCACTCCCTGTGACTCCCTTTCCTCTTGTAAACACAGTATGATAAGGAAGACAACCTTCATAATCTCCTTTGATATCCCCACTCCCTGTGTCTCCCTTTCCTCTTGTAAACACAGTATGATAAGGAAGACAACCTTCATAATCTCCTTTGATATCCCCACTCCCTGTGTCTCCCTTTCCTCTTGTAAACACAGTATGATAAGGAAGACAACCTTCATAATCTCCTTTGATATCCCCACTCCCTGTGTCTCCCTTTCCCCTGGTAAACACAGTATGATAAGGAAGACAACCTTCATAATCTCCTTTGATATCCCCACTCCCTGTGTCTCCTTTCCTCTTGTAAACACAGTATGATAAGGAAGACAACCTTCATAATCTCCTTTGATATCCCCACTCCCTGTGTCTCTCTTTCCCCTTGTAAACACAGTATGATAAGGAAGACAACCTTCATAATCTCCTTTGATATCCCCACTCCCCTGTGACTCCTTTTCCCCTTGTAAACACAGTATGATAAGGAAGACAACCTTCATAATCTCCTTTGATATCCCCACTCCCTGTGTCTCCCTTTCCTCTTGTAAACACAGTATGATAAGGAAGACAACCTTCATAATCTCCTTTGATATCCCCACTCCCTGTGTCTCCCTTTCCCCTGGTAAACACAGTATGATAAGGAAGACAACCTTCATAATCTCCTTTGATATCCCCACTCCCTGTGACTCCCTTTCCCCTGGTAAACACAGTATGATAAGGAAGACAACCTTCATAATCTCCTTTGATATCCCCACTCCCTGTGACTCTCTTTCCCCTGGTAAACACAGTAAACACAGTATGATAAGGAAGACAACCTTCATAATCTCCTTTGATATCCCCACTCCCTGTGTCTCCCTTTCCCCTGGTAAACACAGTATGATAAGGAAGACAACCTTCATAATCTCCTTTGATATCCCCACTCCCTGTGTCTCCCTTTCCCCTGGTAAACACAGTATGATAAGGAAGACAACCTTCATAATCTCCTTTGATATCCCCACTCCCTGTGTCTCCCTTTCCCTGGTAAACACAGTATGATAAGGAAGACAACCTTCATAATCTCCTTTGATATCCCCACTCCCTGTGTCTCCCTTTCCCTGTAAACACAGTATGATAAGGAAGACAACCTTCATAATCTCCTTTGATATCCCCACTCCCTGTGTCTCCCTTTCCTCTTGTAAACACAGTATGATAAGGAAGACAACCTTCATAATCTCCTTTGATATCCCCACTCCCTGTGTCTCCCTTTCCCCTGGTAAACACAGTATGATAAGGAAGACAACCTTCATAATCTCCTTTGATATCCCCACTCCCTGTGTCTCCCTTTCCCCTGGTAAACACAGTATGATAAGGAAGACAACCTTCATAATCTCCTTTGATATCCCCACTCCCTGTGTCTCCCTTTCCTCTTGTAAACACAGTATGATAAGGAAGACAACCTTCATAATCTCCTTTGATATCCCCACTCCCTGTGTCTCCTTTCCCCTGGTAAACACAGTATGATAAGGAAGACAACCTTCATAATCTCCTTTGATATCCCCACTCCCTGTGTCTCCCTTTCCCCTTGTAAACACAGTATGATAAGGAAGACAACCTTCATAATCTCCTTTGATATCCCCACTCCCTGTGTCTCCCTTTCCCCTGGTAAACACAGTATGATAAGGAAGACAACCTTCATAATCTCCTTTGATATCCCCACTCCCTGTGACTCTCTTTCCTCTTGTAAACACAGTATGATAAGGAAGACAACCTTCATAATCTCCTTTGATATCCCCACTCCCTGTGTCTCCCTTTCCCCTGGTAAACACAGTATGATAAGGAAGACAACCTTCATAATCTCCTTTGATATCCCCACTCCCTGTGTCTCCCTTTCCCCTGGTAAACACAGTATGATAAGGAAGACAACCTTCATAATCTCCTTTGATATCCCCACTCCCTGTGACTCTCTTTCCTCTTGTAAACACAGTATGATAAGGAAGACAACCTTCATAATCTCCTTTGATATCCCCACTCCCCTGTGACTCCCTTTCCTCTTGTAAACACAGTATGATAAGGAAGACAACCTTCATAATCTCCTTTGATATCCCCACTCCCTGTGACTCCTTTCCTCTTGTAAACACAGTATGATAAGGAAGACAACCTTCATAATCTCCTTTGATATCCCCACTCCCTGTGACTCCCTTTCCTCTTGTAAACACAGTATGATAAGGAAGACAACCTTCATAATCTCCTTTGATATCCCCACTCCCTGTGTCTCCCTTTCCTCTTGTAAACACAGTATGATAAGGAAGACAACCTTCATAATCTCCTTTGATATCCCCACTCCCCTGTGACTCCTTTCCTCTTGTAAACACAGTATGATAAGGAAGACAACCTTCATAATCTCCTTTGATATCCCCACTCCCTGTGACTCCTTTCCTCTTGTAAACACAGTATGATAAGGAAGACAACCTTCATAATCTCCTTTGATATCCCCACTCCCTGTGTCTCCCTTTCCTCTTGTAAACACAGTATGATAAGGAAGACAACCTTCATAATCTCCTTTGATATCCCCACTCCCTGTGTCTCCCTTTCCTCTTGTAAACACAGTATGATAAGGAAGACAACCTTCATAATCTCCTTTGATATCCCCACTCCCTGTGTCTCCCTTTCCCCTGGTAAACACAGTATGATAAGGAAGACAACCTTCATAATCTCCTTTGATATCCCCACTCCCCTGTGTCTCCCTTTCCTCTTGTAAACACAGTATGATAAGGAAGACAACCTTCATAATCTCCTTTGATATCCCCACTCCCTGTGTCTCTCTTTCCCCTTGTAAACACAGTATGATAAGGAAGACAACCTTCATAATCTCCTTTGATATCCCCACTCCCCTGTGACTCCCTTTCCCCTTGTAAACACAGTATGATAAGGAAGACAACCTTCATAATCTCCTTTGATATCCCCACTCCCTGTGTCTCCCTTTCCTCTTGTAAACACAGTATGATAAGGAAGACAACCTTCATAATCTCCTTTGATATCCCCACTCCCTGTGTCTCCCTTTCCCCTGGTAAACACAGTATGATAAGGAAGACAACCTTCATAATCTCCTTTGATATCCCCACTCCCTGTGACTCCCTTTCCTCTTGTAAACACAGTATGATAAGGAAGACAACCTTCATAATCTCCTTTGATATCCCCACTCCCTGTGACTCCCTTTCCTCTTGTAAACACAGTATGATAAGGAAGACAACCTTCATAATCTCCTTTGATATCCCCACTCCCTGTGTCTCCCTTTCCTCTTGTAAACACAGTATGATAAGGAAGACAACCTTCATAATCTCCTTTGATATCCCCACTCCCCTGTGACTCCCTTTCCCCTTGTAAACACAGTATGATAAGGAAGACAACCTTCATAATCTCCTTTGATATCCCCACTCCCTGTGTCTCCCTTTCCTCTTGTAAACACAGTATGATAAGGAAGACAACCTTCATAATCTCCTTTGATATCCCCACTCCCTGTGACTCTCTTTCCCCTGGTAAACACAGTATGATAAGGAAGACAACCTTCATAATCTCCTTTGATATCCCCACTCCCTGTGACTCCCTTTCCCCTGGTAAACACAGTATGATAAGGAAGACAACCTTCATAATCTCCTTTGATATCCCCACTCCCTGTGTCTCCCTTTCCTCTTGTAAACACAGTATGATAAGGAAGACAACCTTCATAATCTCCTTTGATATCCCCACTCCCTGTGTCTCCCTTTCCTCTTGTAAACACAGTATGATAAGGAAGACAACCTTCATAATCTCCTTTGATATCCCCACTCCCTGTGTCTCCCTTTCCTCTTGTAAACACAGTATGATAAGGAAGACAACCTTCATAATCTCCTTTGATATCCCCACTCCCTGTGTCTCCCTTTCCCCTGGTAAACACAGTATGATAAGGAAGACAACCTTCATAATCTCCTTTGATATCCCCACTCCCTGTGACTCTCTTTCCCCTGGTAAACACAGTATGATAAGGAAGACAACCTTCATAATCTCCTTTGATATCCCCACTCCCTGTCTCCCTTTCCTCTTGTAAACACAGTATGATAAGGAAGACAACCTTCATAATCTCCTTTGATATCCCCACTCCCTGTGTCTCCCTTTCCCCTGGTAAACACAGTATGATAAGGAAGACAACCTTCATAATCTCCTTTGATATCCCCACTCCCCTGTGTCTCCCTTTCCTCTTGTAAACACAGTATGATAAGGAAGACAACCTTCATAATCTCCTTTGATATCCCCACTCCCTGTGTCTCTCTTTCCCCTTGTAAACACAGTATGATAAGGAAGACAACCTTCATAATCTCCTTTGATATCCCCACTCCCCTGTGACTCCCTTTCCCCTTGTAAACACAGTATGATAAGGAAGACAACCTTCATAATCTCCTTTGATATCCCCACTCCCTGTGTCTCCCTTTCCTCTTGTAAACACAGTATGATAAGGAAGACAACCTTCATAATCTCCTTTGATATCCCCACTCCCTGTGTCTCCCTTTCCCTGGTAAACACAGTATGATAAGGAAGACAACCTTCATAATCTCCTTTGATATCCCCACTCCCTGTGACTCCTTTCCTCTTGTAAACACAGTATGATAAGGAAGACAACCTTCATAATCTCCTTTGATATCCCCACTCCCTGTGACTCCCTTTCCTCTTGTAAACACAGTATGATAAGGAAGACAACCTTCATAATCTCCTTTGATATCCCCACTCCCTGTGTCTCCCTTTCCTCTTGTAAACACAGTATGATAAGGAAGACAACCTTCATAATCTCCTTTGATATCCCCACTCCCCTGTGACTCCCTTTCCCCTTGTAAACACAGTATGATAAGGAAGACAACCTTCATAATCTCCTTTGATATCCCCACTCCCTGTGTCTCCCTTTCCTCTTGTAAACACAGTATGATAAGGAAGACAACCTTCATAATCTCCTTTGATATCCCCACTCCCTGTGACTCTCTTTCCCCTGGTAAACACAGTATGATAAGGAAGACAACCTTCATAATCTCCTTTGATATCCCCACTCCCTGTGACTCCCTTTCCCCTGGTAAACACAGTATGATAAGGAAGACAACCTTCATAATCTCCTTTGATATCCCCACTCCCTGTGTCTCCCTTTCCTCTTGTAAACACAGTATGATAAGGAAGACAACCTTCATAATCTCCTTTGATATCCCCACTCCCTGTGTCTCCCTTTCCTCTTGTAAACACAGTATGATAAGGAAGACAACCTTCATAATCTCCTTTGATATCCCCACTCCCTGTGTCTCCCTTTCCTCTTGTAAACACAGTATGATAAGGAAGACAACCTTCATAATCTCCTTTGATATCCCCACTCCCTGTGTCTCCCTTTCCCTGGTAAACACAGTATGATAAGGAAGACAACCTTCATAATCTCCTTTGATATCCCCACTCCCTGTGACTCTCTTTCCCCTGGTAAACACAGTATGATAAGGAAGACAACCTTCATAATCTCCTTTGATATCCCCACTCCCTGTCTCCCTTTCCTCTTGTAAACACAGTATGATAAGGAAGACAACCTTCATAATCTCCTTTGATATCCCCACTCCCTGTGTCTCCTTTCCCTGGTAAACACAGTATGATAAGGAAGACAACCTTCATAATCTCCTTTGATATCCCCACTCCCCTGTGTCTCCCTTTCCTCTTGTAAACACAGTATGATAAGGAAGACAACCTTCATAATCTCCTTTGATATCCCCACTCCCTGTGTCTCCCTTTCCCCTGGTAAACACAGTATGATAAGGAAGACAACCTTCATAATCTCCTTTGATATCCCCACTCCCTGTGTCTCCCTTTCCCCTGGTAAACACAGTATGATAAGGAAGACAACCTTCATAATCTCCTTTGATATCCCCACCCCCCTGTATCTCTACACTGCACAGTACACAGTCCACATTCTAGGAATGCATTTCAGTTTGGATCTGAGGCCCTGTTCAGATGCTTCCTACACAGTCTACCCTCCTCTCCAGTGACTGGATATCTACTTCATTTGTCCATCAGCTTTAATATCTTAAACCTCATTCTTGTCCATTCCTCTTATATTGCAGTGGGAAATGTGGAATAAATGGTTGAACCATTACAGATGTAGGATCTTCATTTGAGCCAGTTTGCTACAGCTGTTAAATGATCCTGCGGTAACAGGAAATGTTCATTATCATGTTGGTTATAATTAATGGGCATTTTTGTAGGGGTTGATATCTTTTCTGTAAGGGAAAATCAAGTCTGACATGTCAAAGTGGAAATTACAATCTTCAGAAGGCTTTTTAAATGTCCTCCTTACATTAGGGTGATCAAATTGACCGGTGGTGTACATGGATATGGAATACATATATAAAGTTTCCCTATGCTTACTCTATCTCTTCAAATGGTTATCCTGTCCTGTCTCATTCTCATTCTAACCACCAGCAGTCTCAGTGGACCCTGCCCTCCATCTCAACCGCTGGGTCTTTCAACCCTCTTATCCCAAACAGGCCCTGAACAATCCACACTACGATTGGCTCTTGACCTTTGGGTGACTCTGATATTGAATAGCCATCACAGCACATAATAATACAGCACATATAGTTGATATACAACACCAAAATCAGAGGAGCTATCCATACTAGTGATGACAGAGGAGATTCATTCCCAGAATTCATTCCTGAATAGCTTTTTAGAAATCGTCTTTGGCATTGCCCAGTTAAACAGTGGCATCACTGCCAAATATGTCATCTGAAAGGAGTCTTTCTTTTGTTATGGTTAACTTAAAACACAAAAGGAGGGAAGAAGATTTTTTTGTTTTGTTTGTAAACACTTTTCTTAGATAAACGCTTTCAGGAATCTATCAATTCAGGGCCAAAGTAACAAAATCCAAAACCACCATGTTATCAGATCTAAACTTTTTTGTCTCGTGCTTCTTCCTGCCTCTTCTCCCTCTTGAACTGACTGGCCCGGCAGCCTTGGTAGAGCAGATGTTACAGCCGTCAGCTGTACTGAGAGAAAGAGCCACTGCATTAATTCAGTTAAGAGGATAAAAGATACCTGCTAAAAGGAGAGAGGGGGGGAAACAGGAGAAGGATTTGAAGCAGATGGCCCCGTACTCTCTGTAGTGTGCACATCGGCAGTGTGTGCTGTGGTGAGAGAAAACATGATGGAAAGGTGAAAAACACCCCAACAGAAACACTCCAATAGCAGCAGTCTAACTGTAACAAACACTATAATCAGACTGACACCCTAATAACTTTCTTGTTTGGGTGCTAGTTTAACCTCTATGGGATGGGTGTCCTTAAACCGGGACGGTTGTTGCTAAAGTGCGCTAATGTGACTAGAATGACATTGTATACAACAGCCAACTTTCCGGGACATAGACATGTCTTATATGGGCAGAAAGCTTAAATGATTGCTAATCTAACTACAGTATTCAATTAAGAGTAGCTATTACAGTGAGAAAATGCCATGCTATTGTTTGAGGAGAGTGCACAAGAACAAAACACTTATCACGGCAACTGGTTTAATACATTCACCTCGTAAATAATGTAATCTTGCTCTGATTTGTCATCCTGAGGGCCCAGAGATTAAATGTAGCATAGTTATGTTTGATAAGATACATTTTTATGTTCAAATGTATGAACTGCTGTCTACAGTTTGACCCCACTGCTGTCTTTGACTCCACACCCACCCCGCTCGGCCATCTAGATGTGTGAAAGTTAGTGTATAAGCTAATGATCCATCATGTATGACATTTCTGGAAGTGTGTAAACTTAACATTTGTATTACCATAGCATTTGTGTGTGTTCTCTATAGTTATGTACTTGAAAATGTATCAATTTGGCACATTTGTGAAAACTCCTGTCAGACTTGATACAAAATATTGAGCAGTAATTTAATTATTCACTGGATCCGTCTGAAACTTTGCACACACGCTGCTGCCATCTGGTGGCCAAAATCTCAATTACACCTAGACTCCTATCTGAAAGTATGGCTTCTCTTGTATTTCAAAGACGATGGAAAAAAAAGAAAAAAAGAAAACACATTTAACACACTTTAACCAGATCTAATGTGTTATATTCTCCTACATTAATTTCACATTTCCACAAACGTCAAAGTGTTTCCTTTCAAATGGCATCAAGAATATGCATATCCTTGCTTCATGTCCTGAGCTACAGGCAGTTAGATTTGGGTCATTTTAGATGAAAAAAAAAAAGGGTATGATCCTTAAGCGATTTAAAGACCCCTTGTCAACAATGCACAATCTAATTGTTGAGAACTACTGTATGTTTCAGATCAACCATTTAGTTGTGACTCCAAACAAGACTGGTAAAAAAAGATGTTAGATATAGTATATATCCCAGAAACAGTAGGTACAGTAATGCAATTGCTATTGGTACATACAGTAGTTGCTAGAATTGTATGACATTGACACACCATGGAAATATTTACAGAATGGGCCAGTAGCATCGTAAGTGTAAACATCAGAGAAGTCCTGCAGACAAAACGATTGCAAAGGACGATATTCGGATCTTGGTTCTACTACGTCATGTTATCAGACGGCTGAAAATGAAAGGCTTTTGGATATGTCATTATCCACAGGAACACAGTTCACTGTGTGACAAGAGGAAATTAATATAAGAAGCATGAAGAAAAACTAATCCTAGAATTCTTATCCTAGACATTTCATCCTAGATCTTTCATGCTAGACCTTTCATCCTAGACCTTTCATGCTAGACCTTTCATCCTAGACCTTTCATCCTAGACCTTTCATCCTAGACCTTTCATGCTAGACCTTTCATCCTAGACCTTTCATGCTAGACCTTTCATCCTAGACCTTTCATCCTAGACCTTTCATCCTAGACCTTTCATGCTAGACCTTTCATCCTAGACCTTTCATGCTAGACCTTTCATCCTAGACCTTTCATCCTAGACCTTTCATGCTAGACCTTTCATCCTAGACCTTTCATCCTAGACCTTTCATGCTAGACCTTTCATCCTAGACCTTTCATGCTAGACCTTTCATCCTAGACCTTTCATCCTAGACCTCTCATCCTAGACCTCTCATCATAGACCTCTCATCCTAGACCTTTCATCCTAGACCTTTCATCCTAGACCTCTCATCCTAGACCTCTCATCCTAGACCTTTCATCCTAGACCTCTCATCCTAGACCTCTCATCCTAGACCTGTAGTATAAAAATAGAACATTTCTACTGAACCAGGGAAAAAGACCCTAAGAAGATTGTACCAATCACATTTCTCTTTCCCTGTTCACCAGATTACCATGATACATTCAGCTCCTCAACCAATCCTATTACCCAGAATACCCGGTGACACAAAGGCCCATTGTACCCTACGCTCCCTGCTTTTCACTACCTCAGCACTTTACAACTAAGAGGAGAAATATGATTCACCACGCTTCCACAGAGGTCAGGTAGTGTTGGTGTTGGTGCCTTACACACTCACACCTTGATTGGACATGTTTTCTCATGCCTGCCCTTAAGCCCCTGGTATCAGAATGCCCTTGGGAGCTCCGAATCTGCATCCCAAACTGCACCCTATTCCCTATAGTGCACTACTTTTGACCAGAGCCCTATGTAGCCCTATGGGCCCTGGTCAAAAGTAGTGCATTATAAAGGGAATAGGGTGCCATTTATGATGCAGACCTAGTATCATGTAGCCATCCAGAGCCTCTTAGAGGAGATTGCTATAGTGTGTCTCTAACTGTAGAATAAATCAATCTGTAGGGAGGATAGCTGTTATAAATCAGGAAGGATGGCGCCGAGCGGCGTTGCCCTATTCCACACCACTGCATTCATTCACACAGAATTAGTTTAAGGTCAACCTCATCGCTGGGCGAGCACAGAAACAACCAAGTTGCTGTCAGGGCAAAGGTGTTTTTATTCACTGTAATGTCTAAAGATCAATAGCAAGCAGCCACTGACCCACAAAGCTGGAAGGTTGTGGAGTATGTGTGTGCGCGAGTGTAAGAATATGTTTGACCCACAGTCTCTTTCAGACTCACAGTTTGTTCCAGATAGAGATTAGAACCTGAGCCAACCAGGAGCTGAGCGACTCAGCCCACCCTTTCTTTACTGTGGGGGACTGGGGTTGTAAATCTTTGCACCAGAGTACTGGGTGGAAGAAAAGGGGTCAGAGAAAAGACACCTTCCATCCAAGAGATTGTAATGAGATTCCTCCAGATGATGAGTCACAGCTGTGATCTCACCTAACGCAGATAGAGTGAATAGGTTTTCACACGGAGATAACGCCACGAAGTACCACATCTTAATGGTACACTCACATGGTGCGGAAGAATTAATAAATCAATTAGATGTTCAATAAATTGGATGGTGGGCAGGGTGAGAGGGAGGGAGAAGGATGGGAGGGAGGGAGGGAGGAGAGGGATGGAGGAGGGAGGGAGGGAGGGAGGGAGGGAGGGAGGGAGGGATGGGAGGGAGGGAGGGAGGGAGGGAGGGAGGAGGGAGGGAGGGAGGGAGGGAGGGAGGGAGGGAGGGAGGGAGGGGGAGGGGGAGGGAGATGGGAGATGGAGGGAGGGAGGGAGGGAGATGGGAGAGATGGAGAGATGGGACGTGCAGCTGATGACATACTCATCATAGTATTCATTGCCACCAAGGAATACTCTCCCAACCCCGTGGTTGGGTATGAGTGACAGATGGAGAGGGATGACTTTTATCCAGGGTTCCACTGAGACATGGTTTTAAAGAGATGGGATCATGCAGTAGCTACCTTTCAACTGTTTGGGGAGGAGCTGTTTCGGTTCAAAGCCGGGAGACGTGATAAAGAATTCATTTTTCACCTGCAATAATAAAGAGAACACTGTTAAATTATACATGTACTGTATGATCCCTTAACATATCTATCGTCGCCAGGATTAAAAGGCCTAATGCACAGAAATACTTTTTAATGCCGAGTTCAAGAAGACCACCTTGCGCCATATTAATTAGTCAGGGGGCTATAAAGAACAAATCTTAATGAACAGAGACACGTTTCGATACAAAATTAGGAGTCTTATTTTTCACATTTTAACTGACACCTCCCCTCTATGTGTTGAGTAGAAACATTACCTTTCTCTTTGAGAAGACATCAGACAGTACTGCCTCTTCTCTGACAGACAGACAGACAGACAGACAGACAGACAGACAGACAGACAGACAGACAGACAGACAGACAGACAGACAGACAGACAGACAGACAGACAGACAGACAGACAGACAGACAGACCGTAGTGCCTCTTCTCTGACAGACAGACAGACAGACAGACAGACAGACAGACAGACAGACAGACAGACAGACAGACAGACAGACAGACAGACAGACAGACCGTAGTGCCTCTCCTCATAAAGACATACAGACAGTAGTGCCTCTCCTCTTACAGACACACAGTACTGCCTCTCCTCTTACAGACAGACAGTAGTGCCTCTCCTCTTACAGACAGACAGACAGAAGTACCTCTCCTCTTACAGACACACAGTACTGCCTCTCCTCTTACAGACAGACAGTACTGCCTCTCCTCTTACAGACAGACAGTAGTGCCTCTCCTCTTACAGACACACAGTACTGCCTCTCCTCTTACAGACAGACAGTACTGCCTCTCCTCTTACAGACAGACAGTACTGCCTCTCCTCTTACAGACAGACAGTAGTGCCTCTCCTCTTACAGACACACAGTACTGCCTCTCCTCTTACAGACACACAGTACTGCCTCTCCTCTTACAGACAGACAGTAGTGCATCTCCTCTTACAGACACACAGTACTGCCTCTCCTCTTACAGACAGACAGTACTGCCTCTCCTCTTACAGACACACAGTACTGCCTCTCCTCTTACAGACACACAGTACTGCCTCTCCTCTTACAGACAGACAGTACTGCCTCTCCTCTTACAGACAGACAGTACTGCCTCTCCTCTTACAGACACACAGTACTGACTCTCCTCTTACAGACACACAGTACTGCCTCTCCTCTTACAGACAGACAGTAGTGCATCTCCTCTTACAGACAGACAGTACTGCCTCTCCTCTTACAGACACACAGTACTGCCTCTCCTCTTACAGACACACAGTACTGCCTCTCCTCTTACAGACACACAGTACTGCCTCTTCTCTGACAGACAGACAGGCAGACAGACAGACAGACAGACAGACAGACAGACAGACAGACAGACAGACAGACAGACAGACAGACCGTAGTGCCTCTCCTCATAAAGACATACAGACAGTACTGCCTCTCCTCTTACAGACACACAGTACTGCCTCTCCTCTTACAGACAGACAGTACTGCCTCTCCTCATACAGACACACAGTACTGCCTCTCCTCTTACAGACACACAGTACTGCTTCTCCTCTTACAGACACACAGTACTGCCTCTCCTCTTACAGACACACAGTCCTGCCTCTCCTCTTACAGACACACAGTACTGCCTCTCCTCTTACAGACAGACAGTACTGCCTCTCCTCTTACAGACACACAGTACTGCCTCTCCTCTTACAGACAGACAGTACTGACTCTCATCTTACAGACAGACAGTAGTGCCTCTCCTCTTACAGACACACAGTACTGCCTCTCCTCTTACAGACAGACAGTACTGCCTCTCCTCTTACGGACAGACAGTACTGACTCTCCTCTTACAGACAGACAGTAGTGCCTCTCCTCTTACAGACACACAGTACTGCCTCTCCTCTTACAGACACACAGTACTGCCTCTCCTCTTACAGACAGACAGTACTGACTTTCCTCTTACAGACAGACAGTAGTGCCTCTCCTCTTACAGACACACAGTACTGCCTCTCCTCTTACAGACACACAGTACTGCCTCTCCTCTTACAGACAGACAGTACTGCCTCTCCTCTTACAGACACAGTGCCTCTCCTCTTACAGACACACAGTACTGCCTCTCCTCTTACAGACACACAGTACTGCCTCTCCTCTTACAGACAGACAGTACTGACTCTCCTCTTACAGACAGACAGACAGACAGACAGACAGACAGACAGACAGACAGACAGACAGACAGACAGACAGACAGACAGACAGACAGACAGACAGACAGACAGACAGACAGAAGTACCTCTCCTCTAACAGACACACAGTACTGCCTCTCCTCTTACAGACAGACAGACAGACAGACAGACAGACAGACAGACAGACAGACAGACAGACAGTAGTGCCTCTCCTCTTACAGACACACAGTACTGACTCTCCTCTTACAGACACACAGTACTGCCTCTCCTCTTACAGACAGACAGTACTGACTTTCCTCTTACAGACAGACAGTAGTGCCTCTCCTCTTACAGACACACAGTACTGCCTCTCCTCTTACAGACACACAGTACTGCCTCTCCTCTTACAGACAGACAGTACTGCCTCTCCTCTTACAGACACACAGTACTGCCTCTCCTCTTACAGACACACAGTACTGCCTCTCCTCTTACAGACAGACAGTACTGACTCTCCTCTGACAGACAGACAGACAGACAGACAGTCAGACAGTCAGACAGACAGACAGACAGACAGACAGACAGACAGACAGACAGACAGACAGACAGACAGACAGAAGTACCTCTCCTCTTACAGACAGACAGTACTACCTCTCCTCTTACAGACACACAGTACTGCCTCTCCTCTTACAGACAGACAGTACTGCCTCTCCTCTTACAGACAGACAGACAGAAGTACCTCTCCTCTTACAGACAGACAGTACTGACTCTCCTCTTACAGACAGACAGAAGTGCCTCTCCTCTTACAGACAGACAGACAGAAGTACCTCTCCTCTTACAGACAGACAGTACTGACTCTCCTCTTACAGACAGACAGTACTGCCTCCCCTCTTAAAGACAGACAGAAGTGGCTCTCTTACAGACAGACAGACAGTAGTCTCTCCTCTTACAGACAGACAGACAGTACTGCTTCTTCTCTTAAAGACAGACAGACAGTACTGCCTCTCCTTTTAAAGACAGACAGTACTGCCTCTCCTTTTAAAGACAGACAGACAGTACTGCTTCTCCTCTTAAAGACAGACAGTAGTGCTGCTCCCAATTTTCAGTCAGTTTTCCTCTGAGCAGAAGCAGCTGTGCGGAAACAAAGGAGAGTCCTGCCTTCAACCTGTTTATCTATCTGCCCAACACAACGCTGTACCAATGAATCATACAGATGTATATTTAAGCAGATGAATTCCTTCACTGTGTTTTGTTCATCATGTTTTCTTTGAGGACGGAGCTCAACCTTGCTTATAATATTGCTTGTCATTTTCTTCCATTGACTTGCGCACGACTAAATTGTCATGAATAATGCAGATGCTGGTGAATAAAACAACAGGGTTGGTGCGGGCGCACGCCTGAGATGAACAGACTGCACACAGACCCCTCTGTCTCCAGGTTGGAAGACTTGGCCTCAGTCCAACGCAGTAAAGGAAGGAAGAGAGGGACCAGTTGGCGGAATGCTGGAATGAAGAGCAAACACAGAGTACTTGTGAACAGAAGGCGAGGCACCATGGCTGCGTTTACACAGGCAGCCCAATTCTTATATTTATTTTCACTAATTGGTCTTTTGACCAATCAGATCAGCTCTGAAAAAGATCTGATGTGAAAAGACTTTATGTGATTGATCAAAAAAATATCAGAATTGGGATTCCTGTATAAACACAGCCCATGAGGGGGCAGCCAGTCCTCAGGCTGGACAGACAGACAGAGCAGCTGGAATGGGTGGACACTAGGACTAGGAGCTGCTCTGCTTTCTTAACCCACGCTAGGTGGACTCTAACTGGGGGAAGGGAAAGAGTGTGATATCCCACAGGACTGCAGACAGTATGGGAGGGAAGTGGAATCAGGGTGTTAGGACAGATCACAGTTAGCGACAGTTTGTGTTTGTGATTTGGCCATGTGGATTTTTGTTTATTGTGTTGATAGCCAATAATTATCCCATTGACAAGGCACATGGCCACAGCACGGTATGTTGCTATGTTGAAGTATAGTGGTGACAGCTCTGGCTCAGCCGTCACCTCATGTAAGAGTGAGTGAGGGGAGGTGGCACGCGTCCAGGCATGACAGATGACATGTTTCAGTGCACAGCGTTCTCCTCACTCTGTATCACTTCCATTCCTCTCACAGAGAGAGGTTGTGATTGAAACTAATGGAGGTTTATTGAAACCTCACAGTGGATTTCCCTGTGCTGGGTTTGATGTGATAACTAATAGAACTGCCACAGTGATGCTCATGGGGAGGACAGGTATCTTCAGGAAGGTTTAGGATAGGACGAGGGACAGGACATGGTTATTATAAGTGACTGTGTATGGACCCTATAGGTAATGACCAATATTCAGGGTCGGTGAGATTCCCCTCTGACCCTGATCACACTGCTACACTTCCATGTGGTATATGCTGCATATGATCACATATTGGATGTACATGGTCTTCTGCAGCTCTCTCCTCTACCTGCCCTATGGTGAAGTGTATAGCTTGTTAAGGGAGGAATGCTGCAGACAGTCAGGGAACGTGTGTCAAACTCAGAACTCCCCCTAAGCTTTTGAGGGTAAAACTTCATCTCACCCAGTTCTCTTTGTTCCATATACACTGAGTCTATAAAACCTTAAGAATACCTTCCTAATATTGAGTTGCCCTCAGAACAGCTTCAATTCGTTTGGGGTATAGACTATACAAGGTGTTGTAAGAATTCCACATGGCCCATGTTGACTCTAATGCTTCCCACAGTTAAGTTGGCTGGATGTCCTTTGGGTGGTGAAAACATAGCAGCGGCCTCCCGGGTGTCACAACGGTCTAAGGCATCACTACAGAACGAGGTTCGATCCCAGGCTGTGTCACAACTGGCCGTGACCGTGAGACCCATGAGGCAGTGCACAATTGGCCCAGCTTCGTCCGGATTAGGGCAGGGTTTAGCCGGCTGGGATTTCCTTGTCCAATCGCGCTCTAGCGACTCCTTGTGGCGGGCCGGGCATCAGCTGAATGGTGTTTCCTCCGACACATTGGTGCGGCTTTAAGGGTTAAGTGAGCATTGTGTCAAGAAACAGTCCGGCTTGGCAGGATCGTGTTTTGGAGGACGCAAGGCTCTCCACCTTCACCTCTCCCGAGTCCGTAGGGAAGTTGCGGCAATGGGACAAGACTGTAACTACCAATTGGATATCACAAAATTGGGGAGAAAAAGGAGTAAACAAAATTAAAACCCAGCAGTATTACAGTTGCTGACACACTATTTTGTCTTGCCCATTCACCCTCCAAATGGCCCACATGCACAATCCATGTCACAATAGTCTGAAGGCTTAAAAATCATTATTTAACCTGTCTCCTCCCCTTCATCTACACTCATTTAAATGTGGATTTAACAAGTGACATCAATAAGGAATCACCTGGTCAGTCTATGACATAGAAAGTGTCTATGTCATGCTCTAAATGGTTTGTACACTGAGTGTACATGCACTGATATCGAACACTGTCCCTGCATGGCCATGATGAGAGCTGCCTCCTCCTCGTACAACAAGGTCTGTTAGGCAACAGAAGCTCAGAGGACCTCCTCATTTCATTAGCAGCTGGGCTGTGTGAGAAGCAGTAGCAGCTCCAGCATAATACAGGCTTTAGAGCTAGAGTCCCAGTGGAGCCACCAGGGGCTCCCTGCCAAAAAGCAGGAAATTAATATCGCCTCTCTCCGCCTCCAATCTCTCCACCTTCACACACAAGTGGGAAAGATTACAGCCGAACTGCAGCTCCTGATGAGGGAGTACACCATCACACCACACCACAACATCTATCCATCCGCCCCAACATGAAAAGACACTGGATTGGTGCTTGGAGACTAGCTACTTGTCCCCACTAGAGCTCTCAGGAGTAAACAGGAAGTCATTCCCCATTACCCTGGCCAATCACCAAGCACGTTGTTGTCTCCTGCTAATGGACTGACAGAGTGGGGACTGCATGTTTGTTTTTGGATGTGGTCTCGCTCGGTGCATCTCGCAAGGCGCCGCAGACTGCTTCACTTAGCACCTTATTGGCCCAACGGTGTACTGAGCCCTGTTTAGTGCTCCGTTGTGTGATTTAATGAGACATCTAGTTATGTAGTCACTGAGGGAGAGAGGAGAAAGGGGCCGCTTCCTGAATGCTGAGTTTAGCACCTAATGATCCGCTCGGGAGACCAGTGGTGCCTGCAGCCCAGGACTGGCTGCATGAAGCAGGCAGGTACTGCAGTAGGACTCGGCTCCAAGGCTGCAGAGGAGGGTTTCTGACTGTTGTTGGCGATTAGTTCAGTTGTGTCAAGTACCTGTCAGTGATTGAAATGTAATAGATGAGACCTTCTGGAAACATCTCTTCAACAAGGCGTGCTGTAGGCGGTGTCCTCCTATGACCTTGCAGGGGGCCAACAGGTGTGTGTGTGCGCATGTTCGTGCACGCATTTGTGCGTGTGTTTACGTGGCGGGGGCCATCAGGTGGCTCCTGAAGGTGTCTGCTCTCGGCTCTCAGCCTGCCTTTAATATTGATGTGCTGTGTAGCCGAGGGCCTGTTGTCAGACTGCATTCAGATAAACGGCAGCACACGTACGCCCCACACACCCTGGGGGGCTATCTACCGTCTCAGGCCACTGAGGTGAGCAGAGCCGACCAGCCGGACGAGACAAAACAGAGCTCAGGGAGGGTTTGAGCTTCGGCAGTCCTTTGTTCTCCTCACATACCCACGGGGCTGCTCAAACACTACAGCCAACCGATGGGCGAGCTAAGAATCTGAGGGCCTGACTGTTAAACGCACAAAACAGCACTCGGCTACAGTTAAGAGGGGTGTTTTCAGACACGACTAGGGGAGGTTACGGAAATATAAATACTGTTGAGAGGGAATTAAAATCCCATTAAGTCAAATATGTTGTTGACCTTCCCTCTGTTAGGAGAAAGGAAGTGGGCGGCAGGCAAACTCTAACTGTTATATACAACTCTCCATCTCCCATGCAATTTTCAACAGCAATTGAACTGGAAATATGAATCATGACCTAACCCCTGTTGATACAAAATATAAACAGCATCGTAGAGTAGCAGTGGTTTGAAATCATTATTCACTAGTGTCCCATCAAAGTCAACCCCACCACAGATATGGAAGCATAGAATGTGAGATAGAGGATAGATATAAACCTGCTGTAGATATTCATTTAGAAGGATATTAAAACACCTTCTCTGGGGAATATGACACACTGTCTATGGGCCAGAGGATTTGAATAGCAATAAAATATTGCTTTGGATATTCATTATAAAAGCAGCAGCATCTTTTCTCTGGGTTTCGTTCATTTTGAGAATTATTTATTGGTTTCTGTGGCATCTCACATCTATGAAGTGACATTTGGAAAGTGAGTTTCTCTTCATTATGAGGGTGGGAGAGTCAGTGTAACCAACCAATTTACATGTGAAAAATAGCTGGAAATATCACACCTTTGTACGCAGGCCTACAGTGCATAGCTTTTAACATATTCATGGGATTCAAACTGTTTGCATGTAGCTACTGATATTATTGACCATATTTTTTTCGTTGTCACAACTCCAAACAGAAAAAGAGTTACCGAACATGTATCTGACCTTAGCTAGACAACTTTCATTAGTATTAGAGCTACTGTACCATGATGTGTTGTACCATTCAGATTACTGTTGTATTCATTTTACAATTACAGCCTTTTGAGCCTCTTAAGTACAGGGTGGTGTCTGGCCCGACCTTTGACTGATAGATTGTTTTCTCTCCGAGTGGGACGTCTACGGTGGGAGGCTGAGGGAGGGATGGTGGAGGGGGGGATGAGCCTGTGCTCTGCCATGTAATTATGTCCTCTCTCTCATCTCACCTCTCACCATGGCCAGCCTCTCCTCTCTCACCTCGGCCAGCCTCACCTCTCTCACCTCTCACCATGGCCAGCCTCTCCTCTCTCACCTCTCACCATGGCCAGCCTCACCTCTCTCACCTCTCACCATGGCCAGCCTCTCCTCTCTCACCTCTCACCATGGCCAGCCTCTCTCACCTCTCACCATGGCCAGCCTCTCCTCTCTCACCTCTCACCTCTCACCATGGCAGCCTCTCCTCTCTCACCTCTCACCATGGCCAGCCTCACCTCTCTCACCTCTCACCATGGCCAGCCTCTCCTCTCTCACCTCTCACCATGGCCAGCCTCTCTCACCTCTCACCATGGCCAGCCTCTCCTCTCTCACCTCTCACCTCTCACCATGGCAGCCTCTCCTCTCTCACCTCTCACCATGGCCAGCCTCTCCTCTCTCACCTCTCACCATGGCCAGCCTCTCCTCTCTCACCTCTCACCATGGCAGCCTCTCCTCTCTCACCTCTCACCATGGCCAGCCTCTCCTCTCTCACCTCTCACCATGGCCAGCCTCTCTCACCTCTCACCATGGCCAGCCTCTCCTCTCTCACCTCTCACCATGGCCAGCCTCTCCTCTCTCACCTCTCACCATGGCCAGCCTCTCCTCTCTCACCTCTCACCATGGCCAGCCTCTCCTCTCTCACCTCTCACCATGGCCAGCCTCTCCTCTCTCACCTCTCACCATAGCCAGCCTCTCCTCTCTCACCTCTCACCATGGCCAGCCTCTCCTCTCTCACCTCTCTCCATGGCAGCCTCTCCTCTCTCACCTCTCACCATGGCCAGCCTCTCCTCTCTCACCTCTCACCATGGCCAGCCTCTCCTCTCTCACCTCTCACCATGGCCAGCCTCTCCTCTCAGCACCGTCCTGCTGTCTCTCTCTTCTTACAGCTGAGCCGCAGGTGGTTGTAATCTCTGCCTGTCCTGCAGCTATAAGTATACACTGAGAAAAGCCTATATAGCCTGAGTCCAGGGGAATAAATGTGGGTTTACATTTCAGAAAGCAATGATGGCAATGCTCATTCCCACATCACACTCCTGCAGGCACAGCTCCCCTGTCCACAGTACACAACACAACTCCCCTGTCCACAGCACACAACACAGCTCCCCTGTCCACAGTATACAACACAGCTCCCCTGTCCACAGCACACAACACAGCTCCCCTGTCCACAGTACACAACACAGCTCCCCTGTCCACAGTATACAACACAGCTCCCCTGTCCACAGCACACAACACATCTCCCCTGTCAACAGCACACAACACAGCTCCCCTGTCCACAGTACACAACACAACTCCCCTGTCCACAGCACACAACACAGCTCCCCTGTCAACAGCACACAACACAGCTCCCCTGTCCACAGTACACAACACAACTCCCCTGTCCACAGCACACAACACAACTCCCCTGTCCACAGTACACAACACAGCTCCCCTGTCCACAGCACACAACACAACTACCCTGTCCACAGTATACAACACAACTCCCCTGTCCACAGTACACAACACAACTACCCTGTCCACAGTACACAACACAACTCCCCTGTCCACAGCACACAAAACAGCTCCCCTGTCCACAGTACACAACACAGCTCCCCTGTCCACAGTACACAACACAGCTCCCCTGTCCACAGTATACAACACACAACACAGCTCCCCTGTCCACAGTACACAACACAGCTCCCCTGTCCACAGTACACAACACAGCTCCCCTGTCCACAGTATACAACACACAACACAGCTCCCCTGTCCACAGTACACAACACAGCTCCCCTGTCCACAGTACACAACACAGCTCCCCTGTCCACAGTATACAACACACAACACAGCTCCCCTGTCCACAGTACACAACACAGCTCCCCTGTCCACAGTATACAACACACAACACAGCTCCCCTGTCCACAGTACACAACACAGCTCTCCTGTCCACAGTATACAACACACAACATAGCTCCCCTGTCCACAGTATACAACACACAACATAGCTCCCCTGTCCACAGTACACAACACAGCTCCCCTGTCCACAGTACACAACACAGCTCCCCTGTCCACAGTACACAACACAGCTCCCCTGTCCACAGTACACAACACAGCTCCCCTGTCCACAGTACACAACACAGCTCCCCTGTCCACAGTACACAACACAGCTCCCCTGTCCACAGTACACAACACAGCTCCCCTGTCCACAGTACACAACATAGCTCCCCTGTCCACAGTATACAACACACAACACAGCTCCCCTGTCCACAGTACACAACACACAACACAGCTCCCCTGTCCACAGTATACAACACACAACACAGCTCCCCTGTCCACAGTATACAACACACAACACAGCTCCCTCTCAAATCCTTCCAGAATAAGCTATTTTCTTTTTCTTTCTCTTTTTCTCTTGCCGGGTAAACAACAGGGGCCTTTTCACTAATATAGGTGATTTTGTCCCTGGTGTAAAGTAGTATATTCCATCTCCGGCATAGTGGGGGAGGTGATTTATTGTTGCACATTGTGCATTAACACACCGCCTCCGTTAACGACAGACAGACGCTACCACGGTACCGCCTGTAACAGCTGACACGCTGGAATAAGCATTCCAGAGCATTCAGATTATCTCTGGTATCAAATGAATTGCATGCCATGGGGTTAACCCCGGCATTATAAAACAATATCTTCTTCATCAGATCGGCTGCGGTTGGGCATGACAGTGAATAAATGAGACAGAGCTTTGCATGTGTGTGGTTCCCTCCCTCTGTTCCTCTGTTCCATGGGCTTGGTTGCCTCCCTCTGTTCCTCTGTTCCATGGGCTTGGTTCCCTCCCTCTGTTCCTCTGTTCCATGGGCTTGGTTCCCTCCCTCTGTTCCTCTGTTCCATGGGCTTGGTTCCCTCCCTCTGTTCCTCTGTTCCATGGGCTTGGTTCCCTCCCTCTGTTCCTCTGTTCCATGGACTTGGTTCCCTCCCTCTGTTCCTCTGTTCCATGGGCTTGGTTCCCTCCCTCTGTTCCTCTGTTCCATGGGCTTGGTTCCCTCCCTCTGTTCCTCTGTTCCATGGACTTGGTTCCCTCCCTCTGTTCCTCTGTTCCATGGGCTTGGTTCCCTCCCTCTGGTGCTCTGTTCCATGGACTTGGTTCCCTCCCTCTGTTCCTCTGTTCTATGGGCTTGGTTCCCTCCCTCTGTTCCTCTGTTCCATGGGCTTGGTTCCCTCCCTCTGGTCCTCTGTTCCATGGGCTTGGTTCCCTCCCTCTGTTCCTCTGTTCCTCTGTTCAATGGGCTTGGTTCCCTCCCTCTGTTCCTCTGTTCCATGGGCTTGGTTCCCTCCCTCTGGTCCTCTGTTCCATGGGCTTGGTTCCCTCCCTCTGTTCCTCTGTTCCTCTGTTCAATGGGCTTGGTTCCCTCCCTCTGTTCCTCTGTTCCATGGGCTTGGTTCCCCCCCTCTGTTCCTCTGTTCCATGGGCTTGGTTCCCTCCCTCTGGTGCTCTGTTCCATGGGCTTGGTTCCCTCCCTCTGTTCCTCTGTTCCATGGGCTTGGTTCCCTCCCTCTGTTCCTCTGTTCCATGGGCTTGGTTCCCTCCCTCTGTTCCTCTGTTCCATGGGCTTGGTTCCCTCCCTCTGTTCCTCTGTTCCATGGACTTGGTTCCCTCCCTCTGTTCCTCTGTTCCATGGGCTTGGTTCCCTCCCTCTGTTCCTCTGTTCCATGGGCTTGGTTCCCTCCCTCTGTTCCTCTGTCCATGGGGCTACTGCTGTGTGTCTTCTCTTTGTAAGCACAGACTTCACACACACACAGGTGTGCACACACACACACACACACACACACACACACACACAGACCCATGCACTCACACACACCTAGACCTTTTGTAAACCTGATATACTGATGTTGAATGTGTTCAGTTTCTCTGTCAAAAATAATCAATTTGGCGACAATTTCATGCAGCAAGTCCCTTTTTATCTAATTCAACAGACTCTAATGAGTTGCTTTTAACCTGGAATATAATGACGTTGTTGAGTATGGAGAGATATGTGCTATGACATAATTCAATCATTTTCAATCAAAATGGCACATGGTCTTTACTGGAGCTTTTAACTTCATGGTTTTTCAACTATGTTTGACAGAAATCATTCGGATGAAATTATGAAATCTATGAAATCCAATCCCGCTCTAATATCCTTGTATTAATGTCTAATTTTCTGCATCATAGTCATGTTCACTTGCAAATTCATATTTAGCCTGGAAATGAAAACATTTAGAGCAGCAATTATCTCATGCATAATTACAAGTGCATGCATGAAGACTCAATAACATCTAGCCATAGGACACTTGTATGAAAACACTACAATTTCACATAACATGACATGATATCTCAAATAACACACAACACATTTGTTATTGTTCAACTTTCTCCCCTGTCAACTTTAGCCCAAAATGAATTGTGTCTGTCTGACAACTAATGAAATATTGAATTCTCTCTCAAAGATATTTCACTAGCTATCCCCTCCACATTCACACATCAACTCCACCACCACCTGGTGAGGCCTTAAATGAAATGGCTAGGAAATCCTTTAATTCTGTTGACCCATGAGAACTATTGATTGGGGGGGGTATTGGGCAGAGTCCTGACTTTCTCCTTTAATCAATTAATCACACTTCCTCAATGCGCTGATTTACAGCCAGGCCAACAGACTGGAGAGTGAACGGGATCTGTCCTCTGGGACTACAGACAGGCAGTCAGGAACACACTACCTTGGAACACATTTTCAAATCCAATTTACACAGTGCATCTGAGAATAGATCACAAAGGCATTGACAATCAATGACTGAGCTAGCTAACTTAAAGAACCCCATTTCCAATGGTGTAGGAGGGGAGGAGCGGTGGGAGTGACACATCCATACCCCAACCTTTCTGCCTTTCAACCTTGTTTGTGAGTCTCTCTCTCTCTCTCTCTCTCTCTCTCTCTGTCTCACTGTCTCTCTCTCTCTCTCTCTCTCTCTCTCTCACTGTCTATCTCTCTCTCACTCTGTCTCTCTCTCTCTCTCTCTCTCTCTCTCTCACTCTGTCTCTCTCTCTCGCTCTCTCTCTCTCTCTCTCTCTCTCTCTCTCTCTCTCTCTCTCTCTCTCTCTCTCTCACACTCTCTCTCTCACACTCTCTCTCTCTCTCTGTATCTCTCTCTTTCTCGCTCTCTCTCTTTCTCACCCTCTCACTCACCCTCTCTCTCTCACCCTCTCTCTCTCACCCTCTCTCTCTCACCCTCTCTCACCCCCTCTCTCTCACCCTCTCTCTCTCACCCTCTCTCACCCCTCTCTCTCACCCTCTCTCTCTCACCCTCTCTCACCCTCTCTCACCCCCTCTCTCTCACCCTCTCTCTCTCACCCTCTCTCTCTCACCCTCTCTCTCTCACCCTCTCCCTCTCGCCCTTTTTTTATTGATGGAAATGTTATGAATATTTGAAGGCCCCTTACAGCTGAACATGAAAGGAAACGGGAGTCTTTGTGAAGAGTGGCATTTGTCCCGCTCATGTACAATGTACTGCACTCCCTTCCTAGAAGCCAGGAGTCTGGGATGGGAAGCTGCTGTTCGGAAGATTCACCCTCCTATGTGGCGAAATGTCAGTGGCACCCAAAGGCACCGCTACACCGCCACAAAATCATACAGTTACCAGTCACAGGAGACACCTTATGGGTCTCTCATCAACACACCTAAATCTCCACAACACGGCAGACTAGCATGGCCGTGAGATTACAAATTGTGTACAAAGGTCAACCAATGCAATTGACAATTTTGTATTGACATCTGCCCTATTTCAGATTATTTTCTACATATTTTATTGGTACATGACGAAACGTGAAATCTGGGGACAAGACTATGACTAGACTAGCATGGCTGGAGCTTACTAATCATTTTTGAAGGTCAACCTATTGTATTGCTCAAAAGTGCATTCAATTGAAGGATCTAGAAGTGAGTCCATAAAGGGAGGAGATCCATCCTGGAGAGCGTGATGATTACTCTCTAGACTCTCTGTGGTTAATTTACCAGTGGATGGTCAGACCAAGTGGAGAGTAGATGGTCTGAGTGGAGGTGAGCTCCTCATGTGTTTGTGTGAAGTGTCCAGAATAGGATGGGCTAGCTTGGCTGTCCTGTGGTGGAGTGGTTGGAGAAGGCTAGCTGAGGTGGAGTGGCTGGAGAAGGCTAGCTGAGGTGGAGTGGTTGGAGAAGGCTAGCTGAGGTGGAGTGATTGGAGAAGGCTGGTTGAGGAGGAGTAGCTGAAGAAGGCTGGCTGTGGTGGAGTGATTGGAGAAGGCTGGTTGAGGAGGAGTAGCTGAAGAAGGCTGGCTGTGGTGGAGTGATTGGAGAAGGCTGGTTGAGGAGGAGTAGCTGAAGAAGGCTGGCTGTGGTGGAGTGATTGGAGAAGGCTAGCTGAGGTGGAGTGGCTGAAGAAGGCTGGCTGTGGTGGAGTGATTGGAGAAGGCTGGTTGAGGAGGAGTAGCTGAAGAAGGCTGGCTGTGGTGGAGTGATTGGAGAAGGCTAGCTGAGGTGGAGTGGCTGAAGGCTGGCTGTGGTGGCTAGTTGTGCTATCCAGTTTTGAAATGGCCAGAAGTGGCTGGCTTGACTGGGTGGTGGAGCCGTTTAAAGTTTCCACACCAGTTGATTCATTGCCATTCCAGTCTTCTCCTCTCCTCCATTTTAAAACACAGGTGACCTTTTCTATTCCCGTGGTAAGGCTGCAGGATATAAGATCTGAAAGGCTGCACTGTTGAGCATCTTCAGTAAAAGCTTTTCCTTTATTGATTTTTATTACTTCATTTTTTTTGGTGTGTTATGGTGAAAGACCATTCCTATCGTGTTAAACCACAAACCACAAACCGTCATTGTGATGTTAATGCTTCCCCCTATATCAGTCACAGTTTTCACCAGACAAAGGGTTTCAGAAATAACAAGCCACAGACCTTTTTTCCTTCCATGCTGACATGATCTGCTCATGTTAAACTTCCTGGACTAGGGTGTAGTGATGTTACTCCCATGTTTGCACTATTGAACAAAACTTTAGATTTAGTCTTGGAATTTCATTGGATTTATGCAGGGAATGGAAAAATATTCCACCTGAAATGATAGTAATGAAGTACCATAACCCTGGTTAAAGAACAGGAACAAAT
The DNA here is from genome assembly GCF_034236695.1 of Oncorhynchus nerka. Taxonomy (NCBI): domain Eukaryota; kingdom Metazoa; phylum Chordata; class Actinopteri; order Salmoniformes; family Salmonidae; genus Oncorhynchus; species Oncorhynchus nerka. Next base: position 80,534,704 of record NC_088423.1, read on the forward strand.
AACGTTATAAAACAGCTCATTAGCCCTGAGGTGCTAAGTCGTCCAGGTGAGCGCAGATAATGCAAAGTTGGAGATTGGCAATTATGAAAACGATCATCTTTCTGCTTATCTGGATGAACATGTCCCAATGTTTGCATTCTGACCTTATTCCTGGGTGCCTATTTACTGTCAAAATATTTCTTCAGGCATATTTCTTTCTTCTCCACAACACAAACTTTTGGCGAGGGGAAATAAATTGGAACTAAATGTGAAAAGCGGGACAAGTCAGAAGCACCCAACTCTCTACTGGGCTGTACAGTTACAGCCCAACACATTTCAATAGAGCCATAGTAGTGTAGAACTAGATGGAGCAGCTATGAATGAATGATACCTCCCAGGTTTAATTAGCAATTAAGGTTAATTAGCAGATGTACAGTCTCATTTAATCTTGTGTGGCTGTGGAGTTATTAGGCTTCCCTGTATGACAGAAGGACACCCAATGGACCAGCACTGAACACACATTCAGGGTGAACTAATGGTGAGACTGCAGTAATTAGCTTATGTTTTGTGACTTGCCTTGTTTAGCGAGGCCAAATGTTCCCTATCATTCACTTACTCGGCTACAGACCGGCAGACAGGTTTTTACATATTTATTATAAGATGAGTTGTATAGATCCTCATCCAGGTAGATTGCTAACCTACAAATGTAACTTTGCAATGTGTGCATGCGTATGAGTGCATGTGGTAGATGTGTTTTGTAGTGAGTGGTTTTCTCCCCTTGAGTTAGATTTTTACCTCTATTCTATTTAGCATATTGTGCTAATGTATCACATTATTCTAACATTGATAGAACTGCTGAATCACAAAGTTGATTCACTTTGTTTGAGTGACAAACTAATTGAGAATTGACTTTTCGGTCAACTATGAAAATCAACATGGACTTAGTGCTCTGACAAGTGGACTTAGTGCTCTGACAAGTGGACTTAGTGCTCTGACAAGTGGACTTAGTTCTCTGACAAGTGGACTTAGTTCTCTGACAAGTGGACTTAGTGCTCTGACAAGTGGACTTAGTGCTCTGACAAGTGGACTTAGTGCTCTGACAAGTGGACTTAGTGCTCTGACAAGTGGACTTAGTGCTCTGACAAGTGGACTTAGTGCTCTGACAAGTGGACTTAGTGCTCTGACAAGTGGACTTAGTTCTCTGACAAGTGGACTTAGTGCTCTGACAAGTGGACTTAGTGCTCTGACAAGTGGACTTAGTGCTCTGACAAGTGGACTTAGTTCTCTGGCAAGTGACGTGAGTTGTTGATTAATTTGAACCATTACCATTTCAGAATGTCATGTGCCAATCCAGATGTCAGCGGAGACAAACCTTGGGGCGATAAGATGACATTAAAGGTTCCAATTTAGCTGATAGTGTTCCATAACGTTCAGCATGATGAAACACTCAATAGGAAGCCCTAATTTTATGCTGACAGGCAGAGCAATTATTGTTCAACACTGTGGGGGATCATTCTCCTAAAGTACTGCAACCCAACACTCCTTCTCTCCCAAGTCTCCTTTACTTCTAGCTGCCTGAAAGCTTCATCGTCATAGTAATCTGTCCTACTTTCTCTTTTTTCTAAATGACTGAAATTAATGATAAGCTAACTTCAGCTGACTGCAGCTGACAGGCTGTGGGAGCTTACCTGTGGATGTGGGACTACTCTATCAGAGTAGAGAACACTCGTATAGCTCTAAAGAAACCAGGATAGATAGATTCATGATTGCTATTAAATCTACCCTACCAGTGAAGACATGTATTACTCCAGATGTTATAGTTATATTGGATAGTAGAACTGTCCTTGGGAATAACATTTAGAGGCTCTAAATCCTGTATTTTATTTATAGGCTACTGTTACATATGGAAAGAACAGGTTCTGTGGATTAATTTAAAACCTACCATTCAAAAGAATCAGCGATTATAACTCCCACGGTTGGTAATAGATGCAGCGATATTACTTCAGCCATACAGGTCAGCCCTGCCATGCGTCTGGGCAGGGGAGAACCTGAGAGGGCGCATGAGCTGAAGGTGTTATAAGGCATTAGGTGGCTGTCATTAATAACTCAATCCTGACAGCTGTTATGGAGGTCTAGGTTGTTGTAGGTGTGTGTGTGTGTGTGTGTGTGTGTGTGTGTGTGTGTGTGTGTGTGTGTGTGTGTGTGTGTGTGTGTGTGTGTGTGTGTGTGTGTGTGTGTGTGTGTGTGTGTGTGTGTGTCCGTCCATGCGTGCGTCATTTAGTGAACCACTGCTGTCATTAGCTGGCCAACTTTCTTGGAGAGAAAGTGTTCCAGAACACTGTCAGAAATCCATTGTCAGCCACTGAGGAGGCCTGCCTTCAAATGGAATCCCATTCAATAGCACAAGCGTCCTATTGTGACAGTGCCCTTGTATCGCACTGACCGACAAGCTGCACTTAACTAGGGAGCCATCAATGAACCTGCTTTTCATACTGCATCAGACCTGTCAGCCAGCACAGGGAAGATATGCTTTCACTGCTTAAGAGTCCTGCAATGGGTTCAATTTATAAATCTTTATTTAACCAGGGGAACCTATTAAGACCAGGGTCTCATTTCCAATGGTGCCATGAGAATAGCAGTTCAAGCAGTGAGCAACATATTTAAGTATGATCACTATAAAATTACAGTTACAACATCTCAAATAAATGATGTTCCATTCAAAAGGGCATTATAAACAAATATGTACAATCAATTAAATCAAGTGCAGTTTTCATTGGTCACATTATTTCTCAGAGCTCTAAATTCACTTTTTGGAACCAAAGAATCAAGTTTTAGAGTGACCTGTAGGTAATTCCAGGACAGAGGGCCATAATAACTAAAAGCAGTCTTCCCTAAGTCAGTGGAGATCCATGGAACCTCTAGTACCAACCAGTCTTGAGAGTTTTATAGTTACTAGATGTCCAATTTAGAAGTGAGGTGAGGTAGTATGGGAGTTTCTGGAGATGTGCTTTATATACAAATAATAGCCCATGTTGGGCCCTTATGGTAGTCAGAGACTCCCAGCCAACAGAACTATATACAGTAAATGACCTGTTTCAGAAAGCTAGGCGTACAGTATGTCATACGTCACTTCTTCACAGCAGAGGTATTTGAACACCATGAAATGAATCAATGCCAAGCTGAAGGTGGTGAATGGACAGCTGCACTGAGGGGACGTGGGAATAAATAACTGTGTCATCCGCATAGAGATGTAAGCCCCAGTTATTATTATTCAAGGACAGACCAACATTATTCATGTAAATAGTGAACCATTACGGGTCTACAGTAGTATTGAGCCTTGTGGGAGTCCTTTGGTTATGTTAAGAAAATTTGACTGAACTCCATCAGCAGATGTACACTGACTTCTGTCATGCAGGTCATTGTTGAACCAGCCGCAGGTCTAGAGCAATTTCAGATAGCCTCTGTAGCAGGAGTGCATGATCTACTGTATCAAATGCTTTAGACAGATCAATATAAAGAGCCGTGTGGTGCTGTTTCCTGTCTAGTGCATTAACTATTTAATTCATGATTCGAGAAGCAGCCGAGATGGTGCTGTGTCCTGGCCTAAAGCCTGATTTTCTATCTACAAAGAATCGCAGCTGAGAATTTACCAAGAGTTCAAAAATTTTCACTAGACATGAACGTTTTCAAATTGGGCGATAATTATTAGGATCGCAAGGATCACCATCTCTGTGAAGTAGGAGAACAAGGGCCGCTTTCCATACCTTAGGAATAATACCCAAGATAATGTATGCTCTCGTTGGCTGGCCCTCGCTTCATACTCGTTCATACTCAAACCCACTGGCTCCAGGTCATCTACAAGACCCTGCTAGGTAAAGTCCCCCCTTATCTCAGCTCGCTGGTCACCATAGCAGCACCCACCTGTAGCACGTGCTCCAGCAGGTATATCTCTCTGGTCACCCCCAAAGCCAATTCCTCCTTTGGCCGCCTCTCCTTCCAGTTCTCTGCTGCCAATGACTGGAACGAACTACAAAAATCTCTGAAACTGGAAACACTTATCTCCCTCACTAGCTTTAAGCACCAGCTGTCAGAGCAGCTCACAGATTACTGCACCTGTACATAGCCCATCTATAATTTAGCCCAACAACTACCTCTTCCCCTACTGTATTTATTTATTTATTTTGCTCCTTTGCACCCCATTATTTATATTTCTACTTTGCACATTCTTCCACTGCAAATCTACCATTCCAGTGTTTTACTTGCTATATTGTATTTACTTCGCCACCATGGCTTTTTTTTTGTCTTTACCTCCCTTATCTCATCTAATTTGCTCACATTGTATATATACTTATTTTTCTACTGTATTATTGACTGTATGTTTGTTTTACTCCATGTGTAACTCTGTGTCGTTGTATGTGTCGAACTGCTTTGCTTTATCTTGGCCAGGTCGCCATTGTAAATGAGAACTTGTTCTCAACTTGCCTACCTGGTTAAATAAAGGTGAAATAAATTCATCAAAATAATAGACAGATAAAATGTGTCGACAGCTCCACAATCAGAGGTGCAGCAAGCCATAGAAGACACAGGTCAAACATGTCTGCCCCAGTGGACTTTTTTACATCAATAACTAAGAGAGCGTCCAGAACTTCCTTAGTCATGACTTGCCGAAGAAAGAACAGTGAGTCACCATTTACAGTAGCAGGCAAGTCTGTGATTAAACATGGGTGCATCAGAGATGAGCAGTCATTTCAGTTGTCCTTATTGCTGCTATTTCCCCTTTCAAATAAATGGCCTGCTGCAATAAAATGTTGTTTAAATGCGTCACTTATTTAATTTAGTCTGTTATAATATTGGAGTTTAACAGAACATCATTGGACAGAGAGGTCTGACTGCTTCTTTTTAGAAATGTAATAGCGTTCCAAAACTTAGCTGGATTGCCACGAGGGACAGAAATTGAATTAATGAAATAGTTCGATTTAGCCCTTTTTATTGAAACAGTAAATGTGTTTCTAAGTTGTCTGAAGGTGAGCCAGTCAGTAGAGCTACCTGTCACAGGTCAGAGGTCACCTTTGAGTGAACTCCCTGAGGGTGCCACTGGAGGGAACCCTTGTGTTTTCTAGCATCCAGGTGAGCCTGTGTCGTTGTTAACTAAGTAAACCTGAATGGTAAAGGTTATTAAGGACTCTTGCTCATGGAAAAAAAAAATGTAATGAGCCTGATTGGGTTTATTGGGTTCACCTGGTGTATGACTATTTAGGTCTGTGGACTGGGCTGGTTTCCTAGGTCTCTTGTTTTGGGATTTGTGTGCCAGTGTGATGTTGTTTTTGCTGTTTAATCTTCAGCAAATGTTCTGGATTTATCCTCACCTCTGCCTGCTGTGTTTCTCTGCGCCTGGGTCCAAGTTTGTACGAGACTTATTGCCACACTACCAGTGTGTCTGGCTTCAGACCAAGCTTTATTCCTTAGCTGAATTAACTCTGCAAGTTCAGGTGTGAATCATGGGTTGACTCTATATTTAATTCTTAATCTATTCATAGGAGCATGTTTATCAGATGCAGAGAAACATACTAGAGAATTGTTCATGAATTGAGAATTGTTCCGGAGTGTTGTTAACTAAGTAAACCTGAATGGTAAAGGTTATTAAGGACTCTTGCTCATGGAAGTGTTTAAAAGTATCTCTTAGTGATAAGGCATGGGTTAGTTCTAGGCAACTTTGTGTTTCTAACACAGATAGGGATCACTGAGGTTCATAGCAAAGATACCACTAAGTTAAGTATTTAGGAGGAATATTTGTACTTATGAGATCAGAGTTGATTTAGCAGGATTCTTTACATTCAAGCAAGTGGGCTCAGAAATCAGTTAGAATACGTTCAGATCAATACATGCTGATTTAAGACAAGCAGATGAGGAAGTTAGCCAATCGAGATTCAGATCCCCCAATATCACTATTTCAGAGGCTATGAATTGGGCTAGCAGCTTAGAGACAGTATTGATTGCTCATGGGGGGAGGGGGTTAGATCCCTGCAACAGACATTTTCTGGGAAATAACATTTAGAACTAGTAGCTCAAATGTCTTTGAAAGTGAGACATTGAGAGATTGGTTAGCCTTAAAGTTGTTTTTCACATAAATAGCTACACTGCCACACTATTTTGGCCTATCTATAAACATAATCATGAAGCACAATGGAATTATCTTCAGAGCTTTTTAACCATGTTCCAGAGCAATTACAGGGTTTGTGTCCGGGATACAAACTTAATACATTCATGTTCATCAGCCCAAGATCTGGCCTCATTTTAAAGTCCGTGAGAGTGTACACTAAGGAGGAGCCAGACTGGCAGAGCAAACAGTACTAATTGGTGAAGTATCTCAACAGGATTTAGATTACCGATTTTAGCACCCCTAGAACTGAGAGCATTTCTAGCAGACCATACACAGGACTGAATAGTAATAACGGGAATTACCTAGGGGTTTGGGCCGTCAGAGTCGGAGTTTGTGACTGTGCTGTATTCGAAGAGAGTCTGTGTGCTCCGCGGCCGCTTGTGTGTATTCCATCTTCATTGAAACAATCCACCTGCTTCCAAAACCGGTCCAAATTGTCAATGAAAGACACTTTCACTGTGGCACATTACAGTATGTTTTCATCCAGAGTCTTCTGAAAGTGTCAGACCCTTGGCCTATTGAGAGAAGTGGACCTGGGATGCTGGAAGTAGTCGCTTGCCTGCATACTTTGCGGCTCCTATCAGGTCCATGAAGTCTTGCTCCAGTCATTCGGAGCTACCCTGCTTAATGTAATTCGAACCCACATGTATTACCAGAGAGTCAGGTAGCTGCTTCTGGATTGTAGGAAACATCACTAGAATGTCATGGATTTTCACTCCAGGGAAGCACAAGGTTCTGGTATTCTCAATAGAAACTAATGTTGCACGGTGTACCGAAACTTCTGTACTTTTTCGACACTAGAATACAAACAAATTTGCATTTCTCTTACTATCGGTACTTCTGTCAAATGGGTATCATGAATCAAGCCTGTCTATCAGCGCAGCCGACCCCTTATTATAGTGGATTTGGCCTGCTCCACTTACTCATTGCTAGCCTGCACTGGGAGTCTGAGCTGCATCATGTTAGCTCCCCACTTATGCTGCACAGAAGTTAAGTCTTCTCTTGCTAACTGACAGCAAAAGCTAACATCAATTCACTACCCTAGTACTTTGTTTGTGTTAACATAGCGCAAGATATGCTGATTTTAAAGCTGATTAACACTAAACACTTGATTCATTCACTTATTCAGTCTCTTTCTCACATCTCTCCTAAAGATTATCCTATTATCTTCTCCGTCTTCAATAAATTTGTATTGGGAGATCGCAACCAATTGAAAAGTGCATACACTGCCACCTACAGTACTGGAATGGGATTTCATTGCCCTTTGTCACACAAAAAGGACAGGGAAAAGGGAAGACAATTGCCCTACCAACTAACCTTACACCCATTAAAACCTCCCCACTATTCCACTACTTGGCCCTATCTGATCCTACATCAGGCCAGCAGCCTGGGAGGACGGGACACTACTGTTCAACACACTTTCTGCAGTAAAATCTCATATAACCAAGTACTTCTCTGCAGCTGCCACCACCATATCTACTGTATTTTCTGTGATTTACTTTCCATTTCTGCGGTACAGTTGATGACCATGGCGATGAACGCTATGAAACCAACCTTACTGAAGCACATGCTATTCCTATCGCTCTCTATTGGCCTCGGCCTAGTCACAGGGAGCCTCTTAGGATCCCTCGCACTGGGCCCATCTTCCTCTACTACTCTCTTCACTGCCTCAGAATACAACACTTTATGTACTACTCTGATCCTGGCAACCTCAACCTGCCTTTCTCTCACCGGACACTTCTGAATATCCAGCACCAGATACCCCTACAGTTAACACACACAATTTTGACCAGCGATACTACAGTACACATTCCTTTGTCTTATGCCCTCCTGCACACTCCTCACATCTAGGAATCTCCCTCCTACATAAAATACGTCCAACATTCGAATGTAATGACATTGAACTCAAAAGATGCACAACGATTGAACAGAAGTAGCTGAGCTTATCTGTCTGGGTCAAGTGCCATTCTGGGACTTGAGCTAATATTCCTTCTTCTTTTGCCGTGATATCATTTTGCTATCGTTTTGTTATTGAGTATCATGATGGTATAGAGTAATGTATATTAAACCTGGTATTGGTATCGAAGTCCAAATTCTGGTATAATGACAACGCTAATAGAAACATGTCTTACCATGGAGCTACCTACAACGACAGATGAGGGGGGTGCACATTGTGGCGAGTGGCGTCCCTGAGAGGGGGGCTGTCGCGGGGAGCAATAAGGGCCTAGGTTGGCTCGGTGTGGCGGTGCCTCCATAGCCCGGTGGTGTGTGTGTGTGTGTGTGGGGGGGGGGGGCTTTTGGAGACAGGCCGCTGCCTGGGAGAGTGGCGCTGTTGAGAGGGGCTACGAGGTTCTCCATTGGCTTGGTAGACCGATGCTGCAGTAGTCTGGTGGTGTGGTGGACCTCTGTTGGGGGCTGTCTGGCTGCCATCTGGAGGTGATTCGGATGGTTGTGTATGGGTGGGACTGGTGTTATCACCTGGTTGTTTGAAGGTAGTGACTGCTGGCCTGGTATCGGCTGCTAGAGGGTCTCCAGGGCCAAAGCTAGTTCCTGGGGCCAGACAGTCCACTTCCAGTGGTGGGAAGCGATTTGTTAGGCAGATCTTCCAAGGCAGGAGTGGGCCATCCAGGTCGTGGCTCCTTTCGGCCATTTAACCAAACAACACTGGCCCAGTCCTTTGTAGCAGAGTCAAGCAAGCCACCTGCTCCGAGGAGGGGAACAGGTCGGTATTGCCCATCTCACCACTCCTATTGGTGAGAGAGAGATTTAGAGTTGAGATGTGCTTAGTCTGGGCTATAGCAACGTCGGTGAACTTGTTGATGAGGCTCTCCCTTTCTTAGCTCCTTTGCTTTAGCTTCTCTCTGAAGCCGCCCGATGTCATCAACACATACAAGCTCAGATCTCAATCTTGTTTTATGCTCATTTTAACCGAGCATGGAAAAAGGTCCTTTGATTACTCAGACCCCTGGTGTTGGAATTCCCTCCCAGTCAACCTCAAACTGCAGGACCTGGTGTCCCTGGAGGAGTTCAAAGGAATTGAGACATGTTGTTCGGACATATATTTGCATATCCGAACATACAAATACCTGGCCGTGTGGTGCCAGGACAACAACCTCTCCCTCAACGTGATCAAGACTAAGGAGATGATTGTGGACTACAGGAAAAGGAGGATCGAGCACGCCCCCATTCTCATCGACGGGGCTGCAGTGGAGCAGGTTGAGAGCTTCAAGTTCCTTGGTGTCCACATCACCAACAAACTAACATGGTCCAAGCACACCAAGACAGTCGTGAAGAGGGCACAACAAAACCCCTCAGGATACTGAAAGGATGTGGCGTGGGTTCTACAGCTGCACCATCAAGAGCATCCTGACTGGTTGCATCACTGCCTGGTATGGCAACTGCTCGGCCTCCAACCGCAAAGCACTACAGAGGGCAGTGCGTACAGCCCAGTACATCACTGGGGCCAAGCTTCCTGCCATCCAGGACATCTATAGCAGGCGGTGTCAGAGGAAGGCACTAAAAATCACCAGACTCCAGCCACCCTAGTCATAAACTGTTCTCTTTGCTACCGCACGGCAAGCAGTCAAGTCTAGGTCCAAGAGGCTTCGAAACAGCTTCTACCCCCAAGCCATGAGACTACTTAACATCTAGCCAAATGGCTACCCAGACTACGTGCATTGCCCCCCCCTTTTATGCTGCTGCTACTCTCTGTTATTATCTACGCATAAGTCACTTTCATATCTCTACCCACATGTATAAATTACCTCAATTACCTCGACTAACCCGGTGCCCCTGCACATTCACTCTGTACCGGTACCCCCTGTAAATAGCCTCGCTATTGTTAGTTTACTGTGGCTCTTTAACTATTTGTTACTTTGTTTCTTTTTTTTAGGTAAGTAAGCATTTCACTGTAAGGTCTTGTACCTTAAATAAAGGTTAAATAAAAATGCATTTGTTCTGTTGCCAGTGTCTTCTGTCTGTGATGTCCGTTATGTCTTTAATCTCTTTTTTTATCCCCTGTCCCCACAGGAGGACTTTTGCCTCTTGCCAGGCCGTCATTGTAAATCATATTTGTTCTTAATTGACTATGCTGGTTAAATAAAGGTTCAATTAAAATAAATCCATCATCCGGTCACACAGGAGGAGCTTTTTACAGACAAATCCCTGCCCCAAGTGCATTCGGTCTTCCTCCTCGTCCTTTAGTTCAGTAAACATCTCACAGTGGCTACAGTGGAGATTCAATGGTTAGCCATTGGTAGCCATCTGGCTAAAAACATGGTAGGCTAGCCACAGCGTGCAGAGCTATCTAACAGTTAGAAGGTCCAGTAAAGATCCAATAACGACTTCCACAGAAGGGAAATGTAAACAAGGCAGAATAGATTATAAACAATGGTAAAAGTTGCGAAGTAGCAGTGAATAGAGACGCTAGTGGCAAATGCAAACTCTAACTCTCCAATGCAAGCACCGTAGATGAGTGTGTTGTGTGTAATATACAAAAATATACAAATAAATACACCAGGTACAAAAATAAAATAAATGAGTAGACTCTGGTAAATTGAACTTTCTGCAACAAACAATCCCCTCTCAAAAAAATAAGTATATCTGTGACTTTTTTTTTTTTAAACAAACGGATAAACAAACAACACAACAAGGGCACAGGAGGATTATCTCAAGTCTGATCATTAGATTCATTAAAACTCAATTAGCTATTGAAGCATAGCTGAAGAGTTTTCCTGCTATCAGACTCTGCATATAAAAGATAGGGCTATCTTTGCTGTTCAGTTACCGGTCCACAAAACACACCATATGTTGAGGTTGTACTGTATGACTGCCTAAGCAGTTTAAAATGACATTTGACCTGACTTGCGTGAGCTGGGATGCCCGGTATAACATTGGTAAAGTGCCTCATATAAGTGCCACAGAGGAGTTCCCTCCTCAGATTCTCCAGATAGTGTATAGCCAGGCAGGGCAGTGTACTGGAGCTACAGATGGTCAGAGAGTGCCTTAACCTCAGGTAAACATTCACAGATGACAGAAGGTCTGAAAGTGCTCACGAGGTCTGCTGGGCCTGCATGACATGTTTTCCTTCCTATGGACAACTCTGTTCTCTCTGACTGCCCTGCACTACACTACACTGCACACCTTACTGGATCCTATCGTAGCTGAACTAGGCAGAGGAGGGGGATGCTGTTCTGGGCCGTTGCCTGTCTGTCCTGAGGGAGTGGACCAGAGCAAAGAGGTGCCTCAGCCTCCTGCCTCCTTTAGCCTTATCTCTGCCTTTAGACACAGAGCCAGGCCCTAAGAGCACAACACACATCCAGTCATCTAGCCAAGCCATCCTCTTATAGAAATCCCGGAATGGAGCATTTGATGGAGCTCTAATCAAATACGCATCAGTGGTGCCCAACCAGGAGTACTGGAGATGTTTTTCCCCCACAGTTATAAGAGTAATGTAGCTATGACGACAACCACCACATGTTAAGGGGTAGATCGCTTCTTTACCTCTACACAGTGTAAATCAGTGGTTCCTAAACTGTTAGTCATTGCATACCTTAGAGAGCTATTTATAACTTGTCAAAAATGTCCAGATCAACTAGTTAGTTACTCAAATATTACATGCATACATATTAAACATGGCAAAATGTATAATATTGCAAGAAAATGTGCTTTAAAAGGGCAAAATGTTCTTTGCACCCCATGACAAAATGTGTAGAATGGAAGGAAATAACATTTAAACCTGCAACATTCTCTCCACCAACAAGAGGAGTGTGAACAGTTTGTTTCATGAACAGTGCTTGTGCCCATAGAATAGACGTGGCATGTGTGTGGTGGAGGGGGGGCTGAGTGAAAATGTTTAGACTAATGGATCTGTCTGTAAATTACACCAATACTGATGTGAGTGAACACAAAAGCACTTGTACACATCAGGTGGTGAGTGAGCTGGACCATGGCTGTGTAGGAAGGAAGGAACACTAATGCATGTGTCTGTAACTTACACCATAGACTGATCTGAACATCACAAAGTCTGTGTACTTGAGCTGGACCTTGGCTAGGTGGGAAGGAAGGAGCCATAGAATTACCTATAGAACCCTCAAAAATATAGTGAATTCATAGGATCTCAGTGGAAGGAACACTATTGGAGGATGGCAGTACTGACAGACAGACAGCAGGAGACTAGCCTGAGACACTTTGGGCTCACAGCTCAGATCACCACGCCATGAATAAAAGACAGGCTCCTGCTGTGTGCATAACCATCCGGTCACTGAATTCCCTTTGATACTTCAAGCCCCTATTCAGCTTCATTATATGGGGTCAATCTCTGGACTTAAATTGCCAATGAGAGATTGGACTGTATTGTTTAGCACAGGAAGGGCTTGATAAACTGATGTGTTTGTTTTATTTCCTGTGACTTGACTATCGGTCTGGTACTCAATGATCTTTTTAGCCTACTGATACTGCCATGTTGTGCGTTTACATTCACCGGTTTTACTATGTAATGTCTTCCATTTCCTCATCATCGGCTGATGTGAAAAGGGCTTTATAAATACATTTGATTGATTGATCTTGCATGCGCCTCCCATATCAAGGTGTTGTGGTAATTCCCTTATGCATGCAAACTATGCCACAGCTCAACATAATCTACCAGTCTAACTGTCTATCCTGCCCTCTATCCACCATTCATAGTGACAATAGTGGTAGGTGGATTGTTTGTCCAGATCTGCAATAGGCTAACTAGCAATCATACCACACAGAAAATCATTCAAGCTGCACCAATTTTCATTAGAAATGTACAAGAACATAGGTGCTGATAGGTAGCGGAGAGAACAGCGAAGACATGAGACACGCAAATCAAAAAGCTCCCCTATTGATCTTGTTTAGGGACAATCAAATGATCTAGACTAGCCTACAACAAGATCATGCAATGAAGAATTGCATTATTGTTTTCGAGTTCAAAATTCTACTCTAGGCTGTAAACTGCAGTGAAAATGCTATTTGAATAACGGCTCAAAAACCTTGTGATGTCAGAAGGTGAGTGTAGCTGGTGCATGAAGTCAGGCGCAGGAGAGCAAAATGAGTGAGCAACGTACTTTACTCAAAAAATAAAGGCACAAGGTAAACAAATACACTTGACCAAAATACCAACGGTAAATATAACGCACGGGTGAACACAGCACCCGTCGAAAAAAACAGCCACCATAATCCGAACTGAACATAGAAATAATCACGCACAACAAACATGGGGGAAACAGAGGGTTAAATACATGAACATGTAATTGGATAATGAAAACCAGGTGTGTAGAAAATAAAGACAAGACCAATGGAAAATGAAAGATGGGATCAGCGATGGCTAGAAGACCTAGTGACATCGAACACTGCCCGCACAAGGAGAGGGACCGACCTCGGCGGAAGTCGTGACAGTACCCCCCCTTTACGCGCGGCTCCAGCAGCATGCCGACACCGGCCTCGGGCCGACCCGGAGGGCGAGGCGCAGGGCGATCCGGAGGGAGACGGTGGAACTCCCGTAGCATTGATGGGTCCAACACGTCCTCCACCGACACCCAGCATCTCTCCTCCGGACCGTACCCCTCCCACTCCACGAGGTACTGAAGGCCCATCGCCCAACACCTCGAATCCAGTATGGATCGAACTGCATACGCCGGGGGCCCCCTCGATGTCCAGAGGGGCCGGAGGAACCTCCCGCACCTCAGACTCCTGGAGTGGACCAGCCACCACCGGCCTGAGGAGAGACACATGGAACAAGGGGTTAATTTGATAATCGTGGGGAAGCTGTAACCTATAACATACCTCATTCAGTCTCCTCAGGACTTTGAATGGCCCCACAAACCGCGGGCCCAGCTTCCGGCAGGGCAGGTGGAGGGGCAGGTGGAGGGTCGAGAGCCAGACCCGGTCCCCCGGTGCGAACACCGGGGCCTCACTGCGGTGGCGATCTGCACAGGTTTTTTGGTGCCTCACGGCCCGCTGAAGGTGCACATGAGCGGCATCCGAGGTCTCCTCGGCGCACCTAAACCAGTCATCCACCGCAGGAGCCTCAATCTGGCTCTGATGCCAAGGTGCCAGGACCGGCTGGTACCCCAGTACGCACTGGAAGGGGTAGAGGCTAGTGGAGGAGTGGCGGAGCGAGTTCTGGGCCATCTCTGCCCAGGGCACGAACGCTGCCCACTCCCCCGTCCGGTCCTGGAAAAAAGACCACAGAAACCTACCCACATCCTGTTTCACTCTCTTCACCTGACCAAGACCCCCAGACTTTCCATGAACGCCCTCCAGACCCTTGACGTGAACTGGGGACCTCGATCAGATACTATGTCCTCAGGCAACCCGTAGTGCCGGAAGACTTGTGTAAACAGGGCCTCCGCAGTCTGTAGGGAGACGGGCAAAGGGAGGAGACGACAGGATTAGAAAACCGATCCACAACGACCAGGATCATGGTGTTACCCTGTGATGGAGGAAGATCCGTTAGGAAATCCACCTACAGGTGCGACCACGGCCGTTGTGGAACAGGTAAGGGTTGTAAACTTACCCCTAGGCAGGTGTCTAGGAGCCTTGCACTGGGCGCACACCGAGCAGGAGGAGACATAAACCCTCACATCCTTAGCTAAAGTGGGCCACCAGTACTTCCCACTAAAGACAGCGCACTGTCCGACCGATGCCCGGATGACCAGAGGAGGGTGACGTATGGGCCCAATAGATCAAACGGTCGCGGACAGCAGACGGAAAGTACAGACGCCCAGCTGGACATTGGGGGGGAGTGGGCTCTGTAGGTAACGCCCGCTCGATGTCCGTGTCCAGCTCCCACACTACCGGTGCCACCAGGCAAGAGGCCGAGAGTATGGGAGTGGGATCCATGGGCCGCTCCTCTGTGTCATACATCCGGGACAGTGCTTCTGCCTTCACGTTCTGGGAACCTGGTCTATAGGTTGGGTGAAACAAAACGGGTAAAAAACATGTCCCACCTTGCCTGGCAAGGATTCTCCTCGCCACCCAGATGTACTCCAGATTGCGGTGGTCAGTCCAAATGAGAAAAGGGTGTTTAGCCCCCTCAAGCCAATGTCTCCACACCTTCAAAGCCTTGACGACAGCCAACAACTCCTGGTCCCCCATGTCATAGTTTCGCTCTGTCGGGCTGAGCTTCTTCGAAAAGAAGGCACAGGGGAGGAGCGTTGGTGGAGTACCCGAGCACTGAGAGAGCACGGCTCCTATCCCAGCCTCAGAAACGTCCACCTCCACTATGAACGCCAAAGAGGGATCCGGATGAGCCAGCACGGGAGCCGAGCTAAACAGAGCCCTCAGCTGACCAAAAGCCCTGTCCGCCTCAGCAGACCACTGCAAACGCACTGGTCCTCCCTTCAGCAGTGAGGTAATGGGAGCCGCTACCTGACCAAAACCCCGGATGAACCTCCGGTAGTAGTTGGCAAATCCTAGAAACCACTGCACTTCCTTTACTGTGGTGGGAGTCGGCCAATTACGCACGGCTGTAATGCAGTCACTCTCCATCTCCACCCCTGAGGTGGAAATGCGGTACCCTAGGAAGGAGACGGACTGTTGGAAAAATAGGCATTTCTCAGCCTTGATGTACAGGTCATGCTCCAACAGTCGACCAAGCACCCTGCGCACCAGGGAGCCATGCTCAGCGTGTGTAGCGGAGTATATCAGAATGTCGTAGATATACACCACTACACCCTGCCCGTGCAGAATATCTCGCCTACAAAGGCCTGGAAGACTGATGGAGCATTCATCAACCTGTACGGCATGACGAGGTACTCATAGTGCCCTGAGGTGGTATTAAATGCCTTCTTCCACTCGTCCCCCTCCTGGATACACACCAGGTTGTAAGCACTCCTGAGATCCAATTTTGTGAACAAGCGCGCCCCGTGCATTGACTCAATCGCACTGGCTATGAGAGGTAGGGGGTAACTGTACCTCATCGTGATCTGGTTGATGCCTCGATAGTCAATGCACGGGCGCAGACCTCCATCCTTCTTCTTCACAAAAAAGAAACTCGAGGAGGCAGGTGAAGTGGAGGGCCGAATGTACCCCTGCTCCAGGGATTCGGAGACATATGTTTCCATAGCCGCCGTCTCCTCTTCTGACAGGGGATACACGTGACTCCTGGGAAGTTCTGCATCTACCAGGAGATTTATCGCACAATCCCCCCGTGGATGGGTTGGTAATTGAGTTCTTACAGAAGGCGAGAGCCAAATCGGCATATTCTGAGAGATGCGCACGGTGGAGACCTGGTCTGGACTTTCCACCGTAGTCGCACCGACGGAAACCCCTAAACACCTCCCCAAGCACTCTCGTGACCACCCCATGAGAGCCCTCTGTTGCCACGAAATAGTGGGGTCATGACAGGCCAACCAGGGTATACCCATCACCACAGGAAACGCAGGAGAATCAATAAGGAAAAAACATTTTTCTCCTTGTGATCCTACCGCGTCACCATGCCCAGTGGAGCGGTGGCCTCCTTAGATAGCCCCGACCCCAATGGTCGACTATATAGGGCGTGAACTGGGAAGGGCATATCCACTGGAACAATAGGGATCCTTAAACTCTGGGCAAATGATCTGTCAATAAAGTTCCCAGCTGCGCCTGAATCTACGAGCGCCTTATGCTGGGAATGCAGGGAAAACTCAGGAAAATTAATATACACAAACATATGTGCAACAGAGGGCTCTAGGTGAGCCAGGTGCCGACTCACCTGGGGTGACACAAGAGTGCCCTGCCTGCTGCCTCGACTCCCAGAGGAACCTCTCCAGCACCGACCGGCAGCGTGCCCTCTAGCGATGGCTAGAAGACCGGTGACGTCGACCGCCGAGCGCCGCCCGCACAAGGAGAAGGACCGACCTCGGCGGAAGTCGTGACGTGATTTGAATGTTTCATTCCATTCATTCAATTTGAATCAGCTGTGGCTCTACTTTTGACAGTCTATAAGGTCTAAAAAGGCACAGTACCAGTCTGGCTGTGTTTTTACTTCTGATAGTGAGATGCGCTGTCTGTTATGGATCATCATTCTCCCAAATGAAGTCATCCTATAATAATGTGGCCACATATGCTTCCAGCAGGCCCAGTTATTCAGGAAAGTTTAACATGCCTCCTCTCCGATCCAAGTGGCTATTTCTTGCGCAACTAGAACCTAACGCTTCAATATAGCCTAAATATTTGTCATTTAACTTTTCAAATGTATTACCTTTTATGTGTGGCATAAACACAACCATTCACAATGTTTTACCTGCACACGTTCATCTAAAATATCATTCCAGCATCAAAACTGTTCACCAGCCACGCCATTTGATGAATGGGATGAGAAATCTGTTACAAAACACCAGCAAGTTTAATGGCATTCGGAGATTGTCAAGCCATGTCTTCTATACTGGGTAGAAGGTAGGGAGGGATCTATCTGTTGAGATTTGCATAGTATATTTGATTGTGGTGTTTCAAACGCAAACCGTGATGTTGAAGCCCCCAAAGTCGGTATGCTTTGCTTATTGGTTGTGTGGTGCATTGGTACAGAAACCTGTTGCTGGAAAATTTGTTGCATATATTTTGTATAATTGTACATATAGCATCAAAATGTTGAAACTCTGATTTCCCCCTAGCTGATCATTGTATGCAGCCGGTTCTGATCGTAGTGTTATGAAACAGGCAGGCAGAGTGAGCTCAGTGGTTGTAAACATTATTTTGAGTTGTAAGTCATTCAATAAGGGGGCACGGTGTGCACATTTTTTACAGTACGGAGGGGGGCCTTTAAATAGAAATCATTAAACTAACAGAAACCAACAGCACTGTGCATGTTTTTCACAGCAGCACCAGAATCTGGCCCAGTCATATCAGCAGCAGCAGTCCAGTCCAACAGACTATTCCCCCTCCGCCTCAGATACAAACACATCCGACAAAAGGCCAGATGTCTCATTTGTCTGATTAACCCAGGTCCCTTTGGCCAGACATCTAGTGAAATCTGCGCTATTCATGTCTTTAACATAAGTGCTTTTTTACTACTGCTTGACACACCGACTCTCTCCCCTGTTGGAGTTGGAGGGAGAAATTGGAGAAATCCCTCAGCTGTCACGTGACACGTAAATATTATTCAAATTACAGCGTGACCAGTCCGCTAGCTGTCACATTACCAGCGCCTGGAGCCGAGCCGCACCTCTCTCTCCGGTCTTTCTCACACCTCCAGACAGAAAGGTACAGGAGACACAAAAAGAGAGAGGAGAGGGGTGGAGCCAGGCAGGATGTGTGTGCAGACAAGGTGGTGAGCGTTTTAAATTATCAAGTCATCAGACAGACCCAGACAGACCCAGACAAATCAGACAGATTCTACAAGGCTGTTTTCCCCTCATATTTAAGGTAACTCACTATATGCCTTAGTGTCTGGTTTGTTTCCTCTTACATAGGTACATCAGCACTGTAGTGTGCTGGCAGTAGCAGTCAGTATGCAAGGCTATGTCATCCCTAGCAGGATCCACAAGTAGCTGTGTGTGTTTCACATCTCCCAGTGACACCTCAGCTCTGGAGACCCAGGGGCACGTGTGGGAGAGTTATTTCAGGCGTTTGAGAGCATCAGTCAGACAGAGAGACAGACACCGTGGTGTGGAGCAGAGTGGCGCGGCATAACACACCCTGCTCTCATTAGTACAAAGCTCTGGAGGAAGCTGAGTATTAGCTGCTGTGCTGTGACGATCAGCCCAGCCTGTCTTACAGCCTGTATCAGACACAGCACAACACAACACTACACGGTATAGCCAACCAATCAATATCAGACAGGAAGGTAGAGCTGCTTTTGTGAAAAACACAAACAAATAATGGATTATCATCAGAATTTTAGTAGTAGAAGTAATAGTAGTAATAATAGTAGTAGAGGTAGTAAAAGTAGCAGCAGTAGTAGTGGTAGTGGTAGTAATAGTAGTAATAATAGTAGTAGAGGTAGTAAAAGTAGCAGCAGTAGTAGTGGTAGTGGTAGTGGTAGTAGTAGAGGTAGGAAAAGTAGAGGTTGTAGTGGTAGTGGTAGTAGTAGTGGTAGTAGTAGTAGTGGTAGTGGTAGCAGTAGTAGTAGTAGTAGTGGTAGTAGTGTAGTAATAGTACTAGTAGTAGTAGTAGGTAGTAGTAGTAGTAGTAGTGGTGTAGTAGTGGTGGTGGTGGTAGTAAGTGGTAGAGTAGTAGTAGTAGTAGTGGTAGTGGTAGTAGTAGTAGAGGTAGTAGTAGTAGTAGTGTAGTGGTAGTGGTAGTGGTAGTAGTGGTAGTGGTAGTAGTAGTAGTAGTAGTAGTGGTAGTGGTAGTACTAGTAGTAGTATAGGTAGTAGTAGTAGAGGTAGTAGTAGTAGTAATAGAGGTAGTAGAGGTAGTAGTAGTAGTAGAGGTAGTAGTAGTAGTAGTGGTAGTAGTAGAGGTAGTAGTAGTAGAGGTAGTAGTAGTAATAGTAGAGGTAGTAGTAGTAGAGGTAGTAGTAGTAGTAGTAGTAGTAGTTGTAGAGGTAGTAGAGGTAGTAGTAGTAGTAGTAGAGGTAGTAGAGGTAATAGTAGTAATAGTAGAGGTAGTAGTAGTAGTAGAGGTTGTAGTAGTAGTAGTAGTAGAGGTAGTAGTAGAAGTAATAGTAGTAATAATAGTAGTAGAGGTAGTAAAAGTAGCAGCAGTAGTAGTGGTAGTGGTAGTGGTAGTAGTAGAGGTAGTAAAAGTAGAGGTTGTAGTGGTAGTGGTAGTAGTAGAGGTAGTAGTAGTAGTGGTAGTGGTAGCAGTAGTAGTAGTAGTAGTGGTAGTACTAGTAGTAGTATAGGTAGTAGTAGTAGAGGTAGTAGTAGTAGTAATAGAGGTAGTAGAGGTAGTAGTAGTAGTAGAGGTAGTAGTAGTAGTAGTGGGTAGTAGTAGTAGAGGTAGTAGTAGTAGTAGAGGTAGTAGTAGTAGTAGTAGTAGGTAGTGTAGTGTAGTAGTGGTAGTAGTAGTAGTAGAGGTAGTAGTAGTAGTAGTGGTAGTAGTGGTAGTAGGTAGTAGTAGTAGTAGTAGTAGTAAAAGTAGCAGCAGTAGTAGTAGTGGTAGTAGTAGAGTGGTAGTGGTAGTGGTAGTAGTAGTAGTAGTAGTTGTAGTAGTAGTAGTAGTGGTAGCAGTAGTAGTAGTAGTAGTAGTAATAGTACTAGTAGTAGTATAGGTAGTAGTAGTAGAGGTAGTAGTAGTAGTAGTAGAGGTAGTAGTAGAAGTAGTAGTAGTAATAATAGTAGTAGGGTAGTAAAAGTAGCAGCAGTAGTAGTGGTAGTGGTAGTGGTAGTAGTAGTAGTAAAGTAGTTGTAGTGGTAGTGGTAGTAGTAGTAGTAGTGTAGTGGTGTGGTAGTACTAGTAGTAGTATGGTAGGGTAGTACTAGTAGTAGTATAGGTAGTAGTAGTAGTAGTAGTAGTAATGGTAGTAGAGGTAGTAGTAGTAGTAGAGGTAGTAGTAGTAGTAGTGGTAGGTAGTGGTAGTAGTAGTAGAGGTAGTAGTAGTAGTAGTGGTGAGTGGTAGTAGTAGTAGTAGTATAGGTAGTAGTAGTAGTAGTAGTAGTAGTAGTAGTAGTAGTGTAGTAGTAGTAGTAGTAGTAGTAGTAGTAGTAGTGGTAGTAGTAGTAGGTAGTAGTAGTAGAGGTAGTAGTAGTAGTAGTGGTAGTAGTAGTAGTAGTAGTAGTAGTAGTAGTAGTAGTAGTATAGTAGTAGGTAGTAGTAGTAGTAGAGGTAGTAGTAATAGTAGTAGTAGTAGAGGTAGTAGTAGTAGTAGAGGTAGTAGTAGTAGTAGATTGTAGTAGTAGTAGTAGTAGAGTAGTAGTAGTAGAGGTAGTAGTAGTAGATGTAGTAGTAGTAGTAGATGTAGTAGTAGTAGTAGTAGTAGTAGGTAGTAGTAGTAGTAGTAATAGTAGTAGGTAGGGGTAGTAGGGTAGTAGAGGTAGTAGTAGGGAGGTAGTAGTAGTAGTAGAGGTAGTAGAGGTAGTAGTAGTGGAGGTAGTAGTAAGGGTAGTAGAGGTAGTAGAGGGGTAGTAGTAGTAGTAGTAATAGTAGTAGAGGTAGTAGTGGTAGTAGTAGTAGAGGTAGTAGAGGTAGTAGTAGGGGTAGTAGAGGTAGTAGAGGTAATAGTAGAGGTAGTAGGTAGTAGTGGTAGTAGAGGGAAAGTAGTAATAGTAGTAGGTAGGTAGTAGGACCTGACATCCTTTCACTAAAAGTAGTAGCAGTAGTAGTCTCTACATGGTAGTTCTCTAGTAGAGGTGCTAAGTAGTAATAGTAGTACTTTCTGGTAGTACTCTAGTAGTAGTCCAAGCATCTGCCTCTAGTAGAGGTAGTGGTTTGGTAGTAGTAGAGGTTAGTAGTAGTGGAGTGGTCCTCCCTCCTGAATCCTCCTCCCCCCCTAGTAGGTCCTAGTAGTCTGCAGATGACTAGTAGTAGTAACCATTTTGAAAATAGAAGGTCGAATAGTAGATCCGTAGTCCTCGTTTGCTAGTAGTCAAACGAGACCGCTGGTTCTGCTCACACTGCCCTACCCTGTGCTCTGACCTCTTTCTCCCCTAGTAGTCGAAGTCTAGTAGATGAGAGGTAATCCCCTAGTAGATGTAGTAGTAGTAGTAGTGGAGGTAGTAGAGGTAGTAGAGTAGTAGACCGCACGCCCTTCCGTAGTAGTAGTAAGTAGTAAACCTACACTAGAGGTAGTAGTGGAGTAGTCAGTAGAGGTAGTAGACCAGTATCCCTTAGTAGAGGTCTCCAAGAGGTATTTAGTAGTAGTAGACCTAGTAGGGTAATCAGCCTCCCGCTATCTCTCTAGTAGTGACCGTAGAGGTAGTCCAAATCAGTCAGGTAGTAGAGAGTAGTCATTCAAAAAGGTAGACTGGAGGTAGTAGTATAGTAATAACTAGGAGTAGTGGTAGTAGTAGATGTCTAGTAGTAGAGGTAGTTTAATAGTAGTAAAACTCTTGAACGTGCCAGTCCTAGTGGTAGTGGTAGTGGTAGTCTAGAGGTAGTAAAAGTGACCTTGTAGTGAGTGGTAAGTATCAGTCAGGTTGGTCAAGAGCAGTAGTATTAGTAGTAGTGGTAGTGGTAGTACTAGTAGTTCTATAGGTAGTAGTAGTAGAGCTCCGTACTGCTAAAGTAGACTCTAGTAGTAGTAGTGGTAGTAGTCCTTCTAGACCTAGTAGGCTGTAGTAGTAGATACTAGTAGTAGTAGTCAGTAGTAGTTGTCCACCCTCTCCGAGTTAGGCATCTAGAGGCGTAGGCCCATAGTAGTAGTAATTAGCGGTAGTAGTAATGTACAGGTCGCTCCTACCAGGTGGCGTAGTAGCGAGAGTAGTAGTCCACACCACGTAGCTCTAGTACTGGAGGTGTCCCCCAGGGCTCTGTTCTAGGCCCTAGTAGTATTCTAGTATAGACCAGTAGTCACTAGGATGTGTCATAGTACCTCAATGGTCTCTCCTATCATTGCTATGCAGACGACAGGTACAGTAGTCTAATAGTAGTAACCCTTTCCCCCTTCTGTAGTAGATGGCGAGTAGTAGTAGACATATCCGTGTGGAATGACGGTATCACCACCTCAGTAGCTAGTAGAGAACCTCGGCAAGAGGTAGTAGAGTTAGTAGTCTAGTAATAGTAGTAGAGGGTAGAGGTAGTAGTAGTAGCCCGTAGTAGAGGTTGTAGTAGTAGTAATATCAGAGGTAGAAAGGTAGTAGTAGTAAATAGAGGTTGTAGTAGTAGAATAGGCGTGTAGGAGGTAGTAGTAGTATTAATAGAGGTTGTAAGTAGTAATAGTAGTAGGGTAGTAGTAGTAGTAGTAGTTGTAGTAGTAATAATAACATAGAGGTAGTAGACCCTGTAGTAGTAGTTGAGGTTGGTAGTAGTAATAGTAGTAGAGGTAGTAAGGTAGTAGTAGTAGTAATAGAGGTTGTAGTAGTAGTAATAGTAGTAGAGGTAGTAGAGGTAGTAGTAGTAGTAGTAATAGAGGTCTTATTACTGTAGTAGTAGTAGTAGTAGACTCATGTAGTAGTAGTAATAGTAGTAGAGGTCTCTAGTAGTAGTAGAGGTAGTCCGCTCCCTCCACTGGCTTCCAGTTAGTAAGTAATAGCATAGTAGCTAGTAGTAGAGGTTGTACCAGTGGTGTATAGGTAGTAGTAGTAGGAGCTTGTAGTAGTAGGGTAATAGGTACCTCAGTACCTCCAGGCTCTGTAGTAGTAGGCCCTACACCCAAACAAGGGCACTGCGTTCAGTCCACCTAATGGCCTGTAGTAGCCTAATAGTAGTACCAGTAGAGGAGTAGTAGTAGTAGTCCCGCTCAGCCCAGTCAAAAGTGTAGTAGTAGTGTTGTAGGGTAGTAGAGGTAGTAGTAGTAGTAGAGGTAGTAGAGGTAATAGTAGTAGTAATAGTAGAGGTGTAGTAGTAGAGTTTGTAGTAGTAGTACGACGTAGTAGTAGTAGAGGTAGTAGAGTAGTAGTAGTAGATGTAGTAGTAGTAGTCCGAGAGTACCCCAGAGGTCTTTAAGGAATACCTAGGATAGGATAAAGTAGTCCCTCTCACCCCCTCCCCTGAAAAGATTTAGTATGCACTACTGTTCCACTGGAGGTCATAAGGTGAAGTAGTAGTAATTTAGTAAGGTAGCTCTGGATAGTAGTAGCGGTAGTTGAATAGTAGTAGGGGTAAATGTAAATGTAAATGTAGTAGTAGAGGTAGTAGAGGTAATAGTAGTAGTAATAGTAGTAGAGGTAGTAGAGGTAGTAGTAGGGGTAGTAGAGGTAGTAGATGTAGTAGTAGTGGAGGTAGTAGTAGTAGAGGTAGTAGTAGTGGAGGTAGTAGTAGTAGTAATAGTAGTAGAGGTAGTAGTGGTAGTAGTAGATGTAGTAGTAGTAGAGGTAGTAGTAGTAGTAATAGTAGTAATAGTAGTAGAGGTAGTAGTAGTAGAGGTAGTAGTAGGGGTAGTAGAGGTAGTAGAGGTAGCAGTAGTAGTAATAGTAGTAATAGTAGTAGATGTAGTAGTAGTAGAGGTAGTAATAGGGGTAGTAGAGGTAGTAGTAGGGGTAGTAGAGATAGTAGTAGGGGTAGTAGAGGTAGTAGAGTTAGTAGTAGTAGTAATAGTAGTAGAGGTAGTAGAGGTAGTAGTAGTAGTAGTAGTAGAGGTTGTAGTAGTAGTAATAGTAGTAGAGGTAGTAGAGGTAGTAGTAGTAGTAATAGAGGTTGTAGTAGTAGTAATAGTAGTAGAGGTAGTAGAGGTAGGAGTAGTATTAATAGAGGTTGTAGTAGTAGTAATAGTAGTAGAGGTAGTAGTAGTAGTAGTAGAGGTTGTAGTAGTAATAATAGTAGTAGAGGTAGTAGAGGTAGTAGTAGTAGTAGTTGAGGTTGTAGTAGTAGTAATAGTAGTAGAGGTAGTAGAGGTAGTAGTAGTAGTAATAGAGGTTGTAGTTGTAGTAATAGTAGTAGAGGTAGTAGAGGTAGTAGTAGTAGTAGTAATAGAGGTAGTAGTAGTAGTAGTAGTAGAGGTTGTAGTAGTAGTAATAGTAGTAGAGGTAGTAGTAGTAGTAGAGGTAGTAGTAGTAGTAATAGTAGTAGAGGTAGTAGAGGTAGTAGTAGTAGTAATAGAGGTAGTAGTAGTAGTAGTAGAGGTTGTAGTAGTAGAGGTAGTATAGGTAGTAGTAGTAGTAGAGGTTGTAGTAGTAGAGGTAGTATAGGTAGTAATAGTAGTAGAGGTAGTAGTAGTAGTAGTAGAGGTTGTAGTAGTAGTAATAGTAGTAGAGGTAGTAGAGGTAGTAGTAGTAGTAATAGAGGTTGTAGTAGTAGTAATAGTAGTAGAGGTAGTAGAGGTAGTAGTAGTAGTAGTAATAGAGGTAGTAGTAATAGTAGTAGTAGAGGTAGTAGTAGTAGTAGTAGTTGTAGAGGTAGTAGAGGTAGTAGTAGTAGTAGAGGTAGTAGAGGTAATAGTAGTAGTAATAGTAGAGGTAGTAGTAGTAGTAGAGGTTGTAGTAGTAGTAGTAGAGGTAGTAGTAGTAGAGGTAGTAGAGGTAGTAGTAGTAGATGTAGTAGTAGTAGTAGAGGTAGTAGTAGTAGTAGAGGTAGTAGTGGTAGTAGTAATAGTAGTAGAGGTAGTAGTAGGGGTAGTAGAGGTAGTAGAGGTAGTAGTAGGGGTAGTAGAGGTAGTAGAGGTAGTAGTAGTGGAGGTAGTAGTAAGGGTAGTAGAGGTAGTAGAGGTAGTAGTAGTAGTAATAGTAGTAGAGGTAGTAGTGGTAGTAGTAGTATAGGTAGTAGAGGTAGTAGTAGGGGTAGTAGAGGTAGTAGAGGTAATAGTAGAGGTAGTAGTGGTAGTAGTAGTAGAGGTAGTAGAGGTAATAGTAGTAGTAATAGTAGTAGAGGTAGTAGAGGTAGTAGTAGGGGTAGTAGAGGTAGTAGAGGTAGTAGTAGTGGAGGTAGTAGTAGTAGAGGTAGTAGTAGTGGAGGTAGTAGTAGTAGTAATAGTAGTAGAGGTAGTAGTGGTAGTAGTAGATGTAGTAGTAGTAGAGGTAGTAGTAGTAGTAATAGTAGTAATAGTAGTAGAGGTAGTAGTAGTAGAGGTAGTAGAGGTAGTAGAAGTAGCAGTAGTAGTAATAGTAGTAATAGTAGTAGATGTAGTAGTAGTAGAGGTAGTAGTAGGGGTAGTAGAGGTAGTAGTAGGGGTAGTAGAGATAGTAGTAGGGGTAGTAGAGGTAGTAGAGTTAGTAGTAGTAGTAATAGTAGTAGAGGTAGTAGAGGTAGTAGTAGTAGTAGTAGTAGAGGTTGTAGTAGTAGTAATAGTAGTAGAGGTAGTAGAGGTAGTAGTAGTAGTAATAGAGGTTGTAGTAGTAGTAATAGTAGTAGAGGTAGTAGAGGTAGTAGTAGTATTAATAGAGGTTGTAGTAGTAGTAATAGTAGTAGAGGTAGTAGTAGTAGTAGTTGAGGTTGTAGTAGTAGTAATAGTAGTAGAGGTAGTAGAGGTAGTAGTAGTAGTAGTTGAGGTTGTAGTAGTAGTAATAGTAGTAGAGGTAGTAGAGGTAGTAGTAGTAATAGAGGTTGTAGTAGTAGTAATAGTAGTAGAGGTAGTAGAGGTAGTAGTAGTAGTAGTAATAGAGGTAGTAGTAGTAGTAGTAGAGGTTGTAGTAGTAGTAATAGTAGTAGAGGTAGTAGTAGTAGTAGAGGTAGTAGTAGTAGTAATAGTAGTAGAGGTAGTAGAGGTAGTAGTAGTAATAATAGAGGTAGTAGTAGTAGTAGTAGAGGTTGTAGTAGTAGAGGTAGTATAGGTAGTAGTAGTAGTAGGGGTTGTAGTGGTAGTAATAGTAGTTGAGGTAGTAGTAGTAGTAATAGTAGTAGAGGTAGTAGTAGTAGAGGTGGTCTAGGTAGTAGTAGTAGAGGTAGTAGTGGTAGTTGTAGAGGTAGTAGTGGAGGTAGTGGATGTAGTAGAGGTAGTAGTAGTAAAGGTAGTAAAGGTAGTAGAGGTAGTAGTGGTAGAGGTAGTAGTAGGGGTAGTAGAGGTAGTAGAGGTAGTAGTAGTAGAGGTTGTAGTAGTAGAGGTAGTAGTAGGGGTAGTAGAGGTGGTAGTAGTAGAGGTAGTAGTAGTAGAGGTAGTTGTAGGGGTAGTAGAGGTAGTAGAGGTAGTAGTAGTAGGGGTAGTAGTAGTAGAGGTATTAGTAGAGGTTGTAGTATTAGAGGTAGTAGTAGGGGTAGTAGAGGTAGTAGAGGTAGTAGTAGTAGAGGTAGTAGTATTAGTAGTAATAGTAGAGGTATTAGTAGTAATAGTAGAGGTAGTAGTAGAGGTAATAGTAGTAGCGGTAGTAGTGGTAGTAGTAGGAGAGGTAATAGTAGTAGTAATAGAGGTAGTAGTGGTAGTAGTAGTAGAGGTAGTAGTAGTAGTAATAGAGGTAGTAGTAGTAGTAGTAGTAGCAGAGGTAGTAGTGGTTGTAGTAGTAGAGGTAGTAGTAGTAGTAGAGGTAGTAGAGGTAGTAGTAGTAGTAATAGTAGTAGTAGTAATAGTAGTTGAGGTAGTGGAGGTAGTGGTAGTAGTAGTAGTAATAGTATTAGAAGTAGTAGAGGTAGTAGTAGTGGAGGTAGTAGTAGTAGTAGCAATAGAGGTAGTAGTAATAGTAATAGTAGTAGAGGTAGTAGTGATAGTAATAGAGGTAGTAGTAGTAGTAATAGTAGCAGAGGTTGTGGTGGTTGTAGTAGTAGAGATAGTAGTAGTAGAGGTAGTAGAGGTAGTAGTAGTAGTAATAGTAGTAGTAATAGTAGTAGAGGTAGTGGAGGTAGTAGTGGTATTAGTAGTAGTAGAGGTTGTAGTAGTAGTAGTAGTAGAGGTAGTAGTAGTAGAGGAAGTAGTAGTAGTAATAGAGGTAGTAGTAGTAGAGGTTGTAGTAGTAGTAGAGGTAGTAGAGGTAGTAGTAGTAGTAATAGAGGTTGTAGTAGTAGTAATAGTAGTAGAGGTAGTAGTAGTAATAGAGGTTGTGGTAGTAGTAATAGTAGTAGTAGAGGTAGTAGTAGTATTAATAGAGGTTGTAGTAGTAGTAATAGTAGTAGAGGTAGTAGTAGTAGTAATAGTAGTAGAGGTAGTAGAGGTAGTAGTAGTAGAGGTAGTAGTAGTAGAGGTAGTGGAGGTAGTAGTAGTAGTAGAGGTTGTAGTAGTAGTAATAGTAGTAGAGGTAGTAGTAGTAGAGGTGGTCTAGGTAGTAGTAGTAGAGGTAGTAGTGGTAGTTGTAGAGGTAGTAGTAGTAGAGGTAGTGGATGTAGTAGAGGTAGTAGTAGTAGAGGTAGTAAAGGTAGTAGAGGTAGTAGTGGTAGTTGTAGAGGTAGTAGTAGTAGAGGTAGTGGATGTAGTAGAGGTAGTAGTAGTAGAGGTAGTAAAGGTAGTAGAGGTAGTAGTGGTAGTTGTAGAGGTAGTAGTAGTAGAGGTAGTGGATGTAGTAGAGGTAGTAGTAGTAGAGGTAGTAAAGGTAGTAGAGGTAGTAGTGGTAGTTGTAGAGGTAGTAGTAGTAGAGGTAGTGGATGTAGTAGAGGTAGTAGTAGTAGAGGTAGTAAAGGTAGTAGAGGTAGTAGTGGTAGTAGTAGAGGTAGTAGTAGTAGAGGTAGTGGATGTAGTAGAGGTAGTAGTAGTAGAGGTAGTAAAGGTAGTAGAGGTAGTAGTAGTAGAGGTAGTGGATTTAGTAGAGGTAGTAGTAGTAGAGGTAGTAAAGGTAGTAGAGGTAGTAGTGGTATTAGTAGAGGTAGTAGTAGTAGAGGTAGTAGTAGTAGAGGTAGTGGATGTAGTAGAGGTAGTAGTAGTAGAGGTAGTAAAGGTAGTAGAGGTAGTAGTGGTAGTAGTAGAGGTACTATTAGTGGTGTTGTATGTTGTTGTTTGTTGTTGTTTCTGCTGCTTTTGTGTTGTTTTTGGAGTAAACCAGATGCAGTCAGGGGGCACGTAGCACAAAGCAGGAAGAAATTATAGGTTGAAGACTGGAGGCCAAAGGTGGGGTACTTGAGAGATGAGGCACTCTGGGGAGAGGTAGAATACAAGCATGGAGAGGTAAAATTAAGGGTCTGGAAGGTAACTAGGAGAAAATAGAAGAGGCTTAAAGCTAAAGGGGAGTTACCATAGAGGCCTGGAGTGTTATTGAAGGGGAGGCGGAGGTTGTGATTGTCTACAGGGCTTGTTATGAATGTTTTGCTTGGTTTCGACAGCACAGAAAAAGCCAGGCAGTCTAAGTGTCGAGCTCAACCATTCCTGTTGCCATTTTCCTGTCTTCCTGCTGAACTCATAAAGACAGGTAATCAATCTGAGCGATGCCCATGTGTAGGTCAGTGTCAAGGAGCAATACGATCAGGCTGTTTCAGCATCTCCTCTAATCCCCTCCACCTTCAAAAGTCGGGGTTGTTACTCCTGTTTTGAGAGACAGCAATCTTCCCCTTATAACCCATAGTAACCCTTGGCACTCCACTCCTCATCCCCCTAGGATTACTGACTTGAACTGTGGTCAGTGCAGAAGCATTGAAGCTTATTCACAGATGCAAGGACGGGGCTGTCCCGTCTGCATTCTATTTCACTTAGCATTCCACCCACTGTTCCACACCTCCACTCACATGTCCACCCTCATCAGGCCTGCCTGTAATCAGTGGGGCCGGTGACAGGAAAACACAGGGTGAGTGAAAACAGCAGGGCTTACTTAAAGGAGAGGCCAGGGTAAACAGTGACAGGGCCAATTCCATTTACCTATCTCACAGCAAATAGAATTCAGCAGGTAGATCACCACTGGTTAATGAAGATACAAGAGGAGAGGAGAAGAGGAGGAGAGGAGGAGGAGGAGAGAGAGGAGAGGAGAGGGAGGAGGAGAGGAGAGGGAGGAGGAGAGGGAGGGAGCGAGGGAGGAGGAGGAGAGGACGAGAGGGAGGAGAGGAGGAGAGAGAGGAGAGGAGGAGAGGAGGAGAAGGGGGAGAGGAGGAAAGGGAGAAGAAGAGAGCAGAGCATCTCAACTACGGCAGAGAGGAGAGAGGGTCCAGTGGCTCAGATATAATGTGTAGTCTGAACACAGACACCACATGGAAACACTGAGGGCAATATCCCCCTAATCTGTTTCTCTCTTCCATCTAGCTTTTCTCTCTTCTTTCACCTTCCACTCTTCAGTCCTCCTCTTCATCTGTTGCCTCCACCACAGACACAGGCAAGAGAGCAGCCAGCCGTTTTCCCTGCAGATTTTCCTCCCTTCCCTCTCCTAATATCTGGCAGCGAACCAGCCAACTTTTAAAACATTACGTGCAAAAGGTTTCTGAACTTTTATAACAACCTCCAGCAGCCTGTCTGAGCTGTCATCGATAGGGGAGGGGAGGGGTTCTGTGGCGTGTGCTGCTGTGGCGTGCGTGCTCTGCTGATAGGTCAAGAGCTTCTCAAGCATCCTAATAAGATATGTGCCAATTAAAGCCTTCTGGTGCTGCGGTTTCAGCACAGATAATTAATTTAACCCGTGGATCGCAGCTGACAGGTAGCATTTGTTTACATGTCTCTGCTTTCACGAGCTGCCAACCAACCATGCCTCTGACGACTCTGCATGATATTAACACAACCGCCCCCTCCCATCCGACTACATACAGCATAAAAATGTTACGCGCTGTATCCATGGAAATCAGCTATATGAAGGGACTGCCTGCGTTTCCTTACCTTGAGCTTGTTATAAACTAATAAGCAGCAGTGTGGTGATGCCTTGGCTAGAACAGCTGTAATGCCTCAGAGCATGAAAGTCAACTGCTCTGAAAACACTATACCGAAGATGTTCATGTGGAGGCAGCAGGCATCTCCAACTCTACTTTAAATAGCTTTCTTTCAGCTTCCGCTGCTTTCACTTCTATTCCACTGAATATTGATGTGGTTCATTATGCTTAGCTTATACTCTTACAGCTGAGACATATGAGTCAAGCCATGTGTTATTTATGCTTCTTGGGCTGCTGATTAATGCAGTCTGTTTGTGTACATGCTGGCCTGCCCTCAGACTTCTACTAATAAGACTGTAGCCTACGACCCCTGCGATCCTGTCCAATCTCTGACCTTCAGTTAAGATCAAAGGTGGAATAAAAGCCAATACATTTGCAGCGTCATGCAGCGTATATATGATGTATTTTATGTGTTCGCTAATAACACCATCCGTACATGTACCCTCTGAGGACTTGTGAAATGGAATTGTGTTTAGATGGAAATTAGGGAGGAGTGGGTATGCAGGAGGTCAGAGGAATTCTGCAACATATTTGAGATTTGTTTCAACATGTATCAGAAGAATGTCTAGCCTTAGGCACTCGGGAAATATCTTCTTTTTTAATTATACCAGAATCATAAGACGTATGATCAGCCATGATTAGCTATATTTTCATTATCACATTCTCTGTTTTTAAGAGTTAAATATCCCGATGTGAAATTCTCTGAATACCGTCTACCGCCCATAACCGGTCATCCCCCTGTATCAGTTCCCCATGACTTCCACCATACAGCAAATCTCTTTTTTTTCTCATACAGCTGTGCCATCAAGCAGGTTTAGATACTGTCCAATATCGACCAAGGTGATGAGATCATACTGACCTGATGTGTAATTACAGGGTCATAAGAGCCAATCACCATCCTGCTTCATAAGAGCCATCCAACAGACCGCCCAATAGGCCCACAGACACACCAGAACTCACTCATTACCAACCCTTCCCAGCTGCAGGTCTCACAATCCAAAACGTTTGATCTATTATTACAACCTGCAACATCAATGGACCAGAGCTTACAACCTAATGCCACTGTCTGGAGTGATTCCTGCTGTTAAACCACGTCACAGTTAGTCAGTGTAAAAGATGGTCTGTATTCCCACACGTTGAGGAGGCATTTCAGAAGCACGAGCGTGTGTGTGGGTGTGTTTGTGTGTCTGTGTGTGGGGGGGTGCACCCTTGGTCATGTGCAGTCTTGCGCCACGTTAATCTTGTATTGCTAATTACTTCAGTAAAGGTGAAGCTCAAGTTCCTTGTATTCGGAGACTTCCTTATTATACTGCTGAAGTCATAAGAGCTAAGACACTACAGGCTCTGTGAGCTGAATGACTGATGAAAAGCTTGTGGCTGCAGGCTGTGCTGCTCTTTACCCGCTGTGGGCACAGGCCTGGAGGGGGCATGGACACTAAGTCTCTCTGTCTTCCTCCAGCCTATCTCCTGAGTTTCCTCTGGTTAAGAATAGGGCATTTAAAAAGCTCCTCCCTGTGTCCATGGCAGTGATCCTTCGTTTAACAAGCTCATTATTTCACCTTGTTTTTGTCCTTCATGCTCCTCTCCGCCACCGCTGCGTTTGCATGAGGCGAGCGGCTGTGGTGGCAGCCATCGGGGGAAGGAAGCGTTTGCATGAGGCGAGCGGCTGTGGTGGCAGCCATCGGGGGAAGGAAGCGTTTGCATGAGGCGAGCGGCTGTGGTGGCAGCCATCGGGGGAAGGAAGCGTTTGCATGAGGCGAGCGGCTGTGGTGGCAGCCATCGGGGGAAGGAAGGAGCGTTTGCATGAGGCGAGCGGCTGTGGTGGCAGCCATCGGGGGAAGGAAGCGTTTGCATGAGGCGAGCGGCTGTGGTGGCAGCCATCGGGGGAAGGAAGGGTTTGCATGAGGCGGCGGCTGTGGTGGCAGCCATCGGGGAAGGAAGCGTTTGCATGAGGCGAGCGGCTGTGGTGGCAGCCATGGGGGAAGGGTGTTTGCAGCCAGGGGAAGGAAGCGTTTGCAGCGGCTGTGGGTGGCAGCCATCGGGGGAAGGAAGCGTTTGCATGAGGCGGCGGCTGTGGTGGCAGCCATCGGGGGAAGGAAGGCGTTGCATGAGGCGAGCGGCTGTGGTGGCAGCCATCGGGGAAGGAAGCGTTTGCATGAGGCGAGCGGCTGTGGTGGCAGCCATCGGGGGAAGGAAGCGTTTGCATGAGGCGAGCGGCTGTGGTGGCAGCCATCGGGGGAAGGAAGTGTTTGCATGAGGCGAGCGGCTGTGGTGGCAGCCATCGGGGGAAGGAAGTGTTTGCATGAGGCGAGCGGCTGTGGTGGCAGCCATCGGGGGAAGGAAGGGTTTGCATGAGGCGAGCGGCTGTGGTGGCAGCCATCGGGGAAGGAAGCGTTTGCATGAGGAGGCGAGCGGCTGTGGTGGCAGCCATCGGGGGAAGGGGAAGCGTTTGCATGAGGCGAGCGGCTGTGGTGGCAGCCATCGGGGAAGGAAGCGTTTGCATGAGGCGAGCGGCTGTGGTGGCAGCCATCGGGGGAAGGAAGTGTTTGCATGAGGCGGCGGCTGTGGTGGCAG